>NC_079435.1:3882308-4214808 GCF_903798145.1 Danio aesculapii | reverse complement strand
AAAAGGATGAAACCAATTTAACTGAGCAAACTGAATGTACTAAATGCCCACAAATGCTAACGAAGCCAGAAATATATTAGAATTAAAAGCAAAGACATGGCTGTAATGCGGTTATAGATTAACAAACTCATTTCAGCTCAGAAACAGGTTTATGTGGAGCAGCCAACTCGTTCAAGCTTGTTGGCGAGTGAGGAAATGGCAATATACTTTTTCCGATACTGTTGCGTCTGGCCCTCCGTTTCTGTCGGCCAGTATTCAATCCAAGTGTCTTCACCCAAGTGGTACCGCAGCCTAACAAGAGCAAGAATACACTTCATTAGGAGCATCCATAAGACAGATATTAGCCATTTGACGATTTAGGTTTAAGTAAATGTGCCACTAAGTGGGTTTCCATCAGCCTCCATTTTCATCATTTGTTTCTCATGCGATACTTCAAAATGCACAAGTTTCTTTAAAAAAATCTATTTTCTAATAAAGTTATGCTCACTTGAGGTAAGTTTAAAACTCTAACGTAAACTCTATTGCAGCAAACATTACAACTACCATGCATAACCTACCATTATAACTGCCTTGTTTACTGTTGGTTGCTAGGTTACCAATCCTACAGTCACCTACTCTAACAAACTGATAGAAATGCATTAGAATTTTTTTTTTCTTCTTTACCGAACTTTCAAAAGACTCACTTCATGTTAGGATGGAAACCCAGATGTACTTTATAACAACTGGAGTGTCAAAAATCGGACAATTTCAAGATAAGTAAATTAAAAAAAGATCCTCCAGCTGTCATACTTTCCGCCAATCCTGGGAAGGGTTTTGGTCTGGCCCATGATCAGGTACGTCTTGCCCTTTTCAAGTTTCAGGAACTCTCTACAGTTTGGATGAGCCAAGAACGATCTCATTTTCCCAAACGCATCGTGATCGGTGCCTACAAACACGAAACAAGCATTTACGGATGAATGCAATGCATTGGAGAAAGTCACTGATGAAGAATAATGATAAACAGCTGACTTGGCATTGCTCAGGTCTAGTTTGTCAATACTATGGCTGGTCAATATAGAAATATAGCAACTGTGCATATAGCGCAATGGTTTGCAATAAATTAGCGATTTAAGAAGATGTTTAGTAATACGATATTTGACATCATTGACATCCATATTTGTTTTTCCTACTATAGAAGTAAACGTTTACAGGTTTCTAACATTCAAAATATCTTATTATTAAATAACTTCTTAAAGTTAAAGAGGTGGGGGAAGAGTAAACAGTGGGCATTTCTGGTGACTTGATGAAGTTTAGTGATGCTTTCTTTTGGTTGTTGGTTATATATCGAATATTGATAATCGCGTAATTTAGCATGCTATTGCATTTTTCTTCAATATCGCACTACCCTAGTCAAAACCAATTCAATTCATGTCAAAGTTAGGTTATGCCAAAAATAAGAACATCAAATGATTGAAGCACATTTGCATCCTTTGTGTTTTAAATAAGACAAAACTGTCACTTCTTGAGAAACCGGCGTTAAGTATTAATATTCAAATATGAAATATAGAAGAAAATATGTGGATGGAAATCACAACTGACATAGGAAATCTGAAAATAACTAATTGGCAAACCTTACCTTCCTTCAGCACATGCTCAATGTTCATGCTATAAGTGTCTGCGTGCAGAGAGAAGCTCGTGTCCACCACCCTGGTTTTATAGACTACAACACAAATGCATTACTTGATTATATACAAAACAAAAAACAGCTAAGAAGTACGGATAAAGTCCTGAGAGACAAGCAGATGAAACAAACATTCTCAGATGCTACAATATTTTAAGTTTTCTGGGTGTTTACCGTACTCCACTTGATTTTCACAGGCCTTTTCATCCCGCTGGTCCTCGTCGATGTGTTCATTCCTTTGCAAACTGCACTTCTCTGTTAGGATATTTCAAATGTTGACCACATTTACATGTCTCAATCATATTTTCCAGGTTTATTGAAAATGTGCTTCAGCCTACATTTTTGTGAAACGTTTTGTTGTACATTTCAGATGACAAATCCACTAAAGGGCACTGTCGACAATTTTTGTGAATCTGAAATGCATTGCTTAGTGTACTTGAAATGTACAGCACAATGCACCCTTTCTTGTACACATTTAGGAGAAGGCAGCAATTGTACAGATCAGTTAGCGAACCACTGAGCTAAACCCAACCAATGCAGATGTAAGAGAAAAGTGTACTGCGACCATGTAGTTTTACCTTGATTTTACATTATGTCTTTTGAGGAAACTTACTTTAATGGAATCAAACCAAAGCGCTCTGCAGCTCAAGCGCAACACTGTACAACTGCAAAAAGTTGCCCAATATGCAGTTAGATAGGTGACACAAATGCGTTTTCTTACAAATAGTAGACAGCTTTAAGCGGTTTTGTGGTGTTTATTTGGTGATGTGCTAGAACTGCAGCATAATAATCATTTATTCATCAATAAATGGTCCCTGTAAATATCAATGTTTGAAAAGGAACAAAAGTTACTGCCCTCTAGTGTTCATTTTACCACACAAAACCCCCAAAATACACACTTCAGTATACATTTGACTGCAGTTTGTAGGTAAAAGGCTGAAGCACATTTTTGGTGCTTTTTGCTTAATTTTGACTTAATTTTAAAAGGTGCCAATTTATTGAATGAAACAAAACAAAAATTAAAAAAAATTATAAATTGATTAATCATTTTCACATCTTATGAGCTCAAAAACTGGGGCTGGCGGTTCAGAATTTAAGCTGGTAATTTCACTGTCAGTGCCATGCTCAAAAAGTGGTCAGAGAATGATAAATACTGCATTAACATTATTGAACGCCATGCAATCGCCTAAAAAGCCAATTATTAAAAAATATATGAATGTTAACTAATATTTTATTTTTATTATGAGAAAGTAAATAAATCAGAGTACCTTCAGCACACTGGCACAGCTCATCACTGCACAGTCTGTTCAGCGCACCGCCTGTCTTATAAGGATGGTAGAACTTCACACAGCGCTTATCTGTCACAATATTACAGTACAGAAGTTCAGTATACGCCCAAAACAGCGAGTTCACATGCTCAAATAGAATAATGTGCATTTAATATCTTACATATAACACTGTGGTGGATGCATGTAGTAAGGAAAGTGTGTTTTTTATTGTTCTATTTTGTGCAGTTTGTGGCAATGTGAATGTACTTATTTCAGTGTAATTTAAGCTCATACTTTATAGGTTCATTCAAGGGAGTTTTTCCAAGGGAACAGATCAAGTTTAGGGGAATCAAGTGTAAGATAATTTTTTATTAAAATCACAGAATGTGCTACTCAAATATGTTTTTCCAATCTAGTTCTCTAGATCAGGGGTCTCCCATCTCATTTCATTTGTGAGCTACTTTTTAAAAACTTTGGCCTGGAGATACTCATGTCACGGTAACTGAATCTTTTAAACTTCACCGTCTTTCCCATGTCTGGAAGAGTTATGGTGTGGAGAAGCCCCAAAGAAGTGAACCACCATTTTTACTTTCAAGCTTCGGTTGTGGGTTTTTAATTAAGTTGGCAAAATTACTTTAGCAAATATGTTTATTTCATCATCAATTCATGTACTGTAGGTTAAATATAAAGCCCTTCGGAAATAAACAGGAAAGCAAAATGTGACTGCACAAAGTTTCTGTTTCCACTATATTTCAAGAAATCGGTTCTCTATAGTTCTGTGAAGACTTGCTGCATTTAAATCTACAAAGGTAAGTATGCAATGAGACAATTACGTTGCAGAAATGGAAAGAAACTTGATTAGGGCCAACACTTTCTAATAGGGATAAGATACTTTGATCGTTGCAGCACCTCGGAGTGTGTAATTAGACCATGATGTAATTTAGCATTCAAAGAGCTCTAGTTTATAAGAAAAATGACAAGTGAATCTGACAATGAACTGAACCTTGTGACATTGATGCTAAAGCCCAGGAGGAAGAAGGCCATGTGTGACCATGCATGCTGATTTTCTATTGTTGTGTAATCATATCAATTATTTTCTATTTCTATATTAAAAGCAATTATTCTGACGATTTAGCTCCAATATGTATGTATTGGAGCCAGTGGGACATCGTTATGTGTTAGTTTCCTGACTGGATGACTATGTGGTCTTGGCTCGAGCAACTTCAAATCATGTCTGCTAGTGTAGGAGACCCCTGTTCAAGATAAGTTATTTATTTGTGAGTTTGACAGAAGATTGGGCACCTGGAGTGTTGTATTCATATATAGTAATGCCGACCGGCTGCAACATTCCCACTTCATTAATCTTCTGCATCCTGAAGACAAGCCTTTCCTTCTCTTTATTAGAAACCTGAAGGAACATGAAAGCAGAAAGTCTAATTATGAAAAGCACTCAATGGAGAAGGAAAGCAAAGGAAATCATCTGCTCTTTATATTGTGGCTTTACCCGATCAATGTAGATGATAAGAGATCCTCGCTCTGACAGCTCCTTGTTCAGCTCAAAGCTCTGAATGTAGCGGTCCTTGCCAGCGGATAACTGGTGGTCAAATCAGGAGAAATAGGTGTAACATCAAAGCTCATGTATAAAAATGTCCGTTATATTAATTTAAAAGGGATTTTTCACGGCAACCTGAGTTCACCAAGTAGGACATGTACCTGAATGAACATCTATGTTGATCCTGGAACAACATTCCAATCAGCCAATCAGAATTAAGGGATATGTTTACAGTTCAAGTTTAGGCTTTTGGTTAGGTTTATGCACATCTTCAGTACATGAGTGATATCCAACTATTATTCTCCTCTGATTTTGGGAATAATTTACAGTTATTGTTGGGTTTAGGGGTAGGGAATAGGTGTGAATTACATTTTCCAACAAAAAGGATGTTCCAGGATCAACATAGATTTTAAAACAGAAAATTCTGAAAATCTGTTTGACTTCCACACAGAATTGTTTGAAAAAAAATGTTTGAAACTTGTTGCCATTGATTTCCATAGTATTTTTTCTTCTGTGTGAATGTAAATGGCTGCTGGTTTTCAACATTCTTCAAATCATCATCTTTTGTTTTCAAAAGTTACTCATGAAGGTTTGGAACTACTTGAGGGTGGGTAAACTTAATATTTGGGGGAGTGAACTAATAATTAAATAATGAGCAACACAACACAGGTTTGTTTTTGTGAATTGTGAGGACATTACACATTTCTCTCCATTGTTTTTATACTATACAAATAGTATTTTGCATTGCCCTAACCCCATCCTACCTGTAAACTCAACCCGCACCGGAAACTGTGTAGTTTTACTTTCAGAAAAAAATAATAATTCTGTGTGATTTATAAGCTATTTGAGAAATGAGGACATCAGTATCCTCATATTTCACCACCGTGTACTACCAGTGTCTAACCTATGTTATTAGTGTCCTGATATTACAAAAACACATACACACACTCTTAAATTTATCTAAAACAATAAAAACTACCACTTAAAGTCCTCCTGAAATCTAAATATAATATTTGTTTTGCTAGCTCACATTGTTATTCTTAAGGTGAATAATTAATCTGTGAATCTTAATGTGTTTGTTTTGGTAAACGTCAATATAATTTCGACCATTGGCTTCAACTTCAGCTTCAGGGTTTTCATAGCAGCTGCTTATTAATACCCTTACTCTTACCATTAGTTTGCTATGTGGAAATGATTTGCAAAAGACAGTCCAGCCTCCTACTCAATATTCAGTTTCAGCTGGAAGTACATCAACATATAAATGTTCCAGTTCATGTGGACTTTAAATAAGCAAACAAAATAACTAAAAATCAAGGTACCTTATTTGATTAACTTTGTAAATTTGTAATTATGCTAAGCCAGGGTTCAACGCTAAGGATTTTTTCTACTGGTCCAATCGGGCCACCAAAAAATAAAAAAGTTAATAGCTATTTTTAGCCACATGTTTTAAATATTGTGTCAAAAATAACGTCAGTGAATCTAGAATTTAAGTATTTTTAAAATGTTAATAAATACATAATGAGCAAAATTCAAAGTGTTATGCTAACAAAAAGAGCAGTATGGAAAATGTGCAGGTATTTTATTGCAGTTCAAAATTATTAAACAAAAGTGGCCGACTTGTCATACTGACGGCAAATTGTACAAAACATCACTTCATTTATTTCGTCGTGTTGTACCCACGTAAATGACTGCCTCCAAGACGTTAGAAACATGTTTTCTTTTATATTATAATTTGATGTTGCAGTCACTTCACTGTACTGGTTGTTACCAGGTTATGAAAAAAAAAAGCATGCTCAAAACATCAAATCAGATAAGAGGAACCGAAAAGCAATATGGTTTTTACAACATCATAAAGAAGGTCGCATTTAAAGACTTAAAATGCAAACTTAAAATGCATGCAATTGACAAAGAGTTGTAGGCAAATGAAACTTTTGTGACAAGGCAGCACTGTCCCGATCGGGCCAGTAATGAACCGGTCTACTGTCAGAAACGACTCTCACGCTGGCCCTGGGCCATTGGGCAGTCCTTATTGTTGTGCCCTGTAAGCTTTCAATTACTACTAGTAGGTAGGTATAAATTGTTAGGCATAGGAACATCAAATATTGTCGGTGACAATGAGGGCATATATTAAATAAAAGTTAAGACTTCTTTATGGCTGTATTCACAACATGAGCCAGGTTAAGTCTTTTAAAAAGTCTTTTCGATGCTAAATATTTTCAGGGAACTTGTGGATATACAGTTGAAGTCAGAATTATTAGCCCCCCTTTGATATTTTTTTTCTCTTTTTTTTATATTTCCCAAATTATGTTTAACAGAGCAAGGAAATTTTCACAGTATGTCTGGTAATATTTTTTCTTCTGGAGAAAAAGTCTTATTTGTTTTATTTCAACTAGAATAAACATTTTATAGACAATATTATTAGCCCCTTAAGGCTATTTTTTTTTTCGATAGTCTAAAGAACAAACCATCATTATACAATAACTTTCCTAATTACCATAACCTGCCTAGTTAACCTAATTAACCTAGTTAAGCCTTTAAAATGTCACTAAGTTGTAGAAAAGTGTCTTGAATCATATCTATAATATTGTAATTTCAGGGGGGCTAATAATTCTGACTTCAACTGTATATCATTTACATATTTTTAAACATTATTATAATTTTACAAATTAACTTTCATGAATACGGTTTCTTTACCTTTATAAGGTCACGTTCATCCACTTTAAACCCCGTCAGCAGGCTGATGTCCAAAATTGTCATGGTTGAGCTTCTTTTTTGGTCCTTGAAACTGCATTAAATTGGACAATTAAAATGACAGAAAATTATTAAAATTACGGGAGTTTTCCGGGAGAAATAACAAAACGGGAGGGTGGCGGGAGATGGGTCTGAAATATGGGAGACTCCTGGGTAAAAACGGGAATGTTGGCAGGTATGCTCATTACAATAATTAACGACAAGCATCATTCATCATTGTGAACATTTATATTTGCTGATCTTGCAGTTCACCATTATACCTCACATCTTCTCTTTGTGCAAAATGATCCCATGTAAAACAACATTTAATAAATTTTCCTTGCTTAATAATCTAAAATTATTGCTAAACTATTGAACTTTTATCTGGCGCATTTCTGGACATTTGAGAAAAGAAGACCACAGATCAATGGGGAAAAAGGCCAAACTATGGAGTTCTTGTGGATCTTGCTTCAAGTTAGAATAATAATACTCACATATACTCGATGGTGAGCTCGTAAGTTTCAGGGACTCCTTCATAAGACATTACAAATAAAAAAGAATGGTCAAAATCTAATCTTATATTATGGTTTGCATTGTATTCAGGTTGTCATGATATGAATCGCACCACCAGGCTGTTTCTCCATCTGCACGCTGAGGTCAAATGCAGTACAGTCGTTTTCGTTCTCTTCAGGCAGAGCATAATACACAGAAAAGACCTGAGAGGAAGAGATAGAGCTCATTAACACAGAACAACACACTGATGAAAACTTCAGAGTGTTTCTGTACACTCACCGACAACATGGCCACCCCAGACCCCTGAGCTGTGATGTTGAAGCTCTTCGTAATGTCGAACTGTGGCAATCAGACCATGAAGAAAACACACTTTTAAGATGGCTTACACAAAGATGTGAAACAGATGTTAAGGTTTAAATGTTCACTGGAATATTGCAATTGTGCATATGTTTATGAGTGTTTGTGCATGCAGACACTCAAACAAATGCACAAACATTCAGAAATGCTGTAACATTCATAAATGCTTGCACAATCACTTACATACGAGATCAAACACCCAAAAGCATGCACAATCACTCACATGCATGCACAAATCACTCACACACATGCCCGTAAATGCATGCACAATCACTCAAAAACATGCAAGCACTTAAATGCAGGAACAAACACCCAAAAGCATGCACAATCACTCACACACATGCATAAATACTTATACATGCATGCAAATGTAACCCACGATACACAAATGTACTATAATCTGTTAATCAATGGACCAGTTGCTCAGAAGTCTAAATTCCTCCAAAGAGAGAGAAGATCCAACAACAGTAAAGGACTCGGACACAGAGATAAGGTAAGAATAATAATAGATTGTACTGTAAAAATTCCACAGAAATATAAAATACAATCAAATAAATAAAACAAGTTCTAGGTTTTCACACTTATCTAATGACCTCAATCTTATTTACACACTCTAATAACACCTCTCTTTCTTCACAGGGTTCTATGGCTCAACCAAACAAATGGTTAATTAATGAAACACATTTTTGACACTAGTTTAAATCATGTAATAAATGAAAACAATAAAAAAAAAACACACACACAAACTCACCAAGGAAAATCATTAAAAAAAAAATCTAAGCGAAAAACCAGGAAAATACTCCAGGTGGCACTCGTGTGCAGATTTCTCTCTCAGATACAAATCTTATTTTCTTTCAATCATTCATTAAAAAATATATATAATAGAAATAATTTCAGCATCTTGTTAATGGTTAAATTAATACGCATTAAAAACATTAAAAGATATTATTAACAGTAGAAAACGATTAGATTTCTATAACAACGTACATCTCTGCATTCCCTTGCAAACACTGAATCACCATAGCAACTGTGTAAACAGGTTTACAAACAACAAATCTCTTGTCTGTTAACTTAATCTGCTGCTATAGCCGAAGGCACGATGATGTCATTAAAAAGCGCTATTCCCTTGGATGCTGTATAATACTCTATATAAATAAATAATTTAAAATATATTATTTAATCGAGTATTCTGCCAATGTTTTTTTTTCTCATATTTATGAGGGTAATTCTATTTGCTCTATTGCTGTATATTACATTTACATTTAGTCATTTAGCAGACGCTTTTATCCAAAGCGACTTACAAATGAGGACAAGGAAGCAATTTACACAACTAATAATATTATCCACTAGCAACCTGGGTTACATAAACACTTAAACATGCATGCACAAACATTCAAAAGCATCCGCAATCACTCAAATACAATCATAAAAACCCATAAATGCATGCACAAATACTCATGCATACATGCACAAACACTCTAATAGCCATACATGCATGCACAAACGTTCAATCATTCAGTATCTCTGCACCTTGTCTGTGCGTGCAACTGGCAGATTAGACTGTCTTATGGAGATCTTGGTTTTCTCGGCTCTCTCCTGCACAGCGAGGTCTAGGTTCAGAAAAATGTCTTCCTTCTTGACCTGAATGCGATACTCAGCCACGGCTTGGAAGACAATGATGGTGGCCTAAACAGACAGGTAACATCCACAGCAAACATAGTTTGGGAACATGCAAATGTTGAAGCAGTTTTAACTTGAGATGTCATCTTAGAACACAATGCTCATGTTCAAGTCCTGCAAAACATGTGTGTAATGGATATGCACATCCATTATCTGCATGTTTACACTGAACAATGGATAGTAGCTCATTTTGAAATGGAAAAATGCACTCCTGCTTAAGCTTTTAGTCAATTTTGACCATTCTCAGTCCGCCTACCTACTCTTTTGTTTGTCACTTGATGGAATACCTGAGTAGTGCCATAGCCTCCATAGCGAGTTTGTTGCTTTCCCAGCCAGCGCACCACCTGCCCGGCGCTCTCGAAATCTTTGGCTGCCACCAGTGCAAGCGCTGCGTAACCAGTGGCCTCCAGAGAGTGATGCTGTGATCCAGGAACTTGCCAATACACACCATCTAAAAGAAACAAATAAATGTAGTGGCGTTCTATATGTTAATATGCTTCACAATTAAATATACAGTTGAAGTCAGAATTATTCGCCCCCCTTTGAAATTCTTTTTTTATATTTCCCAAACGATGTTTAACAGAGCAAGGAAATTTTCACAGTATGTCTGATAATATTTTTTCTTCTGGAGAAGGTCTTATTTGTTTTTATTCAGCTAGAATAAAAGCAGTTTTTAATTTTTTAATCAACATTTTAAGGACAAAATTATTAGCCCCTTATATTATCAGCCCTAGCTATATATTTTTTTCGATAGTCTACAGCAGTGTTTCCCAACCCTTTTCCTGGAGGCACACCAACAGTACATATTTTGGATGTCTCCATTATCTGACCCATTAACTTCAGGTTTTGGAGTCTCTTCTGATGTTATGATAAGATGATTCAGGTGTGTTTGATTAGGGAGAGGTTGAAAATGTGGACTGTTGGTGTGCCTTCAGGAACAGGGTTGGGAAACACTGGTCTACAGAACAAACCATCATTATAGACCTTTTTCTTGGCAGCTGCATGGAGGGCACCATAGCGATTAGCGTCTTTAGGTAGAATGTTAAGGCAGCATAGTGATATGGGGCTGTAATGCACTCAAAACCTGCTGGAACTACTTTAACTGTGTTTATAAATAATGGCACACCTTAGAATGCTCATCAGCCAATCAAAATCAAGCACTCAACAGCCCTTTGGTATAAAATCGTATAATTACCCATTCAATAGCCTTCTGGTACAACTATCTTGGAAAAATACACAAACTAGAACCCGTTTCAGTCTATGTGCTAGTATTAAATCCTGAACTCATGATTTTAATGTTACTACTACTGTAATGTTGCTGACCTTTGCTTTCAGTGGAGTGGCTCCTCAGAATGACTTTATTCAGTTTTCCAGCATGGGCCAAAGCGTAGGAGCTGATAGCGACAGCATAAGGGCTGGTGAGAGTGTGAATTCTGAGCGTCAGGTAACGCACGGCTTTATTCATACTGCTCTGAAGATTCTAGCATTGACAGAGAGACTGACATGAGCTCCTGACAGACGTGTCACATTGCTGTTTGCAAACAAAACACTCTTACTTGAACAGATTTAGCACAGATCTGACTTCCTTCCTGCATGGCGATCAGGACAAATGCAGTCAGAGAGGCGTCCGCATCCTTCCTCGCACATTACCCTGTAAATAGCATACAATCAAACAATAAGATGTTGTATAATGATATAACGAGAATACTGTGACGCTTCACATATACAGCTATGGAAAAAAATAAAGGGTCCACTTGACAAACATCAGGTTCTCTGGATTTATAGTTGCATGTCCTGTATATTTGGAGTAAAATGTCATCCACTGCACTTCCAATGAAATGGTAAGGGTGATAATCTAAATAAGACACATTAAACCTGTTTAACTTTATTAAAAGTACATGCGCTGAGTAGTGATGCTTATGGTTTGGTTGGAGTCACTGACATTCATTTTCTAATTATTTTATTTTTAAGATCAGAGGTGTACTATCTGCTGCTGCTTTCAGAAGTATAGCAATAAATGTCAAATAATATGAAATAAAATTGGGAGCATTTAACACTGAATGAAGCCCATAATCAGTACCTGAGGTGATCTTTGTCATTGTATTTTATGCTGTTGTTTTGCTGCAATGTCGCAGAAACAGAAACGGTTTCAAAAAGAGATATTCTGTGCATCGCTATTGCAAATGATTAGGACAAAAACTCCTTTAACATGAAAGATAATTTTTTTTAATTATTATTATTTTTAGGGGTTTTCACCTTTATTAGATAAGACAGTAGAGAGTATTGACAGGAAAGCATGGGGAGCAGAGAGAGGGGAAGGACTGGCACAGACGGGAATCGAACTCGGGTCGCCGTGAGCACCGCAGTACACGCGCCGACGCACCAACCACTACACCACTGGCGCCGACAAAAGATAACTTTTATCACGTGTCACGGTGCCACCTGTAGTTGGGATACGATGTAACATTTTGATAAAGATTGCAAAGACTATAAATTAAAAAAGCCGGCTAATACAGGACATACTACAATCATTTTAGAAAGAAAAAATATATAATTATAATGTAATTAGAGCATGTGTTTTAAATCAACTGGTTGAACTCAGATTTTCAAAATCACAACAAGTGACAAAATTCGTTATTCTGAGAAACTGTCATTTCTTTGGTAAATAAATAAAATTACAGTGAATGGATTTGAAATTTGGTGGAAATGTTCTCAATCCTTCACAGTATAAAACAAGCAATTACATTTCACTCAAGCACTAAATAATAATGAGAAACTCAGATTTTGGTGCCACACATCTACTTTCACTGGCATTAACAATACCTCAAATTCTGAGCTCGTGATATCTGTCTTAAAAGGTTTTTAAGTTATATGAACAGCTCATTACATCCTTAAACATGAACCTCTATTGGTTCATAGTTCTTGTTAATTTCACACAGATGTAGGAGTATCGCATTTAACACCATAACTATAAAGCTGCAGTCACACTAGAGCAGTGTTTCCCAACCCTGTTCCTGGAGGCACACCAACAGAACATATTTTGGATGTCTCCCTTATCTCACCCATTCACTTCAGGTTTTGGAGTCTCTTCTAATCTTCTGGTGAGTTGATTCAGGTGTGTTGGATTAGGGAGAGCTTGAAAATGTGTAGTGTTGGTGTGCCTTCAGGAACAGGGTTGGAATCTACTGCACTAGAGTTTGAGCATGTGAAATTCTGTCGTAAGGTGCTGTGAAAAGGTGCGGGATTGAACAAGATGATCAGACATTTTAAAAGAGCGAGTGATTAATCAGTGTTTTTTTTTTTTTTTGAGTTTTATTTTTGGCCTTTTTGCCTTAATTAGATAGGACAGTAACGAGACAGGAAGCGAAGTTGGAGAGAAAAGGAGGGGTGTAGGGTTGGGAAATGTCCTCGAGGCGGGATTCAAACTCAGGACGCTCTGACATGCTACTGCACCATTTGTCGGCGTGCTAACCACCAGGCTATTGCACCGAATCAGGTTTTAAATTTCTGTACAAAGAGGTCATGTTTTGATCTTCGATTGGTCTCACAAAGTCACATGATGGCATTTCACAGGTCAGCTTGAACTTTGCAATGCAGCGAACAGCGAAACTTGTTGCACAAGCTTGCATTTCCGTTCTGTCATATTCGCGTGCATATGAATGGAAGTCTAAGGGGCAAAAAGTGCAGTGTGACCGTGGCTTCAGTTCATAGTTGTCATAAAGTTCACACTGGTGTAGAGAAATCACATTTAACACTATAGCTGCGGCCACATTGCACTTTTCGCCCCATAGACTTCCATTCATACGCATGCGAATGCGTCAGACCGGAAACACAAGGTTGTGCGGCAAGTTTTGCAGTTCGCTGCACTGGAAAGTTCAAGCTTGGGGAGCTCTGACCTGCGAAATCACATCACTTGACTGCGTGAGACCAATCGGTGATCTAAACAAAACTTCTCTGGAGAGAAACTTAAAATATGGACCAATCGTTTGCTTTTTAAAATGTCTAATTATCTTGTTTAATCCCGCCCCTTTTCACAGCACCGTACCACAGAATTTCGCATGAATAGAATTTTATTTAACAGATTTTAGACAAGCTGTACAAAAATACAAGTATCCCATACATTTTGAAATAAAAACTGTCGAGGATTAAAACACAAAGCCCTGGGCTTATTTCCATTGCAGTCCTCGCTGTTAAATAAAACAAAGTATGGCTGATGATGCATAAAACAAACAGTACCTCATACATTTTAAAACGGGAACAAAATAATTCACAAATGCATTCCTTCATTCATTTTTTCTTTTCCGCTTAGTCCCTCTATCAATCAGGGATCGCCACAGCGGAACGAACCGTCAACTTATCCAGCATATGTTTTACGCGGCGAATGGCCTTCCAGCTATAACCCTATTCACAATCAAGTAACATAAAATAAAACATCCTCGTCCACCATGCAAACTAATTATCCTCAAACAACCATCTTTTGATTACTTAGATGCTCAAACTCTGACCGCAGCTTATGATCTATTGGCTCAAAGCCAATGCGATTCTCTACTCCTGTTTGAACTTAATGAGAACTATGAACCAATAGATGATGGTGTTTAATGCAATTCTCTACATCATCTATTGGTTCATAGTCCTCATTAAGTTCCCACAGATGTAGGGAATTGCATTAATTTGATATAAGGGATTGATTGAGCAAGTGAGCAAGGCCTGAACTGAAGTTAGTGGTTAGTGGCTGTAAAGTTTTAAAGGGGAATTTTATGAAAGACAAATCAGAAAGGCATCCTACGATCATCTCGCTGTGGTACACAGCGACGTCTTCTTTAAACGTGCCGTCTGCCCGCTGTTTCTGTGTGGCCAACCACCTGAGGCCATCGCAGATCACTTTCTCCTCAACGGTGATCAGGTCATTGGCCATCGCAAACACCTTCGCCACATACGCAGTCAACCTGTAAATAGTACAAAGAGAAAGCTAACTTAAGGCCACCATCAATAAGACAACAACTCAAAAGTCATTATCTTTCAATTATTATTTTACCATGTTGATCCTGGTTTATTGGCCCAGACAGCATATGATCCCTCAGGATTACGGTAGACCAGCTGCTGCTGATAACCTTCACGAAAACAACAAAATCAATGGTTTAGGTCAACAGGGAAGACATTAAAAGGCGATTTTGAGTGTGGTTTACTGACCAGTTTTGATATGGCCAATGGCTTCATTTCGGCGGTCGATGCCCACAGACTCCCACTGTTTGGTGTTGTCCAGATAATGAGTGGCGATGACTGGTAAAGTCATTAAGATCATGTTCTGCTCTCCACATCCGTGAGGAAGGACAATGAGTTCACCCATGAAATGTCCGCTGATGGCCTGCTCGACTGTGCGTGTAATCTCTTCACCTGCAAACAGGAAAGATAGTGGATTAAGGGGCCGATATTTAAGCAAATATTTAGCTTTTTTTTACCAATCACTGAGATCAGTGTGGAAGCAGGTGTGTTGGGAACTTTTCGGCGTGGAATGTCGCTCCTCATTGCGATGATCTGCTTGCCATCTGTGCGATCAAGAGGGAAAAGCGATGTTTAAAAAGCATATCATGCAAACATTTTAACTTACAATCCATCATGTGATTGTAAAGAAGCTGCACCTGGGTGCTTTGAAGGGTTGATCTCAATAATGTTCTCCTTGACTTCGGTTAGCACTCCCTCAGGCTAAAAGAAAGACAGATGCTATTGCAAATTGGTGTATGGGTTGGAAATATGATTAAGTAACTGAGGACAGATTACCAGAAAAATCACCCAAGTTTTCATCCAAATACTGAGATGGCACTCACCACCACCTTCAGGCTCTTTCTTATTGCGTCATTGCGATTGGAGCTGTAAGCTTCAACTTCGATCCATTGCTCATCCACATCCATGGGAATAATAATAAGAGGAACGGCTCTGGAGGACATGAGGTCAACAGAAACCCTCAGCCTGCCGATCTTTTTTTTGCCAGCGCTGCTGCAGATGCCCTCCGATGTCTTAAACCTAACATTTACCTGCTATAAAGACAAAAGAAGATCTTCAGCACAGTCCCCATCAATGTAGTTTAAAGCCTGACATCATGTGAAAAATCTGAAAAACAAACAATTCAGTGGACAAAACGGAGCATAAATATCCAATTTGGGGCATGCAGACACTTGTTTGATTGACAAATAACATGAAGTTCTGTTAATAATTTTCCTTTGGGATGAATAAAGTATCTATATATCTATCTATCGTTCAATCAATCAATATATCTTTTGATTGTTCAAATAATCTATATATCAATTGTTCTATTTATGTCTATCTACCTCATTCAATCAATCAATATTTCAATCAATCTATCATTCAATCAATTTATCGATCGTTCTATCATTCAATCAATCTTTCTATCATTTAATCAATCTGTCATTCGATCAATTTATCGATTGTTCAATCTATCTTTCAATCAATCTCTATCGTTCAATCTATCGTACAATCAATCAATATTTCAATCAATCTATTTATTATTCAATCAATTTATCGATTGTTCAATCTATATATCACTCAATCAATAAATTTATATTTCTATCTATCTATCTATCTATCTATCTATCTATCTATCTATCTATCTATCTATCTATCTATCTATCTATCTATCTATCTATCTATCTATCTTTCAATTAATCCATCGTTCAATCAACCAATCAATATTTCCATCAATCTATATATCGGTCAATCAATGGACCTATCATTCCATCAATCTATTGTTCAATCAAACTAGCATTCAATCAATCTACCTATCATTCAGGCAATTTATCGATTATTCAGTCTATCATTCAATCAATCTATCTACCTATCATTCAGGCAATTAATCGATTATTCAGTCTATCATTCAATCAATCTATCTACCTATCATTCCATCAATCTATTGTTCAATCAAACTATCATTTAATCAATCTATCTACCTATCATTCAATCCATTTATCGATTATTCAATCTACCATTCAATCACTCTATCTACCTATTATTTAATCAATTTATCGACTGTTAAATCTATCTATCATTCAACCAATCAATCTATTGTTCAATCAATAAATCCATATTTCTATCTATCTATCTATCTATCTATCTATCTATCTATCTATATCAATCCATCATTCAATCAACAAATCCATATTTCCATCTATCTATCTATCTATCTATCTATCTATCTATCTATCTATCTATCTATCTATCTATCTATCTATCTATCTATCTATCTATCTATCTATCTATCTATCTATCTATCTATCTATCTATCTATCTATCTTTCAATCAATCTATTAATAGTTCCATTATTCTATCAATAGTTCCATCAATTTATCTATCGTTCCATCAATCTGTCTGTCTGTCTATCTATCTATCAGCGTTTTGACCTTATTCTGTAACATGGAAGTGTTTTTTTCTGGGATTTTTTTTTAAACTTCCAGTTCAGTTGCTTATGGGAGAAAAAAAACTAAGAATAAGTGATCAAGCTACTTGCTATACAAACAAGTGTATTTATTACTATACATAATACATTACAAAATAATATCCGTTTACAACATCATCAGCATAACAATCTGCTTATTAAGTCTACAAATCAAATGGAAGATTCCGTTGGTTTTGTGCACACTCGTATGTTAAGAATACAGAATACATAGACCTTCATAACTAGTAGACTTATGGTCACCTAGTGAAATGACTTGCCTTAAAGGGACTTCGCCATAAACTGCACATACCTGCAGCTTCTGATTGCTGTAATTGTGAATAATAGCCTTTATTTCCACTTGTTCATTGCGCACCACTGAATAAGGCATCTTCAGATCGATGAAAAAATCCTTCTTGACCACGATGTCATAAGGATTTGCCACACATATTCCTGCAGAGCAAAAGGGTTAAAGTTAAACAACAAATTGTAATAAATTACAGAAAATAAATGGTAGGTTTGATTTTTTACCAAGGGTTTTGGACAGGCCGATGGCTGAGATCTGCCAGGTCGTGATGGAGTCCTTCAGGAAGATTCCAGTTCGTAAAGTAGACGTTTCAGTGCTAAAAACAATAGTATGCTTTAAGATTTACTAGAGAGATATACTATTAACTACAAGAGATATGCTTTAGGATATACTATCTTATGCTACAATACATTACAGTAATCACTAAATCTTTTTGCATCAAAAATAATAATGCAGATCACCAACATTTTCTGCCTATTAAAGTTTTGGTTTCAGTAGTTACTGTCAGTAATGAACACTGTGTCTTTTGACCATCATGTTCAATGTGTATGTACACTGTTTTACTGACCACTGCTGGTTTGGTAGGCAGGCTGGTAGAGTGATCTCCTCCCAGAGCCAGCTTTCAGGAAACTGCGTGCGTACAATCAGATCATCCATGTCCTCATCAAAGTCATCATCCTCACCTCAACAACAAACAAGCTACTTTAGACTACGCATTTTTAAATTTAACATGCAGCGAGGGAAACAAGTATTACACATGTCATGTTTCTTCCTGGAAATAATATTTCTTAAGGAGCTGTTGACATGGAATTGAACCAGATTTTGGAAAAACCCAATTGATTCAAACATCAACTCATCTGAAAAATAAGTTGTGTGTAATAAGAATGAAATGACACAAGGAGAAAGTCCTGAATGACTGAAATGTATTTAATACTTTACATAAAAGGCTTTTTTGGTGATGGCAGCCCTAAGACACCTCTCATATGGAGAATAAAATCACATGCACTGCTCAGGTGTGAGTTTTCACAGACTTTAGCAGAGAAATCTTGATAGTTCTGAGGGTCTCGTCTATTAAATCAGATTTTTTTTGTGTGTTTTCTATTGGATTGAAGTCAGGTGATTGGCTGGGCCATTCTACATCTTGATTTTCTTTCTCTAAAAGCATTTGAGAGTTTGCTTGGCTGTGTTTTGGATCATTGCCCTGCTGAAATGTCCACCCCGGTTTTATCTTTATCCTCCTGCTAATTTAGATGCTGGATTGAAGCATCTGATATTCATTTACACTGAGGAGGGGGAGAGGCTTGCAGAAGAACTACTGAGAGATTTCAGCTGCTGTCTGGGCTTTCACTACCTTTCTACACCTCCCTTTCTTCATCCTTTCAATACTTTTTCCCTGTGTCATTTCATTTTATTACACATATCTTCACTTGTAAAGTAATTAGTTTTGTTTTCTTTACATATGTGAATTTATTTAGTTGTTACCAACATCGGGTGAAGACAAAATTATAAGCCCTCCTGTGAAATATTTTCCAGATAAATACATAACAGAGCATGGAGAGCTGGAGAATGTGTTTGTGAATGAAGCTGAAATCTCACTGCGGGACAGAAAGAGCTCTTTTTCAGCATTGTATTTGACCCGGTGTTCTGTGATCAGCTTGCAGCAGTGCACAAACGCCTCAATACACTCTTGACTGTCAGTGATGAACGTGGCTCTTCGCTCACACGTGTAGCCAAGCGTGTTCTCCACCATCCCGTCCACACAGCACTTCTTCAGTTCATGATCCGAGTACTGACCAGCTGAGGAGAAAATGCAAGGCAAGTTTATTTATAAAGCACATTTCATGCACAATTCTAATTCAAAGTACTTTACATAAACATGAAAAAAAGAAACACAAGAAAACAAAAAAAGTAACCCTTGTGTGCTGTTGGGGGTGTTTTTGACGTTAATTTGGCCACAAATTTCTCTGTGTTTCAGCAAATGGAATAATTTTTGATGACCAATCTATATATATCCATCCATCCATCCATCCATCTATATATAAATAAATAAATAAATCAAATGAATAAATAAAATCGCTTGTTTACCCAGTGTCCTGGTGACCTGATGGATACTCCCAGCTCTCCTTTTTCTCTTAAGCGGGGTGGGGCACTCTTTTTCTGCAACAGCATGAAAGATATGTTTGCAAATGTAATGCACAAACTCTAAATGACTTTAATTCCAGCTAAATCGGTTCACTGTACGCACCCGTTCTCGTTTTGGTTCCTCCTGCGGTGTGTGACTCAAACAAGAGTCCGGCATCTCTGAAAACCCCCATACTGTCCTGTCCACTTCCAGCGGTGCAGCCGGTATCGTGCTTTTCAACCACATCCCAGATCTAAAGCAACAAAGAGACCAGGGGTTCACTTACTGTAGATTTAAAGAGATCACCTAAAAATTTACTCACACTTTTCTTCAGTAGAACATTAAAGGAGGTTTTTAGCTGAATGCGAGGTCATTGGTGGTTTGAAAGATGCAAGTCAGTGGTGACCCATTTTTCAGATTAAAAATAAACACAAACAAGTCCTAATTAAATCGCTGTAGATACTTCAAAGGTGCACTAGTGATTGTCTTCAGGAACATGTTTTGTTTTTCTGGTTGAAAGCCTCCTCACATTCCAATAGTATAGATTAAAGTAAATGATCTAAATGTATTTTTATATTCTGGGTGAGGCAGAAAACTAAAAAATGTTCATCCAATTAAAATAGCGTCAGGCCGACATCTCCCTTAAGTCTGATACGTCTGAAACTGTCTGTGAGCAAATGCAGATTTGAGCTACTGCTCTCCTGTTTGTATGCAGCTCTGCCGTTTGAGCATACACATGCTGCACGTTAAGGAGAGAGAGCGCGAGATTGAGCGGTAAAAACACACTGAATCGAAACTTTTTTTTTTTTTAAATCCTGAATCAATAATGGAGTGAGTTTCACGCTGGAGGAAGGACGACACCATGGCTGAAGTATTTCTGTTAGACAGCTAATGTTCTGATTTAAAACTATTTTTGTCAAGAAGAGCTGATGTAGATTGGGTTGTTATGAATGGGTTATATCCACAGAAGTGTTGTTCAGCCATTGAAATCTTCCGATGAAAGATTATTTTCAGTTTCATAAGGGACCTTTTACAGCGTCGATAATATAGATTTTTATTAAGTTTAACAACAAAACATCAGTAAATAGCGCTATTTCCCCTAGCCTGCTTTACTGAGCTAAAGTTGCTTTTATATTCACATTGGGTAAACAATGACGACCTGTGACATGCTCACTATATTGTTTACTGCTACTCTGAATATTCAGTCAGAAATAGCGTGTAAGTATGGCTTAGAAATGTGAAATAATGAGTAATTCCGCCACGCCACCGGCCAAGCTTTGAGAGAGGGTTCTGCTGTCATCTTTAAGGTGCACGCGGTTGTGTTTTCAGGAGGCGTGGCTTTGGATGGCAGGGGAGGGACGGTGTTTCAGAGATTTATGCTAACCGGCTAGCATTGTGGCAGATCACCAACTGCACCTTTAAGGTTTTAAGCATATTCATAGGTTTGTGCAAGAAATTAATCAGAATCAAAATCAGTTTGATTGCCATGTGTGCTTCACACACACACACACACACACGGAATTTGTTTTGGCTACAGAAGCTTCCAGTGTACATAAAGCGACAACACAAAATAAATATGAAAAAAATTTAATAAAAAAAAAAAAGACTATAAACATTAAACAGACATGCAGTTAGTCAAAAAGATCTGGATGTTGAATTGTATGTACAGATTTGTTATAGATATACAGATTATAAGGTGCTGTGTACAAATACGAATTATAGGGTGCTGTGTACATGTGCGTATGAGAAAGTATTGCATTGTATATTGTTATAAGGTGCTGTGTACACGTGCGTATGAGAAAGTATTGTGCATGTTTATTGCACAGTAGGGGAATATTTAACTGTTCATGAGGTAGATGGCCTGAAGAAAGAAACTTTTCCTGTGTCTGGCTGTTTTTGTGCTTGGTGCTCTGAAGCGGTGACCAGACGGTAACAGTTCGAACAGGTAGTGTGCTGGGTGTGAGGCGTCCAGAGTGATTTTGCGAGCCCTTTTACTCACTCTGGAAGAGTACAGTTCTTGAAGTGTAGGAAAGGTAGTGCCAGTGATTTGTTAAACATTATTTTAAATATTATCAGCTTTAATCCACAGCCTGGGCAAACAGTTCTTATGCAAGGAGCGTCAGCTTTTGGTTTCTTGATAACGTATGCATATAAATAATCTCCTACACAGACCAGTCGTTTAGCTTCATGTGACCTCAGTGTATCATCGGGAGCCATAAGGATTTGTTCGTATGACTTTGACTGCCATTTTAAGAATCTGCAAAGACCACATATTCAGCTAAACATCTTTATTACTGTTCAACTGAAAGAAAAAACAGCTTTATCTTGGATGACCTAAGGGTGAATAAATTAGCATGAAATTTAAGTTCATTTTCCTTTAAGACTTTAAGATGTCCCTTGGCAAAACTCATCCTTCAGCTTAGTCCCTTATTTATAAGGGATCGCCACAGTGGAATGAATCGCCAACCAGCTAACCTTATCAACCAGCATATGTTTTATGCAGCGAATGCCCTTCCAACCAAAACCCAGTACTAGGGAAAAACCCATACACTCTCGCATTCACGCACACACTCATACACTATGACCAATTTGGTTTAATCAATTCACTTTTGGTTTATTCACGCATGTGTTTGGACTGTGGGGGAAACCGGAGCACCCAGAAGAAACCCACGCCAACACGGGGAAAACAAATAGAAAACTCCAGACAGAAATGCAAACTGGCCTGGTCGGGACTCAAACCAGCAACCTTCTTGCTGTGGGGTTACAGTGCTTGGGGAAACGATCGATGCAGATTCAGGTCTGAACCGATTAAGTTATTGATACACAAAGTGAGCTACTCTACCTTAGTCTGAGTGAGTCTGTGTTTGTCATTGAGGACATATACGCCCTTGTCTACTGCCACCAGGCCAACTTTAGCTCCAGGATCTCCGGTGATCTTCAAGCTGAGCTGATCTCCTGGGCCAAACAGCATCGGGTCCTTCACCTCCACTTTGAGCTGAGATTAAAAGCAGGTAAGAACTTAGTCATACATGATGATGATGTTCTCTAAAAGCACTAGGTTCAGTTTAGTTTATTGTTCTCTTTAAAGGTCCCGTGAAGTGCTTTGAAATGTGTATTGTTTTTTTTTTTTTGATGTTTGACATAATCTCAACCAAAACATGGAGAGGGCGGAACATGGTGTAGCTCCTCCCCTTTTTTGCTTTATCACCGCTGTGCCAGTTAGAGTGGTTGAGCTCAAACACATCAAATGTGAAGCATCTTGAAGGGGAAGGGCTTACCAGACACTAATGAGCCTTTGATTGGTTATGATTTGATGAGAAACTGAAGTTTGAGTTATAAAACCCTTCATCCATTTAGGCGGAAGTGACAAACTACAGGCTTTACATGTTTATATCGGTTACACATCTTATAAACGTGAATTATCACTGTTTTTGTGCACACTAACTTATAGATATCCTAAAAACTAACAATACTGATACGAACATCTTAAAAACCTTAATTTAATTCCCTGAGACCTTTAAGGGCACTTAATGTGCAGCAGGAATACACCACATCAGGAAAAGAACATTAATCATAGACCAACATAATTTTTTTCAGCAAAAACTGCAGATAAAAACAATTAAAACGAGGAACCCACAGTAAATGTTCAAACATATTAGATAAACAAACAGTGAATGACCGAAAAATAACAAATTTAGTTACAAACTAGCTAGTATTTACTAAGTCTTTATGTTTCAGTTTAAGCAATAACATGCGAACAGCTGCTGCAACCATAGCCTGGTTATTTAAAAAAAATAAAAATTCTGTATGATTGTCAAACCCACCTTTCCCATGCACGTATCCTTCACATCGACCCAGACTGAATCAGACACCACCTCAGACGAGCCCACATGGTAATAAGCCACAAAGCGGAAGGACGGCACCATTTCTTTGGTCACAGGTAAAGACAGAGTGACTAGAGCTTGTCCTTGTCTCTTAAACCGGTTTGCTTGAACAATCTGACCTTTACTCATGATCTGTGAGAATAAAAGATACAGTCAGTATAAATTGCATTATGACACAGCTCTCTGGAAAACCAGACTCTCATTTTAATTACACAATAACTTCATTTGTAAACTAATTAGTCTTGTTTTCTTAGCATATACAGTGTGGATTTCTTTGGTTGTTACCAGTGGTGTAAAGTAACTAATTACAAATACTCAAATTACTGTAAATGAGTAGTTTTTTCTCAGGAATGTAATTTACTAAGTAGTTTTTATAAATTTGTGCTTTTACTTTTACTGCACTACTTTCCTTCAACCTGCAGTCACTACTTTATTTTTTCTCGTCTATGCGGATTAGAAAAATCTGTGATTCCTGTCCAATCAAATCACATCATAATGAACCATCTCAAGACATGTTAACTTTATATTAGCAACAAACTGTTTGCAAGCATTAAAAGTGTCCAAGAAGATGTCTAAAATCTTTACACACATTGACCCAGAGACCCTGTTTAGATCATGGGTCACCAAACTTGTTCCTGGAGGGCCGGTGCCCTACAGATTTTAGCTCCAACTCTAATCAAACACACCTGAACAAGCTAATCAAGGTCTTACAAGGTATACTTGAAACATCCAGGTAGGTGTTTTAAGGCAAGTTGGAGCTAAACTCTGCAGGGACACCGGCCCTCCAGGACCGAGATTGGTGACCCCTGGTTTAGATGCTTGATAAGATGACGGATGTTTACTGTATGATGACCAAAATGGCCCCTAAACACCCAGTAGGCACAAGACGCCAACATGACGTCAGATTGATGTTGTAGCCCAACGTCATAGGGACATTGCATTTTGTTTAGGAATTAAAATGAGGTTGACATCAGACTCAATGTCAGGCCAATGTCTAACCTAAAACAACCAAATATCAATGTCTAATGATGTTACAGCTTGACGTAGTGTGGACATTCCCACTATGACGTCTATCAGACGTTGGATTTTGGTTGCCATACCTGACGAATAAATGTCAGTATTTGACGTCAATATGATGTTGGTTTAAGATGTTGGCTCGACATTGGATTTGTCACTTTCTAACACAACCTAAAATCAACCAAATATCAACGTCATTTGATGTCATTACTGAACGTCAAAATAACGTTGTCCTTTGACACTGGCTAGACTTGAATTTTGGTAACCTGACCTCACGACCTAAATGTAACCCAATTTTAATGTCTTATGATGTTGTGTGTTGTTGTGCGATAACTAAATGCACTACAGAATGTTACGTTTACACACATCCACAAATTACATGTAAATGCATTAGCTTTTCAGAGCGTAATACTCATTACTCCGAGTAGATTTGAAAGGTCTACTTTACTCATACTTTGAGTAATATTTACAGCAGACACTTTTACTCTACTTGCACTACATTTTTAGGCAAGTAATGGTACTTTTACTCGAGTATGAATTTTCAGTACTCCTTCCACCACTGGTTGTTACCAACATCCGGTGAACATTTCAAGTCAAGAGCACCTTTAGAAATATGTTTTCTGAGAATAAAAATGTCAACAATACTCATGTTCAATATTTATTTTCCCCTCTGTACACATTTACACAACCAATTAATGAATAGTAATGCAGTCATCCAGTTAGACTCTGCCACATTCTCCTCCAATGGCGTCTGGAGAATAGTGATAGTCACAATACTAACATCTAAAAAAAAAAAAAACTTTAATTTTAATTGTATTTTTTAATTGACCTTTAAAGTGGAATATACGCACTAATGGTGTCATGCGTTCCTCACCATATATGTGAAATCCTGGTTTACCACTCCAGCACCATTTCCCAGGTTCAGATTGACCTTCATCTGATCCCCAATCTCAAGCTCTGCGGCGTCGATGCCGATGTGCAGGTAATTGTTGGCACCTTTGGGTTTGTAGGCTCGAGCAGTCATCTTCTTCACTGCCTGCTGGTCAGCGCTTAACTGCGGATCTTTAGTATTCGCCTGGAAATGAACATACAGTAATTATATTGCCAATTTGCATCAAGTCACTGAAACTTTAGCCTTATTCGGATTAAAATTATCTGGAGACCTCTCATACAAGATGGTAAAAATGTAATGGTTTTTAAATTAATAAAAAAATATAATATATATAATATAAATAAAAAATATATAATAATAATAATAATATAAATAAATAAAATGTAATAATATAAATAAATAAATAAATAAATGTAATAATATAAATAAATGTAATAATATAAATAAATAAATAAATATATATATATTATTTTTTGAGAAAAAAAAAATTAACAATATAGTGATTTACATTTACGTTTAGTAGACGCTCTTGTCCAAGGTGACTTACAATTGATAAGGCACTCAACAAGAGGCAATACACACAACAAGTACTAATTAGTGACGCCAGCAGGGGCGCTCAACCTGCCGTCTGTGTGGGTCCTAACACCCCAGTACAGTGAAGGGGACTCTATACTGCTCAGTGAGCGCAGTCTTTCGGATGAGACGTTAAATCGAGGTCCTGACTCTCTGTGGTCATTAAAAATCCCAGGATGTCCTTTGAAAAAGAGTAGGGGTTTAACCCCGGCATCCTGGCCAAATTTGCCCACTGGCCTCTGTCCATCATGGCCTCCTATCCATCCCCATATCATAATTGGCTTCATTCTCTGTATCCTCTCCACCAATCAGCTGCTCCACATCAAGAGCCTGAGAATACAGTCTAAAGACACTCTTCCAGAATTTAGATATAGTTTGAGTGTCTTACAGTGATCTCCAATGTAGAAGATCCTCCCAGTGTGTTGATGGTCACTTTAGTGATGCCGTTGGGTTTTGTCTGACCTCTAACCCCTCCAGGATTGAGCTCCACCTCCACGTTTTGAGCAGGAGTCCCATCAGGATTTGTTACGTAGACCTAAAGACAAAACAAAGAGTCATCAAAGCTCAGTGGTGGCGATATTGGGTTTCAGTTGAGTGCTTGTGTTTTACCGAGACATCGAAGGACATCCCAGGTTTGAAGAATTGCGGTGTTCGTTTGAAATAGATGGAGTATGGAGACGTCACAATCCGAATGCCTTTCTTTTCCGCATCCACCATTTCACTGCCTGAAACACACAAATCAGTCATTTTATGAGGTAAAGTCAACTCTTATGACATATCACAGGTTAAAATACCTTCTGCACTGCTATGATATAAAAGATCAGCTCATGAAAAACTCCAGATGCTCTCACCAGACTCTGTTAAAACACTGGCTAAAATGTAGATGGATTTTCCCACCAGCTCCTGGATTTCTGGGAAGGTTTGCTTGATCATTTCATCCGTCAGCTCGGCTTCTCCTTCTCCATCATAGATCTACACACACAAATAGATCAAATTAACTAGATCAATTGTTGTTTTTTCTGTTTATGTATGTAAAAATATATATTTTATATATTTAGTATGATTACTGAATTATTGAAGTTTGATTAATTTTTATTTTTAATACCCACATCCACATTTTCCCTTTATACGGTATTACAAATAATGCAATATATTTTAATACATTAACTATTTTCTAAAATATATAAACCCAATATATATATATAAAAAAATTAAAATATTATAATGCATACAACATATACACACTCTGTTTCATTGTTTTTATAAATAAACTAACCTGAACTCTCTGCAGTGAAGCTGCTATGCTGATTTTCTTCTCACCGTCCACCAATCCAAACACCACAAATGCACTTCCTCGCACCTTATTACCAAACAAATACCTGACAAAACAAAAACCGCAGATATTTGAAGATGTGCAATAGATCTACAATAACAACGGGCGCAGAAATGATTTCATTCAACAGTGGGTAAAGAAAGAAATAAAAGAAAAAAAATGAACAGATGAAAAAAACAAAACAAAAAGGAAATTTAAAAAGATAAGAAAAACAAAAAAGAATAAACAAAAAAAGGAACAAACATAAAGATAAAAAAATGAAAGAAAGAAAATTAAACAAAAAGAAAAAAAAAACGAATGAAAGAATGAACAAACAAGAAAAAGATCAACAACTAAAAGAAAAAACAAAGAAAAAATATATAAGACTGAAAAGAACAAACAAAGAGAAAAATAAAACAGAAAAGAATAAAAAAAAATAAATGAATAAACTAAAATAATAAATAAACAAACAAAAACAAGGAAGGAAGGAAGGTAGGACAAAGAAACGAAAAGGATGAACAAATGAAAGGAAAGATGAACGAACGAAAAGGACGAAGGAACTAAAGGAAGGAAGAAAGGATGAACGAACAAAAGGAAGGAAGGACGAATGAAAGGAAGGTAGGACAAACGAACGAATGAAAGGAAGGTAGGACAAATGAACAAAAGGTAGGACAAATTAACGAAAGGAAGGACAAAGGAACAAAAGGAAGGAAGGACAAACAAACGAATGAAAGGAAGGTAGGACAAATGAACAAAAGGTAGGACGAATTAACGAAAGGAAGGAAGGACAAAGGAACAAAAGGAAGGAAGGACAAACAAACGAATGAAAGGAAGGTAGGACAAATGAACAAAAGGTAGGACGAATTAACGAAAGGAAGGACAAAGGAACAAAAGGAAGGAAGGACAAACAAACGAAAGGAAGGAAAAAATAAACAAAAACGGAAGAATGGACAAAAAGGAAGGACAAACGAAAAGGACGACAATTGAAAAGGAAGGAAGGACAAAAGGAAGGATGAACGGACTGACAGGCGGACAAACGAAAGGAAGGATGAACGGACTGACAGGCGGACAAATGAAAGGAAGGATGAACGGACTGACGAATGAATGGAAGGACGAAAAAAAACAAAGGACAAAGGAAAAGCAGTGTTGGTGTGTTGTACTTGGCTGATATGTCCACAGTCAGAGATCCTTGGTTCACATAGAAGAAAGGTTTGCTTGGATGCAAGTTGACTTCAAAGCTGGGCAGCACTACAGGAACAAAACAATCCTTTAATTTAAAGGGAACATAGTTTACCTCTTTTTTTTAATTTTTTTTTATTATAATGTGTTAAAAAGTGTCATGTTGGGGGCGTGTCCACAGCTCACTGATTTATGGGTGTGTTGCTTCACATGAAAATTAGTTTCGGCTTCCTGCCAACGTAACAAGGGGGCGGGGCCATGAGCTCACCCGCTCTGTTTGCAACAGTCTGACAGGCAGACGGAGGAGAGAGAAGATCGTACATGTACGACTCTGACACAGACCAAGCAGAGAGTACAAAATCATTTGTGTCTTTGTACAGTTTTACAGCCAACTGTGTGCTAGTTTCAAGTGCCGAGCTTGCACACAGAAACTAATAACCACGCACACTGAATTAACTTTGACTGAGGCACCAGATGCACCGCTCGAAGCCGTGACACGGCACACCAGACACTCTCTGTAGCGTGACAGAAACATGAAGTGTCCCGAATCGTCGCGCCACGCATTTTTGAATTCTAAACATAGGTTTCTGCAGCGGTCCGCAGCGCCCAGCTGTCAACTTGAGTGTACCCTGATAGAAACCTATGTTTAGAATTCTAAAATGCATGCTAGTCAAGATCACAGGGAGCTTCTGGGATCGCGAGAAATGCAAACGGCTGAAGTATAAGGTAGTCTCCATGAGAAGTACACATGTTTGCAAACCTACCTAAAGATACAACCATACCTAAACGTACCTAAACATATACAATTCTGATTAGAGCGATAATGTGGAGAATATTGCTATTGTGTTGAGCCAATGAGCCTTGCATCTAAAAATAGAGCTAGGGTGTTCCTTTAGTGATATCGCTTCGACTCACGCTGAAAATGGCGGACGTGAATCAACAAACTGAGGATATGATGACGCGCCTGTCAATCAATATTGGTGGGCGGGGGGACCGCTCTCCTACGTCAGGTAGCGGTCGATCTGAAAACCGATCCAATTGGTCCACTGTTTTTATGTTGTTAAATTGAAAAAAAAGCACTGGGTGTGTTTATATCACCCCAATATGACGGTCTATACACCATACATGCACATATGTCTGTCCAAACAGCTTCAAAAGTAGATTGTTTACCATAGGTGCCCTTTAACATTCAATATTTTATAGAGTTTTAACAGAACCAGACGGCAGAAACGCACCGTATTCCTTAACCTCAAACTCGGTGGTGAAGTTTTTCTGCGGGGTGTTTGTGTATCTGGCGATCAACTTCCAAACCCCAGAACTACAGAATAAACACAAAGAGACTTATTTATTTATAATATTTATCCATACAGACACCTGATATATGGTCAAATATAAATATATACAGCGCTTAAATACAATGATTAAATTCATATTTTCGACAGGACGCTTCACAATAATGATTTGTGTATTTGCTTTAGATTGATCATTTTAACAGTGAACAAACCTGGCAAGTTCAGTCAAGGCAAAGTTTTCAGTCCCGATGCCTCCTCTTGGCATGAATTTATCCCTTTCCAGTGTGATGCCTTGAGGATTCTTGATGAACAGTGAAAATAGTTAGACGATTTCAGATCTTTACCTAACAATAACTTAATCTATGCTTTTTATTTTAGTGCGTATCAGAGTACCATAATATCAACGGAGATCGAAGCTCCATCAAACGGAAGATGATCCGGGGTTAAAGAGAAGATCCTGTAATTCACTGCAAAATATGTCAAATTAGCTTAGTTTTATGTCAAATATAATGCATGTGTTTCAAGGGAGTTTAGAGTTTATTACTGTATTAATTGGCATTTCATGGACAAAAAAATACATATACTATTTACAAAATAACTCTTTTCTATAATAAACTGTCAAACAACCTGGCTTTCGTTGAATTTAACACAAAAATTAACAGGATGTTGACTTATTTCAGAATAATACCAGGAGTTTGACCTGCCAGGAAGTTTCTTGTATATCTAGTAAGAGCTTGATTAGCTAGTTCAGGTGTGTTTGATTAGGGTTGGAGCTAAACTCTCCAGGACACCGGCCCTACAGGACAGAGTTTGGACATCCCTGATCAAAAACAAATAAGGTTTTTTGCTCTGTCAGTGAATTAACCTAACCTAATGTTCACCTTATGCTGCGTTCACACCAGACGTGGATGAAGCATCAAGCTCGAGTGATTTACATGTTAAGTCAATGCAATTGCGCCACGTTAACCAATGAGGAGCTTGCTCTTGTAGGGAGGTGATTATGATGTAGCGCCTGTTGTTGGTGTCCTGAGGGGGAAAATCCTCCTGCCGACTCTGAACAACAGCTCATCAAACTGGGCTCGGCTCAGTCAGAAGCACTGCTGAAAGCCTCCATCATCCAGGTTTAGTTTCTGGAGGAGTTGATGAACTCACAGAGCTGGGTGCACCTCTGAAAGGATCTAGTGGACTTAGACACAGCGCCGAAAGAATATCCGCTTTTTCAGCCTTCCTAAAGCACATAAACACAGCTACACTCTCAATAAAATCCATGTTAGCCATTTAGCAACGAAGCTAGAGTCACCAGGCGAACAGAAGCCATGACGAGGATATTGTGAAGTTTATCTGACACGTGAATGAAGCGAGTAAGCTCAATGTTCACGCGTCTATTGAAGCACGAATAGCGTGATTTATTTGCGCGTACCGCGTCTGGTGTGAACACCGCATTAGAGTCCACATGAAATCAACACAAACTGTATTGATTTTGTTAGCGCACATTGATGATTTTGGGGTGAACAATTCATCTGCATGTCATTAGGGAAAAAAAATTTATAATTTACCCTGGTAATCTTTAACTGAAATCTGAAAATACACTTCCTGTTTGTTATCAGTTCTCGGCTTACCTCTGTCTGAGGTATTGGTGTGGCTAACATACCTTACCGCCCCTCCAGCGGTCAATTTTGACATCAAACAGAAATGGTGTGGAGGAGGAGGAAGAGTCTGTTAAGTTATTAACTATCCCCAAACCCTTTTCCAATCTTTTCTGAATGAAACGCCTACTTTACTACACCCAATCAGCTCGCAGCTGAAAAAACAAACCACGCCCACTGTTTTCTCATTTGTTATTACATTTTTATAGGAACGGTGTCACAATAGGGAGAAAAAAAATGGTCACAGCTTCCGGTTTATGCAGACTTTAAGACTAACAAAGTGCACTAGCAAAATAAACATTGCAAGTATTGAATTTATGTGGACTTTAAATACATACAACGCCTATTTTTTTGTTTTTTTCCTGCCAATGCTTTGAAATGTTCATTGCGGACAGCCTTTCAAGACAAATTTCTCAAGTTTTACCAATAAAATCTAGTGCATTTTCTCTTTTGAAAAGTTTGACCAACTCATACCCGTGCTACCAGGCGTGTAGATGGGCTTGTCCGACTGTACAAACAAATATCCAGACTGGAACGACAGCAAGACCACTTTCTCCAGGGTGTGAGTCGGGAAAATAGCTTGCAGATACACATACTGCTTCTCCAGAGGGTCATCAGAGAAGAATTTCTGATCATCGCGGATCTAAATATCAGAAAAGTAATGAACTTGTTATATCCGAAGATAAAATAAGATGACAAGGATGTGAATTTAGCCAGGGATTAAGGAGTTCTGACCTTTATATCTGTGAGGATCTGGAAACTGTTTTGCGCGGTCAGTGTCACTGTTTTTGACAGGATCTCCAGGTTTTTCTTCGGGTGGTTTTTGACAGAGATCTTCACGTGCAGGCTTCCTCCAGTGTAATCCTGCGCCTCCACTAACACTTTTGCAGATGAACCCACTCCCAGTAGGTTAGGAGCCGACAGCACATATCTAATGAGACAATTTTAAACAAAATTATTAGTTCTCCTGTGTTTTTTTTTTTTTTTTTTTTCTCTTTCAAATATTTCCCAAATGTTTAACAGATTCAGGAATTTTTCACAGTATTTCCTATAATATTTTTTCTTCTGGAGAAAGTGTTATTTGTTTTATTTTGGCTAGAATAAAAGCATTTTTTTTACCCATTTAAAATGTCAGTATTATTAGCCCCCTTAAGCAATATTTGTTTTGGATCATCTCCAGAACAAACCACTGTTATACAATGACTTGCCTAATTACCATAACTTTACCCTAATTAACCCAGTTAAGCCTTTAAATGTCACTTTAAGCTGAATTCTAGTGTCTTGAAGAATATCTAGTCAAATATTATTTACTGTCAACATGGCAAAGATAAAATAAATCAGTTATTAGAAATGAGTTATTAAAACTATTATGATTAGAAGTGTATTAAAGGGCACCTAGGTTACCTGCTCTTTCCAGATTTAATTTGAGTCTTTTGTGTCCCCAGAATGTGTCCGTAAAGTTTCAGCTCAAAACACCCATCAGATTATTTATTATAATTTCTGAAGTTTCTGGAAAAATCTTGTTGCTGTTTTTTTGTACTGGGCCTTTAAGGCTAGTCCTCCCCGCCCACCGTTCCCACGTGCCTGTCAGCAACATGCCTCAATCGCCGCCCTCGCCTGTCCCAGGAAGCAGATCTCACGTTGCGATTGTGAGAAATACTACAGTAAGAACTTTAACAATCAGTATTTGATGCATTTTTTTGGAGTTGCAACGCTGAGTCACACACAATGTCATTACAAAGTTCACACACACACAGCGCGGACACACACATAGACAGCGCGTGCATTTAGATTTGCACTGTTGCAAATGTGACAGGATACAGGTAATATCCACTGCTGTATGGATATCTGTTATGTCAATGTACAAAATAAACCTGATTTAACATTGACGCGTCTTCTTTTATAATTGTTCTGACATGCAGCAGTGGTGATAAAGTAAATCGCTGTAATCCATTACACACATGCTCTGTTTTAAAACATTTTTAACTTGTAAAACTCACTCTTGATCATATTTGAGGATGATTGATGATCCTAGTGAACTGAACAGACCTTTTGCTTTGCGCTCGTCCTCTCTTGTTGATATGATTATATGCGTTACTACGGAGACATGTTAATACGCAGCTGTCAATCAATATTGGTGGGCGGGGGGACCGCACTCCTATGTCAAGTTGCGGTCGGTCTAAAAACCGCTCCAATTGGTCCACCGTATTTATGTTGTTAAATTGAACACTGGGTGTGTTTATATCACTATAATATGATGGTCTATACACTATATCTACACATGTCTGTCCCACCAGCTTTAAAAGTAGATTTTTCACCATAGGTGCCCTTAAAATATATATATATTTTTTTTTTGATAAAATATACTAATAATTCAGGTGGGCTAATAATTCTGACACTGTGTGTGATTGTTGTTGTGATGTTGCATTTTCACAGTCACACATGATAAAAACGAATATAATTAGCATTGACAATTTAAATTGCAGTTAAAGGTTAAACATTTTTGTTTTCCATGGACCTTGTTATAAAAACTGCTGTTTTATTCATTTCATTTTTTATTAAAATCTCAAAACTGTCCTATGGTGCAACCTAATTACAGGTCTTATAAAATAAAAAATAAATAAATAAAAAAAAATTTGTTGTCCTTTGTTGACACCCTTATTTATTGAAAATGTTCAACAAGTCTGACGACGTACGGAGAATTATTTTTTTTTATGAAACCCAGTTAATATCTAACCACAGTGCAAATAAAAGTGCAACAAGGTAAATATACACGTTACAGTATACATACAGATGTAGTGTTGTAGAAACAAATAAGGAGTGTTAATACCTACTGAGGTTATACACTAGGCATGGGCCGGTATAAGATTCTGAGATATATATATATATATATATATATATATATATATATATATATATATATATATATATATATATATATATATATATATATATATATATATATATATATATATATATATATATATATATATATATATATATATATATATATATATATATATATATATATATATATATATATATATATATATATATATATATATATATATATATATATATAGTATACATTGAAAACGGTTATCATCCCATGCCTATTATACACGCATAAGAGATTACATTACATAAGATATTACATTATACTATACAGATGTACTTACTATGGACATAATATACAGTTTAAACTACAGTAGTTAATAGATGTACACTATAGAGGAAAAACTGAACGCATTTCATAGATGGATAGGATTACATTGATAAAAACAGCACTATATGAAAATAAGTGTCCAGCAATGAAGATTAAGATGAATATTAGTATTAAGAGTTGTTCTTAATATTTACAGTACGGTTCGGAAAAATAAATACTTTAGTTTAGGTCTCAATTCATGATATAAACGCACCGTTAACTAGCACTACTAGACTAATAAACTCCCAACTGGCTGTTTATTAATAGTTAGTAAGTTTTGGGTATGATTAGGAATTCATAATTAGATCATTCTTCATTATTGAACAGTTAATAGCTTAATAATAGGCAGGTAATAAGCCAGTAGTTATTAGCATGCACTGTTTCCTAAACTAAAGTCTTACCCAAATGTTAACAGTGACAGAATTTATAAAGTTGGTGACCTCTTAGACATTTAGACTTAAAACTACATAAATATTAAAAAAAAAATTCTCCAAGACTGGTGTTAAAAATACACACATTTTACTGTCTATTTGTCATTTACACATACATACTGTACACATCAATAAAAAGCACTTCAGAAAAATTAACTTAAATGATTGTACTTACAGTGGGTCAGATAATACGAGCAAAGGAAAGCAAAGAATGACAGAAGTCAGTGTCACTACGTCCACATGCATGGTGTTCGCCTTAATCTGTCAGTAATCGAGACTAAAACATAATGATAGATTGATCTCCGTTGCTACTGTACGTGTTAAAGATACCGTCGGTGACCTCTGAGCTGAATGCTGAGTAACTCCAGTGGAGGAACCAAACCATGATCAAGCAGAAGATCAGTTTGTGTGTGTGTGTGTGTGTGTGTGTGTGTGTGTGTGTGTGTGTGTGTGCGCGTTGTGCAACTGCATCATGGAAATCTTAATTTCTCCACCCAGTTTCACAATATGGCTTGTTTGCATCTCGTCTTCAAAGTAATAGCAGGGTATTTTCAGGAGGAATCATGGAGTTAAATTCATTTCACTGTAATAAATGCTGAGTGAAAATGAAGACATAAGTTCACTTATTAGCTTTTGACAAATTTAAGTGGATTGAACTTAAAACCATCAAGGCAGGGGTGCCCAAACTTGATCCTGGTAGGCCGGTGTCCTGCAAAGTTTAGTTCCAACCCCAATCAGACACACCTGGGCTAGCTAATCAAGCTCTTACTAGGCTTTCTAGAAACATCCGTGCAGGTGAGTTAAGGCAAGTTGGAGCTAAAATCTGCAGGACACCGCCCCTCCAGGACTGAGTTTGGGCACCCATGGATTAAGGTGTCCCCAAATAAACATTAACAATTGTGTTGCTTCAGCTCATTTTAAATAAGTAGTTCGAACAAACAACAAATGTTGTTTTTTTTAAGTGTTTTTAAGACACTTTCAGGACAGCATGGTGGCTCATTGGTTAGCAATGTAGTCTCACAGCAAGAAGGTCACTGGTTCGAGTCTCGACTGGGTCAGTTGGCATTTCTGTGTGGAGTTTGCATGTTCTCCCCGTGTTGCTTTGGGTTTCCTCTGGGTGCTCCGGTTTCCCCCACAGTCTAAACACATGTGCTATAGGGGAACTGGGTAAACGAAATTCGCTGTAGTGTATGAATGTGTGTATGGGTGTTTCCCAGTACTGGGTTGCAGCTGGAGGGGCATCAATTTATGAAAAGTTCATACACTCAATCTTTTCTGCCTCTTGTTCAGACTACCTAATTAAAATGAGCTGAAACGATTCTTTAGATTTTTTTTGGGACAACTTAATCGTTTTAGGTTCAATTCACTTAAATGTGTTACATTAAATTAATCGATTTGTGTTGGCACAACATGAACGAATTGTGTAGAACCTTGCATTTTTTACAGTGTAAAGAGAAATACAAAACTATAATTAGACTAGTTAAAAAAGAAAACCTTTGCCTCCCATTTAACACATACATCTATAAAGACACTGATGCACCGATCTTGTTTTCGGAATATTACAAATCATAAGAAAAATGAACTAAAATATGCATTAAACATGCCTGCACTAAACTAAAACAGTAGTCATTCTGAATGAAATGCTAATTCACTCTTTTCCAGCAGGGGGTGCCTATCGAACAGCAGGAATAATGGTGTTGCCTTGGTTACTGCAGTAAACAAAGCAGCATGATGTCAAATATAGCAGGACTACACAGCATCCAGATATATTCACAGATTTGAGACTTTAAAAGCCTTGCCATTTCATTTGTGATAATACTGTACGTGATAAAAGCCTCAGCAATTAATCGTAACAAGAAAGTTTGATACCATCACAAGCCTACCGGTCCCTTTAAAAGAGTTCAAATGGGTTTTATATGGCAAAACAACCATGTACAACACAAAACAGATTAAAAAGCTGGAAACATAAACGGTCCAAAAATAACTTGGACATGCAGAACATTTATTCATTTATTGGCATTTTGCATGTCCAGAACGGTAAATTTTACAAGACAAAAACAGAAATTAATCCACAGTTTCTCCAAAAATTAAAAATGAAGACTTTCAATAAAGTCCAAACACACGAAATGCATTTGATCACGTTAATAGCAGGAGGGAATCTTGCCTAAACACTATGATAATAACTTGTGAAAGAGCTAAAATTGTAAAACTACACATTAACTTAAACCATGAGGTCCATTAAAGAGATCAAAACTGAAATGTACCACTATAGTTTCTTTCAAAATGTAAATTCAGTTGTCTGCCCTTGATATGTTCTTGGAGAATGTTTAAAATGCAGCATATTTTTCCTCTCCATTTTGAAATATTGCTTTAAAATAGGTTACTTTAATAATAATAATAATAAACTTTTTGCACACTTCCTGATTTCTCCACACAGACGTTATTTCACAAAATTCTTTGTGACTTTCAAATGCAAACTCATAGTAAACCTGAAGTTAGATAACGCAATTGCTCAATTTAAAAAAAAAAAAAAAGCTCTCCAACATGAACAACAAAAAAAACTTGTTTGGGTAATTGCTGCACAAAATAACATTAGTAACATCCATCAACCAGTATTCTAAATAAATATAATATTTATTTTTTTATTTGCATTTTAATTATCATTTAGATTTAAAATTGGACTCAGAATATGAAATAAAGCTTTGTATTGTATCTGTGAATGTCACATGAGAATCAAAAGCAAATGTCAGTTTTACTGTATTTCAAGGTTCATGAAACCCTGGAGTACTTTTGAGATTTTAACAGGTTTGTGTGTGTTGAGCATCAGTTAAGACAATGTTAGCTCCTGTTAGCTTTAATTGTGGGGAAAAACTGGATAATTCTGAGCTATTGCCAGCTAATAGTGTATATGTCGAGCTAGTGTGTTTCCCATGCTGATAAACTTCCGCTGACCGGTTATTGTGAGGTTTTTTTCCATTTTATACGGTTCCTTTTACAGCATTCATGTTGTAATGCAAGTCAAATACAACTAGTTAAATACACTTTGGCATTCATTTAGTTGATCAAGCGTAAAACGAGACAAAAAGCCGTTTACTCGCACGCGCCGTCAGAATCAGCAGGCTAGCGCAGAAGCTCCATTGAATATACTGAGGTAAAATAAATGCTCATATTATAAAGACATGGTGGGGGAAATCTAATTTAATGCAGTGCTTCTTGTACAATCTGAGACCCACTTTATATCAGATATCACTCAGCCAGTGGAGATCGCTGATTTTTAAAGAAAACAGACCTTAAATGTGCCGATTTTGCATTGGCATACAGTTCACCGGAAGCGCTTAACCCAGGTTACTGGCAAATTAAAAGTCCTATTAGCATGCTTCGGCATGTACCCCATTTCAGCTTCTGAGTTTAAAATGATTTTTGGGGTGGGATCAAAATCGGCGACGATAGGTCAAACTGCAAGTGCAAAGATGACGCAAATATTCATAACGAAGTTCTCTTATCCTATGAGAAGAGCCCGCTTCTTAATTATTCATGACTGCACGTGCTTTCCGAAGGCAAGGCAGACCTGCCAGTGCCAAGCTGTGAGACCCTGCGTTGATGATTGGGTGAGACCGCGTTCAAGGACCCCCTCATGAAGGGTCGTACATGTTTGTTTCCATGATCCACAGCGTTTGTTGCGTGTTCCCCGCGATGCTGTCAGTGCCGATACAGCAAAGCTGTTTGTGTGCAGCAAGCATTTTTGTCAGGAGAGCAGAACGAGAATTGGAGAATGGTGGACGTCTTTTATCAGGAGTTCGTTCACATTTAGACACATCGCCATGCTGTTGTGTTTGCCTAAATCCTCTAGATTACCAGCAGGGCTAATGGTTGAAATAGACAGGGCAAGTCAAGAGACCTGCTGCACTGAGCCTGCATTCAGACCCCGGGGATTGAGGGAAAAGTCCTCATTTATAGTGTTTATATGAACATGATAATCTTTATAATGATATAAAATGTGGTGATGTGTATATGAAATACAAATGTAGCAGGGCTTTAAATTACTGTTCATTTCTTTGCATTTTAACTTTGTAAACTATAAAATTATGCGTCTTCTCACGGTTTGGGTCTCATTTCGTGAGCTAACTGACAACAGTTGTTCGCTCCTCTCCTTCTTCCCTGCTCTGCTGGCCACGCCCACTCCTGCCCTTTGCTCGGGGAGCTCCACGCCCATTATGATGCATCTTTCGAAAAATTTCTGAGGTAGACCTGAACCGAAAGTGGGGGGTGTCATGGCCCTTTAAGGCCATTATATTTAATCTTCTTAAACCCTGGACCGCTGGAACACTAAGAGTGCTTTCACACCTAGACTTTTGTTTCGGAACCAGTCTTGTTTGCCCAGTTAGCGCGGTTTGTTTGGCATATGTGAAACCAGCAATCGCGCTCGGATCCGAGCTAAATCGATCATTCCAGATCACTTGAATGAGGTGTTCTCAGCTCGATTGAAACACTCTGGATCAGATCTATTGTAGTCAGAAAGCGATACGATCTGAGCCGGCTATATCACAGTGTTTTATGGATATGTAATAGGCATACGGCTATATGAAGAGAGAATTAGGAGTAGGGTGGGTGGTCATTCCAGACATCCCAAGTCTCCCGGAAGTTTCAGGAGTCTCCCGCAACTGAACAGACTCCCAGATGCCCGCAAACGAGTGACAATCTCCCGGAAATTGTGCGTCTACCTCCCTGTCCTCAAATACCCACAGCATATCTCCTTACTCTTCAGACACGTTGCGCACACCTTGTCAAACACCACTAACCCCCCCCCCTGACAGTGGAGCGGGACTCACCGTGAAACTCTGACCAATGTGAGGAGACTTTACTCACACATGACTTGTTTTAGCTATTTTGGTCCATGTAGAAACGTTGCCGTGTGAAAGCGAACCGCACCAAGAGCAACAATGTAACAAATTTAATCCCTGTTTCAGGTGTGAAAGCTTCTAAGATGAACCATTTGATTTGGTTTATTATTTAATACTATAAGCATTTTTGATAACTGGCAGAATTGTAAACTGATAATCACATTGTATTGGGTATGACCATAGACTGTAAAATATATGGACGTAGCATCCGTGACGTCACCCATAGGTTTCTGAACACTGCAAAAGAAGCTACAAGTAGGCGCGGCCAACCGTCGCCATTTTGTTCGCGCGTCATCGCACTCACGGCGGGATACCAAACAAGGGCAAAAAGGCGGAGAGTGAGCGGAGCTTCAGACACCTGCTGGCACTTTGCTTAGACCTGGCAGACAGACTTTACTTTGGGAGAAACGCTTGATACTTTATTACCTGCGACTCGTTTGTGTTCTGACCACATGTGCTTGACTGTACACTATATCAATAAAGTGTTTAGACTTTTAAAAACACTGTTGCCATACATTGAGCCACTAAACATTGTTCTTATGACGTTTTTCAACAGGAGGAAAACGCGAATTACTTCCAAACACTTCAGATATAGTCTGTGTTAGTAAATGCAAGACTATTGATGAACTCCAGCTAAACACAGTATGACAAAGCTTCAGATGACTGTTCTAGAGCCTACAGCTAATCAATCTGTCACATTCTGAAGTGCTTTACGGGTCTAAAGAAAAATATTAATGATAAATGATCTTAAATAAAACAAATACATTTATAGAGATGGTGTACAAGTATATAACTTTACTCACATGGGAAACGGAGGCCACGTGAATGGTTTGTAAGCACAATTAAATGCACACAGCATCCCATATCATCTGATAATTGTAAGAAATAAGTCCAAAAGACAGCTGACTGTGTAAAGCCACATAAAACAACACAAAAATATGATGAATATGCCGAGATCAGCGGCTAATCTGCCGGATTCAGCTGAGGTGAAGTGACGGCGATTAGCGAGACCTAACTGTCACTCAAGTGGCCACGCCCTTAATTATGCAAACTTAATATAACCTAATATAAAGGAAATGGATGAGTTATAAAAAAAATTCACCCCCCTCACAGTTGTCATGGAGGGTAATAATAGCTATATGAACCAAAATCGTTCTTTGTACCAGGCTGTAAACTCCTTTTTTTCTGCTGTAAAGTTGGCCATTCTAACAGTGGGCTCAATTGCAATTTGCTCTATTATGGAGCCAGGACTAGAGGAATTTTGATGAATTGCAGTTTCAGTTACTTCCGTATTGGCTTCCCGAGGGAGAGCGGGAGGTTGCCGCTTTATGAAGGTAAATCAGTTGCAAAACTCGAGAGCTTGCAAATGTAAATGTGAGCACTTGTGATAATAATATTTGTATGTGTATGTTGAAATGTACACTCACAGCTCTGATGTGAACAGCTGAATCCCTCGATTTGCACACACACACACAACAATCCACACACTTGTGTTTTGAATTGGAAGTTGCAGATTAATAGTTGTGTATTTGTAAAATGTCATTCACAAATACAAAATGACAGACACACGTGGGCACGGCAAATTTGATTGCATCTTTGCTCTACAACCACAGGTCGGCACTCACAACCTCTCAGATTCGTCAGTACAACTACAAATCTCCCGCGCTCTGACTTTTGCTACACATCTCCCGCCATCTCTGTAGCAGAACTCATCTGTGCACTTGCAAATGCAGATGCGCGGGGCGGGGGAGGGGCGGGGCAGGTGTAAAGCTGTTTGATTGGCTGATGCCTGACCAATGAACAATGCCAGCAGCCAACAGGACTGAGGTGCAAAAGAATCATTTCCCACGATTATTTTATTATTTAGGGTTTATTTCAATTCTTTTCTGAAGAGATTCTTGTTAAAAATCATTAATCTGCGGAAATGTACATACCAGTAAAGGAGCAGCAAAGCCAGTTTATTGGCTAGAGCCAGCCAATGAGATGGGGCGTTTCTGTTTGTCAGGACACAGGGCAGCTCACGTTGTTGGAGGCCTCGAGCAATCAGAGGGTAAGTTATGATTTTTAATAATCATTTATATGTTCAATACTGTTAGTTAAGCTAAGGACTGTGCTAGGTGCTTCTCTAGTTTGTTTTTTATATAAGACACAGTTATGAGTTATGTAGGAGTTGCTTTCAATCATGTTATATGGTTCTAAAAAGATACGATTCAACCCACATGAAATAAGAAGTTGTAATAGTATTTATAGTAAATAATATTACGTTTTTGAACCATACTAACTATAGTAAACTATTATACTGTATATATTGCAGTATCTGCAACTTTGTTAATGAATGCAACAGCACACTGTAGTATAAACTAGCATGAACTTTAATAAATTGAAAAATATTCACACACACACACACACACACACACACACATTAATAGCCATTAAAAATAACACTAGGCGTTTCAGTTTCTCACAGATCATACCGGTTTTTGTTATAATAACCTGCATCATATCTGTCTATCCATCTATCTATTTGCATGTTTGTGTACAGTGTGTCCTTTATATCACTTTTTTAATTATGAACGTTACTAACTATAGGTTATTTCTCAGTTTCCTGTAAGGATGGAGTGACAGGAGAGATCAGCCTGTTTCAAGTCGATGACTAACTCAGAGAAGCTGCATAGCTTGAATAGGATGTTATTTATGCTAAAGATGACATGATGATCTAGCTCATCTACAAACACTTCAAAATGATTCAGATCATTCAAGAGGAAGCCGACCATTTACTTTCTCTTTTTACCTGCCAAGATGACTACAGATTTGAACAAAACACACACTCACCCACACACACACACAACTTTTATTTTGATAATTGTTTAATGTAGTATTTTTACACTTTACTGTAAGGCAGGGGTGTCAAACTCACTTCCTGGAGGGCCGTAACCCTGCATGTTTTTAGTTTCAACCCTGCTTCTACACACTTAAGTAAAAGTTTCAAACAAACCTGAAGGACTCAATTAGTTTGATCAGGTGTGTTTAATTAGGGTTAGAACTAAACGTTGCATAGCTGCAGCCCTCCAGGAACTGAGTTTGACACCTGTGCTGTAAGGGAAATGTTTAACATTAATTTGTCAAATAAAATTTACAGTGCAAATAAGTGCAGTGCAAATGTCTAGTTACTTGTATTTAAATATTTCAGGGTTTTTCCTTGTTCATAATGAGATGGAGGTGGTAAATCCAACTTCATCATTACCCATCAAATGTTATCTCCTCTTTAATCCTTTGCTCAAGCCTTTACTAATGGTCAGAAAGCAAGCCATTGTGTAAAGCTGGTTGATGCTCGCTGTAATAGAGAGAGATGATGACTGTTCAGCTTATGTTGCTTAACCCTGCAGATGAGATGCTCAAAGTGGACCCTCAGCCGAGCGATGGACACTGTCTCCCTCACCTAGTTGCTCTTCCTTTGAACACACATATCATGTTGAAGGATGCAAGTTGTGGACCTAAATCAGATGTAATGCATGTAGATGTATAAATCAGAAAGAAATGAAACTGCTTTAAAATGTATTAGGTTTTACATATAAATACGTGTTCTTAACAGATTTGTTTCAACTTGATATTTGCATAATAAATGACATTAGAATGTTTAGTTTTAAACAGATAGCTATATTTCAATTTTATCAAATTTAAGCTATATATATATTTTTTGTTTTTTGAAGTATACTTCAATTTATTAAAGTTCATGCTAGTTTATACTACAGTGTGCTGTTGCATTCATTAACAAAGTTGCAGATACTGCAATATATACAGTATAATAGTTTACTATAGTTAGTATGGTTCAAAAACGTAATATTATTTACTATAAATACTATTACAACTTCTTATTTCATGTGGGTTGAATCGTATCTTTTTAGAACCATATAACATGATTGAAAGCAACTCCTACATAACTCATAACTGTGTCTTATATAAAAAACAAACTAGAGAAGCACCTAGCACAGTCCTTAGCTTAACTAACAGTATTGAACATATAAATGATTATTAAAAATCATAACTTACCCTCTGATTGCTCGAGGCCTCCAACAACGTGAGCTGCCCTGTGTCCTGACAAACAGAAACGCCCCATCTCATTGGCTGGCTCTAGCCAATAAACTGGCTTTGCTGCTCCTTTACTGGTATGTACATTTCCGCAGATTAATGATTTTTAACAAGAATCTCTTCAGAAAAGAATTGAAATAAACCCTAAATAATAAAATAATCGTGGGAAATGATTCTTTTGCACCTCAGTCCTGTTGGCTGCTGGCATTGTTCATTGGTCAGGCATCAGCCAATCAAACAGCTTTACACCTGCCCCGCCCCTCCCCCGCCCCGCGCATCTGCATTTGCAAGTGCACAGATGAGTTCTGCTACAGAGATGGCGGGAGATGTGTAGCAAAAGTCAGAGCGCGGGAGATTTGTAGTTGTACTGACGAATCTGAGAGGTTGTGAGTGCCGACCTGTGGTTGTAGAGCAAAGATGCAATCAAATTTGCCGTGCCCACGTGTGTCTGTCATTTTGTATTTGTGAATGACATTTTACAAATACACAACTATTAATCTGCAACTTCCAATTCAAAACACAAGTGTGTGGATTGTTGTGTGTGTGTGTGCAAATCGAGGGATTCAGCTGTTCACATCAGAGCTGTGAGTGTACATTTCAACATACACATACAAATATTATTATCACAAGTGCTCACATTTACATTTGCAAGCTCTCGAGTTTTGCAACTGATTTACCTTCATACCGCTTGGGTATGACACACATCAACAACAAAAAGAATCCATAATGAAACAGCACGAGTTGCTTGAACTACACATCGGACAGAACATTTATTTAATATTTTACCTTTTTATTATTTTATGTATTATTATTTTATTAGATTTTACATTTATAAATGCATTAAGTCGCAGTTTATTTGTTCTATCTAGGATTAGGTTTCATAACAGATGGCAGGGAAAACATTACAGTAGGTTACATTTTACTACGCTAGTAACGTTGTAATATTTCTGAATGATGATCCACAAATGTATGAAAGTTACGTTGATTTGTTCATTTATTTATTGGTTTATCATGCGGTCTGTTTAGGTTAATGAAAATAAATGTACATCTGGAAGATTAGACTACGAAGTTAGCGCCACAAACAAGTACAATGCTCAGCATTCACAACAGCAAACGGTTTATTATTTTGCGCATGCGCTTTAGCAGTCGTTCGTCACAGTTGGAACTTCACTTGAAAACATTCATCGTTGAAATTGGCCGGCTGTAACCGGCAGATGTCCTCATCAAGTTATGTTTCTAGCACGTCTAAAATCTAGCAACTGTGATCTAACAGTGTTTTTAGCCGTTGTAGTCATTGAATTTGGAATAAAAACACAGTTTCTCTCACTGGAACTTCAAAAAAGGTAAGACACCTGAGGTAACATTTATGCTGCTAAATATTTTCTAGGCTGGGTTGAGTACTTCTTACTGTTACTTTAAAATGTACTATATAACCAGTTGTTTCTCCCCAAAAAAACATTTTTAAAACGTACTTAATAAGGGGATTTAGCTTACCAAAGGATGACAGTGAAAGGGAGTATGACTGCATGCCTCCAGTTGACAAAAAAGTCCGTTCAGAGATTATTTCCAACATCGTTTCATTTGGGATTGTGCTTTGAATTCTGCTGTTGTTTATAGCGTGATTGACATGTCCTCTCGGGGAGGGAGATCACAGGCGTTTCTACACTGTTCTATGCACTTGTATGCTAAGAATGAGGGCTATGCAGTTACCAGATGTAGCTGGCTGATTTCAGCCCATAAACTCCAAAAAAAAAAACCCGCCGACATGCTAAAAGACCCGCCCGGTCATCAAGAAATCACGCTAGTTGTGTGGGGGTGGGTTGTCGCCGATATCATGCTCAGTGGGTGATGGGGTTGTGACCTTAATTAACGTTAATCACGTATTTATCGTCAAATTGGTGGGCGGAGCAGCATCTTCACAGTGTCTAATCTGATTGGTGCTTTGACATCTGCAATGTCATTTCAGTGTTGGATTGGATGGTTTGTAGCTGCATTGCTTTATTACTATTTTTGACAATCTGTGTAAGTATAGACCACTTAGCATGTTTGTGAACATTCAGGATGCGCGCGCAGGGTGGTGGCAGAAAGAGGGAGCGCTAGCATTTACAGTGAGGGAATGATATCCGATGCGGTACAGAGTTTGTTGTTGTCTTAGAAATAAGATATATTGATTACACATTATATATATAATTTACATAATGCTTTCAGCATATTACAACAGCTTATCACCCAGTGATAAGCACAGTTATTCGGCAAAATTTACGTTAAAGTGAGCGGCGTTCATCTGACAGGTCCATTTGCGATAGCATCCTCCCAATAAATAATGGATAAGACGAAATAACCAAGCATCCAGCCCGAAGTATTCAATCTCATTGAAGCTCCAAGTGATTTTACAAGAGAGAAGTTAAAGGTCTACAAGTCTTTGGATGCCAATAATGTTGTTCTGTGTGGTCATGTGCAAGAAATAATGCTCCATGATGACCAGATTCAACACTATGTAGAGCTAAAAACCGAGATTCTGCTTAGCCAAAGACAAGGAAAGAAGACGGAACTGTACAAGGCCTGGGTAATTAATCATCAACACGCAAAACAACTGCATTCTGACAGCGAACTACTTCTGTACGGCAGGGTAGGTGAAGCTGGTTTTATATTCGCACATTCAGACTTTCTCCTTAATAATATAATTTCAGTAAAGTATTATTTGCAAACTCTAAATAGCGAAATCATATTAGCAGCCAATGACTATTAAAGTGCAACATTGATCACAGTCAAATAAACAGTGTTAATGTTGTTTTCAATTCACACTTGCAGGTTATTTCAGACCGAATATTCAGTGTCGTGGTAAACAATATAGGGAGTGTGTCACAAGTTGTCACTGAATGAATGTGTGAATATAAAACCAACTTTACCCTAATGACTTACACTTTCACGTTTCATTCTGAGCATTCAGTGTCCACAGTTTAATTCACCATATTTAACTGTTTATGCTGAAATAATTTCTGCAATCAAAAATGAGTAATGTGTATGATTCAGCATAGCGTGAACTTACCTGATATAACATGAAAACTGCAGAGTCCAGTATTTCTAATTAGGTCGTCACTCCATTCAGCTCCCTTTTAGCCAAAGACTTTCGAATTTGGCATCCTACCGCACAACACCACATCTTTACTATTGCAGCCTGTCTTTTTTGCAACCGGGGACCCATGTAACGTAGGTTAGGAATTAATCTATAAATATATTGGAAATGATGAGTGCTTAAGGAGATCTGGGTTTACTTTAAAAAAAAGGGTATTTTATAATGATATGAAGTTTTTAAATATCACAAAAAAATCATTATTTTAATGTAGTACAACAATAAATATGTTAGGAAAAACATATTTTTTTTTGTATTAAAGTGAAATAAATCAAGAGAACCATAAATAATATTACATTTCAAGAGTTCACACTTAGATAATGCTCAACTGTAATAGCAATTTTGGCATGCTGTCCCGGGAGAGAACCCTGAGCTCGGAGATAGATGAGCCCAAGGTTCCCGCCTGGTTAATGAGCATTAGGAGGGACACGAGATCAGGTGTTTCTTCAATGTCCCCCTGCTTCTGGCTAATGGGTGATACTGGTTGGTTAGGCATGTATACGCTGGGTGCTTGTGACTGTATTCTGATTCACTTATGTACATGTTTTTTAACTGGGAGGAAACCGGAGGACCCGGAGAAAACCCACGCAAACACAGGGAGAACATGCAAACTCCACGCAGGAAGTGCCAACTGGTTCGAATGGGCCTTGAACCTGTGGCCCTCTTGCTGCGAGGCAACAGTGCTAATCACTGAGCCTCCGTGTTGCCCGATCAAAGAGGAGGAGGGATAAGGGAAGGATAGGGGGGTCCCGAAAACAGAGATAGGGAATGAAGTTTAGCTAGAATATATATTGTAGTTTTGGAGTGCTAGGCTAGCTAATGATTAGTGATGAGGATCAGCTGAAGTTGATCATATTCAATTTACCTTTATTTGTATAGCTCTTATACAATGTTGATTGTGTCAAAGCAGCTTCACATAAAAGGTCACACTAAATAGGAACAGTGTAGTTCAAATAGGAACAGTGTAGTTCAAGGAACAGTGTAGTTCATCATATCACGTGTTCCTCTCGAAACTAGTTTCAAGAGTTCCCACTTAGATATGCTTGGCGTATAAAGCTGGTTTGGCATGCTGTCCCGGGAGAGAACCCTGAGCTCGGAGATCTTTGAGCCCAGGGCTCCCGCCCGGTCGATAAGCATATCAGGGGATCCGAGATCAGGTAGGTCTCGAGAGTTCCCCCTTTTGAAAAGGGAGGAAAGGAGGAGAGAAGGGGTGGACGGGGGGATTCTTCCAAATGAAGATAAAACATTAGGGAGAAAATGATCCATTTATAGTAAACTAGGATCGCTCTGATTGGATTATTACTGATTACAGATGAGTGGCCAGACGTGCTCAATCATATCACGTGCTCCTCTCGAAATTTGGTTTATGAAACTTCACTTATGAAACTTCCCTTAGTTGAAATTTCATAGTTTGTTATTTTTTTTGTTGTTTTTTATTACAACTTCTTTGAATTTAAATGTATTCTCTTTCAGAACCTAAATATATTTGGTGACCACACTTATTTTAAGGCATATAACCGTTCAATAATTCTTGAATAAAGAGTCAAAAAAGAACATTTAAATTTTTATTCTGTCAGTTTTTCTTTATACAAATTACAAAGTATTTTTGATAAAACAATATTATGATTTAAAGAGAAGTTGAAAATGAAAATATTTTCTGTAATCAGTAGACAATTATGTTGCACATCCTTCTTTGGTGAGCATGTTCTCGAGGTCAGAGATGCCGATGAACCGGTTTCTGTGTTCTGCAGATTTACTTTCTTGACTTGTTGGCCAGTATTCAATCCAGGTCTGCTCTCCCAAGATATACTGCAGGCTAAAAACAACAGAAATGAGAGTATAAAACAGTCAGAATGAATGAGCTATGCATTTCCAGAATAGAGTTCAATAACAACACTGCTGGAAAAAACAATAGAAACCAAAACAGAAGGATTATAATAATTTCCACTTTAAATAATGATAAAACCACTGGGCGACGCAGTGGCACAGTAAGTAGTGCTGTCGCCGCACAGCAAGAAAGTCGCTGGTTCGAGCCTCAGCTGGGTCAGTTGGCGTTTCTGTGTGGAGTTTGCATGTTCTCCCTGAGTTCGTGTGGGTTTCCTCCGGGTGCTCCGGTTTCCCCCACAGTCCAAAGACATGCGGTACAGGTGAATTGGGTAGGCTAAATTGTCCGTAGTGTATGAGTGTGAATGAGTGTGAGATGAGTTGCGGCTGGAAGGGCATCCGCTGCGTGAAACATGAGCTGGATAAGTTGGCGGTTAATTCCGCTGTGGCGACCGCCGAATAATATAGGGACTAAGCCGAAAAGAAAATTAATGAATAATGACAAAACCGGCAAATTCTAACCAGTAAAACCCGTACACTTGTGTGTGTATACAGTATGGACCTGTTAGATTATGCCACTAATAGATGTTAAATTTTTCCACTGCCAGTTGAGAGCCAAGCGACCCAAATTTACCCAACATAATTTCTATTAGAATTATTAAACTCTTACACATCCAATACAGCTTCAGTTTTTTATTTATTGTTTTCTTTTTCAGAAGGGAAAAAAGGTCAAAGGTATTATCAAAGGTAATCAAAAGGGAAACTCTTTAAAAAAACAATGCATTCATTTTGGTTTCATACACATTTAAAAAATCTAGGCCATTTAATCCAAAAACAACTTTGTTAACTCCATGAAGGTGTCTGATGTGATTCAGGACACCTACCTTCCTCCAAGCTTTGGCAGATCTGTAGATTTGCCCATGATCAGATAAGATTTTCCTTGAACAAATCCTAGAGCCTCTCTGCAACTTGGACGACCCAAAAATGATTTCACCTGTCCCTCAATAACTTGATCAGTTCCTGTAAGACAGAGCGGCATTTAGCAAACAATTTTAGAGCAGTGCAGTTTAGGATTTGCTAGGGGTGTAATGTGACCCACAGATTAATAACCAAAATCTGCATAACCAACATCTGCGTTTGACAGAGAAAGAGTCTTTCGTCAAGTTTTTCTGCCAGCATTATTTCTAAGTTACAAGCTGTCAAACAACACAGAAGTACTGGAATAACAGTTTATAGTTCAGATATAAACAGTTTAACATCACCATTTAATGCAACTTGACACTCAAAAATTAAAGTTCTAGCAATTATATTGTTAAACCAATAGGTGGAGACAACCAGCCCTCAAAAATGTGTCACTAAAATATTCTCCACAAATGATACACCGAGTAATGAAACATGAAGCTTTTATTGAAAATGAGATGAAATTGAAAATGAGATTAAAAATAAATATGATGTGTTGTTGGACAAGATTATAATGGTAAATGTATACATAAGATAATATTTCCTGATATTAATTTTTATGACAGGCTCTGATTTGTTTGCTAAAACCAAATGTTTCTTGCAGTATGCTACCAATGTCATAAATGAAAAGCAAATTACATTTGTCTCCACCCTTTCTTGCTGATCCGAAAAATGGTCAGATCTGTGACTCTAACGTGATCTGAATCATGAGATTTGTTATACGTTTCACCACTAGTATTCGAATAGGTATGTGTTTGAGAGGACATCTGCATTTAAAGGGATAGTTCACCCAAAAATGAAAGTTTCCTGTTAATTTACCCACAGGCCATCTTCCACAGGCCAGATTTTTTCTTCAGTAGAACATTAAAGAAGATTTGAGCTGAATGCATGTTCCTTGTTGATTCATATAATGGCAATGAATGGTGGCAGGTTTTCTATTAAAAAATAATTGCATACAAACAAGTCCAAACCAATAGTCATGGCTCCTGATGACACACTGAGCTCTTGTAAAGTAAAACGATCAGTTCATGTAAGAAGTTGAACATTATTTACTATATTATTAGCCTCAATCCATAGCCTGGCTTAAATAGATCTTGGGAATAGATCAATAATATTGAAAATATTGTTCAGTTTCTTACACGAGCCAATCATTTCTCTTCACAAGGCCTCAGTGTGTTTTCAGGAGCCATGAATATTGATTTGGACTTGTTTGTATGTGTTTATTTTTAATCTAGAAAACCTGTCACCATTCACTGCCATTATATGAATCAACAAGGACTATGGATTCAGCTCAAAATCTTCTCAAGGGTTAACAAAATCTTCTGGGTGAACTCTCCCTTTAACAGGAATCAGACACAAACGGAATAAGCCGTACCTTCTTTCAGCACCTGCTCCACTTCCATGTGATAGATGTCAGCGTCCTGTGCCAGCTCCATCTGCTTGACTTTCACTTTGTAAACTGTTAAAAATACAGGTTAGCTTTAGCATTAGCTCAGGTCCAACATCAGGCCCACTAAAGCTAAAACAACATTTGACCTCAGAACAAAACAAACGGTCAAATTTACTCCCTCATGTTCTGCAGCACAAAAACTCAATTTCCCAAAAATTATCAAGCAACAAATAAACACTTACCCTAACTAAATGTTTTCAGTTATTTACATTATCCAGCTCAATTCATTATCAACTCATACTCATTTATTGTCCATTCTGATTTTGGCTATGGCATTGCAAACAAAAAATACATTCACATAAGTAAATAACCAAAATAAAACAGTAATAATCTAACAAACAGTTCAATTTAAAACACGCACAAAAACCCTACTGAAAAAAACAGCTTAAACCAGCCTAGGCTGGTTGGCTGGTTTTAGCTGGTCAACCAGGCTGGTTTTAGAGGGGTTTTGGCCACTTCCAGGCTGGTTTCCAGCCATTTCCACCCTGGTCTTAGCTGGTCAGGCTGGGAGATGACCAGCTAAAAACAGCTTGACCAACCTAGCCAGGCTGGGAGCCTAGTAAAAACCAGCTATGTCCAGCTTAAACCAGGCTGTTCAAGCTGGTATTAGCTGGTCATTTTCCAGCCTGACCAGCTAAGACCAGGCTGGAAATGGCTTGAAACCAGCCTGGAAGCAGCCAAAACCCCTCTAAAACCAGGCTGCTCAACCAGCTAAAACCAGCCAACCAGCTTTTTTTTCAGCAGGGAATAGTTATCTGTAGTCATGTAGGCTCTTTAGATATAGACCATTTCAATGTGCTGATGGCATTGACCCATGAACATTTCATGCTTGTTATCTTATAGGCAATTCAATTCAATTCAGGCAATTCAAGAGGCAATTCAATAATAAATCAGTGTTAAAACAACTATCATAACATTATTAATCAATATGTGGCTTTTTTGGGATTCTCTGAAGCTATAGAAATTAAAAATGTAAAACAGAAAATACATTGGGATGATTGTTGTTTACATCCCTCAAAATATCATCCCTCAATCCATACTTAAAAAACATTTGCCCCCAATCCCCCCCCCCCCCCCCCCCAGTGCTCAGAACAAGAATTACAATTAAAAAATGTGTTTATTTTTTATTAGTGCATGCAAATTTTTGCATGTTATAAATATAATGTGTAAAACTGCACTGCACTGAAAGGTTTAGAGCAGCATGAGGAGGACGAGTAAATAAAAAAATCTCCATTTGAGGAACTATGACATGAATGAACACACAGAACTGATCATATTTACCGTAATCCATGCCAGATTCACAGGCCTTTACATTCCGGTCATCATCTTTGAAACCATTTTTCTTCTGTAAACTGCAGTTTTCTGTGTTCAGAGAGGTTAAATATGTTCATACATGCACAATCCTTCACGTTCAATAATAAATAAATCATTACTGGATGTTTTTTTAAAAAAACTAGATGTGAAATAGTTTTAGTACATTAAAGCCATGCTGATTTAAATGCAAAAAAAGACAAAAGACTGCAGTGGTGCAGTGTGTGGCAATAATACAAATTAATAATAATAATACCTTCAGCACACTGGCACATGTCTCCTTTACACAGTCTGTATATTACTCCTTCTCTTTCAGGGTGGAAGTATTTTGTGCAGCGTGCATCTGGAATAGAAAAGAAACACAATCATTAATTGACTTAATGGGCCCTATCATACACCCAGCGCAATAAGGTGCAAGACATGTATGGAGCGATTTGCTGCTATTTCAAAATCAGCGCAACAATAATTTTCCTGTTTTTGCACCACGTTGTTTAAATAGCAAATCAATCTGCGCCACTTTGTGGACTCATGAGTGTGCTGGTCTAAAAATAGAGGTGTGTTTAGGCATATCATTGGCGCGTTGCTATTTTGAGGAACTAAAACTTGCCATTGACCAACTAAAAGCTAGTCTAAAGTCGAGTGCAGAGCGTGTTAGTTATGCGCCCATGCGGGTCCGAACGCTTACACATTGCTTAATACACACATGTACAGCAATACACACATATCTTTACAGATAAAAACAATTAAAGGATTAAAATGTGACAAAAAATATTATTTTCTAGCCTACATAAATATAAAAACCACTGCCTCCATGCTTTCTTCACTTCGGGGGGCTTTTTCTGTTTATTCATGACAGTTTGCTTTTGTATAATGTTATTATTATTATTATTATTAGCAGTATTATTTATTATATGCATATTTATATTTGTTTTAATAAAAACTAGTTTAGATTTGTCCACCTGTTGGGTTTTGGAGATTTCTGCAACACCATATGGGGCATAAGAACAGGACGTGTGTTTGGATATAACTCAGTTTTTTGATCACACTTCGTTATTATTTTTCATTTATTCGTTTGTTGGAGATTAGAACTGAATTCAGAAATAGTTTAGAAACAAATCTTTGCGCTTAACAAACTAAATTAAATATTTAGGCTAATCGTGATAACCGTGAAACCGCGATTATTTCTCAGACTATAATGTTACAACTAAAATCTATAATCGTTGCATCCCTACCTAGAGCAGGGGTGGGCAAACTCTGTCCTGGAGGGCCGGTGTCCTGCACAGTTTAGCTCCAACTCTAATCACACACACCTGCTTGTAGATTTCTAGTGATCTTAAAGACACTGATTAGCATGTTCAGGAGTGTTTGATTAGTGTTGCAGCTACACTATGCAGAACACCAGCCCTCCAGGCCCGAGTTTGCCCACCCCTGCCCTAGAGTGTGTGTGTGTGTGTGTGTGTGTGAAGTTTCAGCTTGAAATACCACAAAAATGTTTTCTAACTCTCTGAAGCTGACCCTTTAAGGCTTTAATCCTTATTATGTCGATTTGGCTTTAAATGCAAATGAGATTGGGCTCTTTTCAAAAGAGGGCGGAGCTACAAATGTCTATGTCAACGTAGTGGCAGATTCAAAACAGTGTCAGTGTGTGCTTCATGCTTCTGTCAGGCTATGTCGCTCCTGTCGCTGTTCATTTGTGCTTCATCTAAAACTCCACATCTATAATCCTCTTAGTCTATGCTGACATTATCTCCAGCAGCTCAAACACTCTAATGGACAGACGTCTGCTTCTCACTCAGGGCTGCTGTTTATGCTAATGAGGGAGAGATGATGTCACTTATGGGCGGGACTTTCCCCTCTGGTGACATGTACAAAGGGAGAATGTCAATCAAAGTGTTTCTGCAGACTGTTTTTATCAAGAGTGATTATATCAAATACAATTAATTCATGTTTACCATTAGAGGCTGGATATATTCACACACTGCTGACACACAACTGTGCTTAAACCCCCTTATAAATGTGATTTTTGCATAATAGGTCTCCTTTTATAATGGAATTAAATATGCATGTGAATTTAGATTTTTAAAATTTAGATCTTTTGTGTAATGTCTCAGAAGTGTGTGTGTGATGTAAAATGGGCAGCAGCTTACTGGGTGAGTAATACTCATATATGGTGACTGCAGCAGGTTGAAGCAGGCCCACTTTAAGCATCTTGTGCAATCTGAAGGCAATTCGTTCTGATTCTTTATTAGAAACCTAACGGAGAAGAAATCAAAGTGAATTCATGGTTACTCTGGACAGGAAACTGCATTAACATTAGCTCCAGCAACACTTAATATAGTATAAACTTCATCTACATTCCCAAGTCAACCAATCAGAATCAAGAATTCAACATTTTATTATAGAAATATATAGTTGAAGACAAAATTATTAGCCCTCCTGTGAAATTTGAAGACCTTTTCATATATTTCTCAAGTGCTGTTTAACATTGCTAACATGGTTTATGATGATTAACATGATTTTTTCAACACATTTTTTAAACATAATATAATTTTACTAACTAATTACTTATTTCTTTTGTCTGTGCCATGATGACAGTACGAAATATTTGACTAGATATTAGGCAAGATACTAGTATTCAGTGCAATTTAAAGGCTTAACTAGGTTAACTGGGTTAACTGTTTAACAGAAATACTGTAAGACTTTCTCCAGAAGGACATTATAATATGTAATACTGTAAATAATATTGCTCTGTTAAACATCCCAACTATTTGTAAAAATATTTGTAATAATCTTGTCTTCAACTGTAAATTAGTAAAGTTTTTTTCCCTCTCACCTGTCGCCTCTAGCTTGCATGGTTTGGGATCTGTAGAGCTGCGCATCGTTGGATTTGCTCTTCAGTGTTTAGACCAGGGGTGGGCAAACCTGATCCTTGAGGGCCGGTGTCCCTGCAGAGTTTTGCTCCAACACTAATCAAACACACCTGAACAAACTAATCACTGTCTCCAAGATCACTAGAAACTACAGGCAGGTGTGTTTGATTAGGGTTGGAGCTAAATTATGCAGGACACCGGCCCTCCAGGATCGAGTTTGCCCATTCCTGGTTTAGACTCTCAGTAGTGATTTTTAAACCACGCTGAACTGAGCTCAACTGAACTTAAACACTACAAACTGAACTACACTGTTCCAATTTACTATAACCTTTTATCAATCTACATTGTAAAAGCGCTATACAAATAAAGGTGAATTGAATTGTAAATCAACACAGTCTGCTGAAATACCATTTTTAAGTATAAGATGAGGGATCCTCGATCTGACAGCGCTTTGTCCATCTCAAATTTCTCAATGTATTTCTCCTTCCCCCTGGTCAACTGTTAAAAACAGAATGAGAAAGAAAAACAATATGTGATATTATCAAACTTCTTTATGCCCTGTCTGTATAAGGATGCTTCACATTTCAAGTCACATCTCTTTAAACAGTGTAGCATCACAGGAAAAGAAATATCATGTTAGTAATTCAACATTTGTCAATTATGAAATGAATACAAATTGTGTTATAAAGTAGATCCATATTACCGAGTCGTCTAATGACAATACATTGAGGTTTTATGAACTGAGATGATTGTTCTGTACAAGACACTTAATCTGGTAAATAATGTTCAATTTTTAACACAGGCCACTTAAAGTTTCACTTAAAAGTTAAATATTTACTCATCATTATAACAGTATCACCACATTACCTCCTCAAGATCTTTGTATTCCACAGTAAATCCCGTCGGTATGCCAATGTCCAGAATAGTCATGGTGGCAGGAGATTTTGGGTTCTTGTAGCTGTGTGGATAAATAGATGGAGAGCAGGTTTTATCAACATATTCTGTTGGTTTTGCTCCGTGTATACAGTTTGCATTTCACACTTTTGGGCTTTTGGTTCAAACCTAGGTTCATTTGATGTAAGTGTTATTATACTGTAGTAAAATGCTTTCTGAAGGAAGAGTTGCATCTGTGTCAGAACGAATATGCTGAATTTGCCATACAAAGACTTGATTAAATAGCAATTAATAATGGGTCTAAATTCAGCTATAAGGCGGCACGGTGGCTCAGTGGTTAGCACTGTCACCTCAAAGCAAGAAAGTCACTGGTTCGAGTCCCGGCTGGGTCACATTTCTGTGTGGAGTTTGCATGTTCTCCCCGCGTTGTCTTGGGTTTCCTCCGGGTGCTCCAGTTTCCCCCACAGTCCAAACATATGCACTATAGGGGAATTGAATAAGCTAAATTGGCCGTAGTGTATGAGTGTGATGTAAGTGTTATGGGTGTTTCCCAGTACTGGATTGCAGCTGGAAGGGTATCCGCTGCTTAAAACCTATTCTGGATTAGCTGGTGGTTCATTCTGCTATGGGGACCCCTGATAAATCAGAGAATAAGCTAAAGGAAAATGAATTAAGGAATTCAGCTATATTATCCACTCACAATTGAAATTAGCTGCCACTAGTAGACTTGAACATATCCAAAGAGACTACAAACACAGGGTGAATGAAAAGTAGAACTTACTTTATAGCATTAAAAATTGTCTATAAATTCCATATTTGTTATAATACAAATTTATTTACTGTACTATATTACATAAACATACGGACTAGTGGTGTCAACTACATACTATTTCATCCACTGTAATTTTTCACACCACTGATGCATATGCTGAATGTATGTATGATGTAGTCATTTTTGTATGTAGTAAAGTATACAAAAAGTATGTATATTAGTCGGCGCCAATAGCCTAGTGGTTAGCTTGTCAACACTGAGGTGCTCACGGCGACCCGAGTTCAATTCCCAGCTAGAGGTCCTTTTGGCGATCCTTCCACTACCGCTGCTACCCACACTTTCCTGTCTGAAAAATCTTGACTACCCTATACCAATAAAGGTGAAAAACCCCTAAAAACATCATTAATAAAAATATGTATTATTAGTGTCGATGAATGTATTGATCAGTTTTAATGCCTAGTTACTTCTCACCCACTCTGTATATGAAAAACAGGACTCGAGCTGACCAAATAAACAAACCAAGTGTGAACAAAGCCCAAAAAAGCAAATGCTGAATCATGAATAAATGCAATAGGAAATATGTTCACATACAAGAAGTCCATGGTGAGCTTGAATGTTTCATTTGCTCCTTCTTTTTTTGCTGAAGGACAAAATAAAAGTGAGTTTAATTTGTGAGAAAAACACATAAAGAGGTTTATTCTGCATTGTTTTTCATATCTCCACTCTTACTTTCAGGGTCTTTATCTATTTGAACACTCAGATCAAACAGTGTGCAGTCAGATTTCTTCTCAACGGGTCTGGCGTAGTACAGCGTCAAGACCTGAAAATAGCAGCTCGTTTTAGATTTGATGGTGTTAGATTTTATTCATATCATATCATTCATATCATATCATATTTTGCCTAAAATAAAGATCACGATTCTGTAGGTGTAAAATAAAGGTTAATATAAGTGGGCTATTATTATGGTTATTCTCAAACATGTGGTAAAACAGCAATAGGCTTTGTGTAGCTGTACTGTTGGTTAAAATGCTGAATTTTGTATAGACTTGGAATGGTGGACTTGAACAGACTTTAGATTTGTCCTGGTCATTAATGCTGATCATAATTCTGCTGTTGAATTATTGTGTTCGAGACATATGCTCAATCTGTAATTTTCTGCTTTAAATGTGCCACTGACATGATTTTCGTGAATACAGAAGGCTGGGTGGGTATTTTTGCATTTCGGCGGGTTTTGGATCATTTTTGGGCTGGAATCAGTCAGTTACATCTGGCAACACTGTGTGCGTTTTCGGTTTCATTTTCACTGCTAAGAGCGGCTCACTTCCCACACGGCTCCCAAATGATCACTCTAAATCAGGGGTGTCCAAACTCGGTCCTGAAGGGCCGGTGCTCTGCTGAGTTTATTTCCAACCTGCTTCAACACACCTGCCAGGAAGTTTCTAGTATATCTAGTAAGAGCTTGATTAGCTGGTTCAGGTGTGTTTAATTAGGGTTGGAGCTAAACTCTCCAGGACACCAGTCCTACAGGACCGAGTGTGGACACCCCTGCTCTAAATGTTAGTTACAACTTTGTTACCTGTTATTCACAGCCTATGCAGGTTATATTCACTAAAGTAGACATCATTCAGAGGCGCGTGCACGCCCGCCCTCTCTGTGGTAACAACTGACGGTCAAGCTCATGTCACGTGTGATTTTGCGGGCGCGAATACATTACATAAAGACAAAAATGACATTTTTTAGGTGAATTATATCTTATAAATACAGCATGGGACTCTTTCAACACCATTTGGAGGTGTCCACGTTGCTGAACAACTTATGTAAAACAATGTGAAGACTTGTGCGGCCACCATTGCTTCTCTCCTGAACTTGAAAATATGATTGACACAATGCTGGATTAAGATTGTCTATGGGAGTGTTTCCCAACCCTGTTCCTGAAGGCACACCAACAGTACACATTTTCAATCTCTCCCTAATCAAACACACCTGAATCACCTAATTAGAACATAAGAAGAGACTCCAAAACCTGAAGTTAATTAGTCAGGTAAGGGAGACGTCCAAAATATGTACTGGTGTGCCTTCAGGAAAAGGGTTGGGAAACACTGGTCTAGGAGGTCTAATCGAGATCGCGATCTTTTTACGATTAATTGTGCAGCTCTAATATCATATGAATGATCATGAACACTCACTGAGAGAGTGGCTTTTCCAGTTCCCTTCGCAGTCACGTTAAAGTCCTTGTTTATGTCCACCTGTTGAGGAAAGGCAAATGTGATAAAGTCATCAAAATAGCCAAATGCATGTTGTAACAGAGATACCTGAGGATTTAAATAAACCACTATTGACAGACCATTTAAAAATAGTAATCAAACTGATGTAATACCAATCTGCAATGCCAAACTTTGGGTGTAACTAGTTCTAAAGTGTTATTAAATTACTTGGTCATCTGGTCGGGACCCATCAGATGGGGAGGGAGGGTCGCTTGGTGCTTTCCAAAAATCAAATTCTTTTTATTAAACTATTAGAATGAGCATATTTTATCCATAACCCACAGAAGACAAAAAATAGTAGTTAATAGTTACATAAAAAACCCAACATGCATGTGTTGTGACCACTGCCCTGCTGAAAAATCCAGCTTAAACCAGCCTAGGCTTGTTGGCTGGTTTTAGCTGGTTGACCAGCCTGGTTTTAGAGGAGTTTTGGCCATTTCCAGGCTGGTTTCCAGCCATTTCCAGCCTGGTCTTAGCTGGTCAGGCTGGAAAATAACCAGCTAAAACCAGCTTGACCAGCCTGGTTTAAGCTGGACATAGTTGGTTTTGGCTGGGCTCCCAGCCTGGCTAGGTGGTCAAGCTGGTTTTAGCTGGTCATTTTCCAGCCTGACCCACTAAGACCAGGCTGGAAATGGCCAAAACCCCTCTAAAACCAGGCTGGTCAACCAGCTAAAACCAGCCAACCAGCCTTGACTGGTTTAAGCTGTTTTTTTCAGTAGGGTGGGGTGATAACATCATATTAAAGACATCAATAGTGTCAGATGCAGTAGATTGATTTTATGGCACCAAGTTAAACTTTTACGACACTTACGTACAGTAGAAATTAATACAGGCCACAACTGATGACGGATGATCTCTGAGTGGCGTTCTCCAAAATTAAATGAAAATAGACTTGGGCCTATTGGTGTGTGTGCGCCATTGCATGCAATGTTAGTATATGTATAACCACCTCAGAGGATATTACGGTCACGAGTCTCTGGCATTACTATTTTGGGAGTCACGGGCTGAAATGTTTGTCAACCCCTGTTATAAGGTACAATTCTTACTATTAATATACCATAAGTATAAGTTTGGCCTTGGTAAACTCCTAATCTGCTGCTTATTCACATAGAGTCCCTCCTCACCTTGTCTGATCGTGAAACATGTCGATTATCTCTTTTGATAGTATATCTGTTAGGTTTGCTTCTTCCTTCTACGGCCAGCTCAACTTCCAGATTGAAGTTTTGGCTGTCCTTCACCTGTGTACGGTACTCTGCCACGGCCTGGAACACCATGATGGTTGCCTAGAAAGCAAGAAAGATTTTAATGCATTACTAATGAGACTCCATTGTAAAGTGTAACCTATTGTACAGTACAGTATTTTATCATCCTTTTGCAATTTGTTTAAAACATTTATACTGAACATGTATAATATAGCAATACACAAAGTATTTTATGGTTATTACACCTGTTGAAATTATAATTTTTGCAGCATAGGTCAATAATATCAATAATACCATATATCCTGATAAAAGCTTCAATAATTATTCTCAACAAGAAAACCTGATACCAGAAGTCTGTGTTCGTGTACCTGTGTGGTGCCAGATCCTCCATAGGAATAATGCTGACTGCCCAACCAGTGTACAGCCTCTCCGGCTGCATTGAAGTCTCTGGCCTTCACAAGCGCCAGCACAGCATAGGATGTGGCCTCCCGTGTGTGATACTGCTGTCCGGGGACATTCCAGTACGTACCGGCTGTTCAGAACACAAAGTTGGAGTTTTACATTTTGTATAGTTCCAATTTGCTCAAAGCGCAACACTTGTTATGACTTATTAAACACACCAAGCTAACGTCAAACAGATAGTAGCATTAAAGGGAAAGGCCATGCAAAAATGTATAATTTATTTACCTTATAATTTTTTCAAACCTTGAAATTGAACACAAAATTGAGCACAAAAAAAAAGTTTTGAAAATTTTCTAGATACTTGTAACAACTGACTTCCACAGTAGTAAAAAATGGACACTATAGAAGTAAATGGTTACCGTTTTTCAGCCATTTTCAAAATAATTTGCGTTTAACAAAAAACTTAAAGAGGTTTGGGACGAGTGAATGATGACCAAATGATGACAGAATTTTCAGTTTTGGGTAAACTGTCCCTTTAAATACTGACTGTGCAGCCTAAAAACTGGATAACAGTTACTGAATACTATTGAAGATGGATAGTGTGCAAACTGTGATGCACGGTCTGTGTCCTCTCTCGACTAGTATCAATTTTATCAAATGCTCACTGAGAGCCTGACATTGTCCAATGGCTAACTGTAGACTTTAAGGTCTCAAAACTCAGGGCTTCTGGTAGTACCTAGAATAGCAAAGTCGAGTAAAGGAGGTCGAGCCTTCTCATTTATAGCTCCTAAACTCTGGAATAGCCTTCCTGATAATGTCCGAGGCTCAGACACACTCTCCCAATTCAAAACTAGATTAAAGACCTATCTGTTCAGTAAAGCATACACTTAGTGCACCACTTAGGGGGCTTCCACACAGGTTATGCATCTTGTTGCTATACACTGTGAACATCAGCTACGCTAATTATTTTCTTTATTCTCCATTTCCACCTGGGGATACTCTTCCCGAGGCCCTCAGACTATGCAGAGTCACTGATTCGATCCAAGACCAGCGATGAGATGATCCCAAGGTTTCCATATCCTGGACCAGGCCGTATCCTGAGCAGCTACTGTGGTGGTCATGGAGGAGTGGAGAACATGAGACTGATTCCTGTGACGCTCCAGAGACAGACAAGTCTTCGCTGAGGCCAGTTTCCAGCCTCCGCCACTGAGACTGCAGCTCTGCACAAGACGTTTGGCCAGCGGAGAAATTAAAATGGTCGTGCCCAACTGAGCCTGGTTTCTCTCAAGGTTTTTTTTCTTCACTTCCGCCTTTAGTGAAGTTTTTTTCCCTCTCCGCTGTCGCCACTGGCTTGCATGGTTCAGGATCTGTAGAGCTGCGCATCGCTGGATTTGCTCTTCAGTGTTTGGACTCTCAGTTGTGATTATTAAACCACACTGAACTGAGCTAAACTGAACTGAACTTGAACACTACAAACTGAATTACACTGTTCCTATTTACTGTGACCTTTTATGTGAAGCTGCTTTGACACAATCTACATTGTATAAGCGCTATACAAATAAAGGGGAATTGAATTGAATTGAATAGACTTGGTGTGTCTCTGCCTTTACTGACCTTCTCCTTGGGTGGAAAATTTCATCAAGATGCCTTTATTGAGTTTGTCTGCACCGGCCATGGCGTAGGATGTCAACGCAACAGCGTAAGGATTGGTGAGTTTATTAAGTTTGCCTTCCAAGAAAGCAACAGCCTTCCTGATGCTTTCAGGCAGACTCTGTAAAATGTAACAAAAATAATTTAGTTATTATTTTATGTATTTTTCCCAAACAAATTGTCGGAAAAGGTGTACTTACGCCCACTATTGCACCACAGAGCTCTCTGCCTTCTTGCATAGCAATTGTGACAAAGGCTGTCAGGGAGGCTTCTGCATCTCTCCCCTGTACATCGCCCTGAAATACAGAACAATCAATCAGTTGAACAAATCAATCAATATCTGTTTTTAGTCCATGCTGGACTAAAAAAATGGGAGGACATTTTTTATATTGGGGGAAAATCATGCGAGTCCTATGTGGAACTTTTTGTAAACTTGTAAAACTTCCCCTTGCCAGAAGAAACTTTGGGTTTGTTATACAGAACTCAATAGTTTTGCAAGAGAATGCAAAGTTTCTCAGAGAATGGAGTGCTTAAAAAGTTTGCAAGTTACTGAGTATGCACAACATTTTTTTCTATCACAACAGTAAAAACCTTTCCAAAATAAGATTCTTAATTTCTTTCTGTCAATTGTGCACCATACAGTAGGAACTAGGTGTTGCATTTTATTTTACAGTTCATGTTACTACGTTATATACAGTAACTACATGGGTAAATATCACATTCAGGGGTAGGTTTAGGAATTATAGCACAGATTTATAACCCAATAAAATGATACGTACATAATAAGTGTACCAAACAGAATATTAATAAATATATATAAATAATTTTAATATATATATATATATATATAAATAAATAATTATTAATAAATAATAATAAATATGTTTTTTCCCACGACTTGTCATACATCTACACTGCCACCTATAAAGCCGCGGTCACACTACAGTTTTAGCTTGCATTTTGTCGTAGGGCGCTGCGAAGGGGTGGGATTAACTAGGATGATTAGACATTAAAAAAAGCAAGCGATTGGTCCATGTTTTAAATTTCTGACCAGAGAGGTCACGTTCTGATTTAGCAGGTCAGAGTTCACCAAGCTTGAGCTTTCCAACACAGCGAACTGCGAAACTTGCTGCACGACCTTGCATTTCCAGTCTGATGCATTCGCATGCTTATGAATGGAAGTCTATGGGGAGAAAAGTGCAGTGTGATCGCAGCTTTAGAGTGTCAAAGTAACCAAAAGTCAATTATTTTTCAACAGTGCTGGCGGCGACCTCCAGTGAAATTGTTGCAGGTGGGTTTCAGATGGTGTGAGCGTCATGGAGAGTTGAAATCAGGTCAACATTATGGTAATGAGCTATGACACATCAGAATGTCCACCGATTGAGAGGGTTCAAGAGAATACAGTCCAATAAACTTTGGTTCTAACCGTATGTGTCAGGATCTGTCATTTTATGAATTTAGTTTTTACATGTTATGATTTTGTTTCTCCACTAGATGTCCTCATTTCTCCCCATGTGTTTGAGTTCAGTAATTACGTGATTGTTTTCACATGTGTCCTGTTATGTCTTGTGTATTTAAGTTGTCTAGTCTCCCCTGTTTCTTTGCTTGGTTATTGTTGAAACTAGCCCTTCGTTATCGTGAGTCGTGTCCTGGTTTCTTAAAGTCTGTTTTTGTCGGAGTTCTATGCAACTTAGCCTTTTTTCCTTTGTTTTCTGGATGCATTTCTCCTGCTCTATTTTTTTCAGAGATATTTTGCCTGTTGGCCTTTTTGTTCCTCCGTTAACTCAGTCTTATTTTATCTCTGCATTTTTTGTTTATAAATAAATCTCCCACAGTGCAAGTACCGTCTCGCTTCTGGGTTCATTATCGACCTGTGGCTGAGTGTTTAAGCACACAGACTCTGACACTGGAGACCCGGGTTCAAACCCCATCCCTGACAGTATGAGTCCCCAGACAAAACAAATGTATGATTATTGCTATGCGGTTTTCTCAGTTCGTAATGCAGGATCTGTACAAATTAACGTGAAGTCTAAGGCTATTAAACATCATTTATAGAATATATAAGAAATTAGACTAGCACTTAAACACAACGCTTCACTACACAAACGGCGTTTAATTAGTTAATTTCTTTAGAAAACATGTAGATACATTGGGTAGTCAATGGCACCTATGGTGCCAATGGCGAATTCTGATGCTCTCGCCAGTGATGGTGTGAAGGTACAGTTAGAACTACCAGTGAAAGAAAAAAACAACAAACGTCCAACACTACAGATCACTGTGTGATGCATGTAATGTTTGCATGGCGAAACTCTCTTGACCTACACTCGTAATCATGGATGTGTATCACAAGCTTTTTCAAAAATAGCCATATATTCTAGCTTTCATCATAACTGAAAGACAAGCAGTGCAGCAGACCCTTGGGCAGTGTTTGGATCAACTCAAACATCTTTTCAGGTAAGTTAAAAAATATATATTTTTTATTATGTTCAGTATATCATTTCCCCATGGTTTTATTCATGTCCTGTCTAAACACAAGTTAAATATACAGTCCAGACGAGGCAAGTCTTCAAAAATCTATTCCTGTTTTCCTCCACAGATTGACACAGTCAGCCATAGTGACAACTTACCACCATCTCTCCATGAACAACAGCTGTTTTCTCCTCAAAAGAGCCATCGGGGAGTTGTCTGTTGAGAACCAGCCACTTGAGGGCGCTGCAGAGCACTTGTTCCTCTATAGTGATAAGGTCATTGGCCATGGCGAAGATTTTGGCAACATACGCCGTCAGCCTTTATCAAACAGAAACAAATGCAAATTAGTAACAAGTGATAACTTCCTACTAATAATCATATGAATATAAAATATGACAGTAGTGACTGGGAATAACAATGAATATCTGAAAAGGTAAATATTCCACCATGTACTGCTCGGTCTGTCTATCCAGGCGGCGTAGGATCCATCTGGTTTGCGGTAGGCCTGCTGCCGGTTATAACCTTAATACAAAAAAATATTAATAATAGGCTCTGCATTTTTTTCTATTCTTATGTTATGCCAGTAGTCTGTAAATATGTTGTATCCTGCTGACCTGTTTTAATGTGGCCAATGGCTTCATCACGACGCTTCATGCCTATAGCCTCCCACTGATTGGTGCTGTCCAGGTAATGAGTGGCGATGACTGGTAAAGTCATAAAGATCATGTTCTGCTCTCCACATCCGTGAGGCTGGACAATAAGTTGACCCATGAAGCTTCCACTAATGGCCTGCTCCACAGTCTGGCTGATCTCTTCACCTGGAGGAAAGAAGAAAGGAATCTGTTACGTTGGGGATAAAGTACATCCAGGAGGTTGTTATCACAGAATAAAGCCCAATAGGTTTATCTGCAGCCCGATATGCGAAGCGGATCTTTGTTGTATTAGACTGAAGGGCTTTGTTCTGCAATAACAACTGTCCTGGAATTGCTTAATCCCGCTTATAAGACTTATGACATACAAATTAGACACAAAACATTGTTCTGAGCCGTAATAGTATATTAATTTTGTAATTAAATGCAATGCTGACAAAAATGAAGTGGCTCAAACTCGCTCTTTATGAGGCAGGAACCAGCGGACGTGCAACAACTTTAATCATAAGGTAAACACAAAACAAAACTCCATCTGGAGCTCCTTCACGGGACTCGACACTTGTAAACACTCACTCAAACTGACTCGCGTGGCTCTCTGTCCCGCCCATACTCGTCAGCGCTACCAAGCCAGCCAATCACAGAGCTTGCGCTACGTGTCTTTGCGACATGTAGTTACATTTTTTAGAGGTGCGCAACGGCCACGGCGAGGGCTATGCACATGCTGCGCCGTAGCATACGCGTGTACTTGACTCAGAAGTATAAATCAGCCTTTAGCCTAATTGGTTGGCGACATCACCGACCAGAGTGAGAGGTGGCAGTAACACACCAAAAAGATTGCTGTCTAAAACCACCGAAAAACAGGAAGAAGACATCACCATTCTCAACATCATATGGATTTACTTTCATCAGCTAGACACTGGCCTCACACCATCAAAAGCTATTTGATTTGGAAAGTAGCGACGCTACCGCCACGCTACTGAGAAATGTAGTTAAGCTAGTAGCATCACTACTTACAGCTCTCAGACTAATTGTAGCAGCCTAATGCTTTCAGCGGCAGAAAGGATTAACGTAACTGGTAGATGTAGTGCGCCGCAATCAAACTGGAAAACCAATCAAAAGCATCAGAATAGCAGCGCCTTAGCAGAATAAATGGCCTTAGCAGGAGGCACCGTGCATATCTAAAACATGCAAAGCAACAGATTAATATTATTCAACATATTTAGATGTCACCCCATTTGTAATCTTTAACATTTTCATAAGTAACTGTAGTTTAATTACAATTATTTTTTCGCAGTAACTGTAACGAATTACCGTTACTTTTATTTTTAATTAAATTACGTAACTCCATTACATGAAACTAGCTACTCCCCAACACTGGCCACGTTCCCATTTGCTGATGAATGAACAGTTAAAGTCACTGTCATACTGAGAAGATCAGAAGTATCACAGAGACACATGATTAAATCCATATATCCATGTCCATCAGAGGTTTCGCCGCTACAGCAATATAGGATTCAAAACAGGAATTGCAGCTTTCAAATCTCAGAATTCTGATTTATTTATTGCACTTGCAAGTATTTTATCGTGTAGACTTCTTGTATCTTCAGCAAACGATCAGTTTATAGTCGTTCACTTGCAATTGTAGGTTAACATCTTGTTATATTTGTGAGATATAAAAATTCAGAATTTAAGTTGGATGTTGTATACGTATATACAGTTGAAGTCAGAATTATTAGCCCCCCTTTGAATTTTATTTTATTTTTTTATATATTTTTGTTGTTTTTTTTTGGGATTCTTCGGTTTCTGCAATGTCTGGGTTAGGAAAACGTGGTGAATCCCATCAAATTCAGTGCAGCATGTTCATGTGACAAACAGCGTTCACGTAATATGCCAAAATTCAGCCATTTTAAAGAACAGTTGAAATAATCACTACACATTTACATTATATTTTCCTTACCAGTAATTGAAATGTGTGTGTGGGCAGGAGTGCCTGGAACCCGGTCAGCTGGGATATCAGCTCTTACAATTATAGGACTTTCCCCTGTTCAATGTGAAATTTAAAACAAAAGGATGGAGGAAGAGTTATGAATCATGTTTCTGGACATATTTCTTTGTATTGAGCAAGAAAGTAGTAGTGCTCTCTTCACTGACTGCAACTACAGTATTTCATAGATGTTTCTGACTTGAATAGCAAAGAAAAATGACATTCATTAATCTATCTTTGTGTCCATTGTTGACATTAAATCTCACCATTTCTAACAGGATTGAGCTCTACGTTTGGTCTCTGCAGTGGAAACAGCACACCCTCTGACTGAAAGAAAGAGAGACAGAGAGAGTGAGTGAGCCTCTACTAATGAGAACTATAAGTTGTGCTCTAGTTTATCTGTGACAAATGTCTTGTGATTATTATGTGATGCGAGTGACCAAATGAAATGAAAAGTGACGTACCACCACCTTCAGGCCCTTTCTCACTCCATCAGTGTAGACAGCATCATACGCCGCAGCTTTCACCTCAATCATGTGATTGCCCAGCGTCATGGGAATGATCACATATGGAACCGATAAACTGGAGTCTTTTGGGACGGTTACTGTTGTTCTGTATTTTTCTTTCTTACTGGCAAGACTGCAAACATCCGCTGACTCCATGAACTCCACACGCACCTGGAGAGAATGGCAAATCACTTTAACATCTAGAGAAATCATCCTCCAATAGGAAAGCATTCGTACTGAATATGAAATGTGTGATGATGGAGGGCATTGGTGTTTTTATATATATCAGAATCAGAATCAGAAAGAGCTTTATTGCCAGGTATGTTCACACATACGAGGAATTTGTTTTCGTGACAGAGCTTCTACAGTGCAACAGGATTACAGAGACAGGACAAAAAACAGAGAATAAATATATTTTAAAAAAAAATAGAAGTAAGTAGTGAGTGCAAATATACAGATTGACAAGTGTATGTACGTGTTTATTACTATATACAACGTTATATGTGCAGCTGTTATGTGCAAATTGGCATGTAAAGTGTGTTGTTAAATAAGTGTATATGTGTATAAAAGTGTATGGCAAGTAGTGATGTTGGTTCCACAATTATTATCATCAAGTGTTCATGAGATGGATTGCCTGAGGGAAGAAACTGTTTCTGTGTCGGGCTGTTCTGGTGCGCAGTGCTCTGTAGCGTCGACCAGAAGGTAAAAGTTCAAAGAGGCGGTGTGCTGGGTGTGAGGGGTCCAGAGTGATTTTGGCAGCCCTTCTGCTCGCTCTGGATAAGTACAGTTCTTGGGGAGTAGGAAGGGTTGTACCAGTGATTCGCTCAGCAGTCCGAACTATTCGACATAGTCTTTGGAGTTTTTTTTTTTTTTTACTTGCACAGAAGACATAATTGACTGCTGATTTATATTTCATTGCAAGTTTGCTTGGGTGCATGCAACATATATGAAGACATTGGTGGAGTTTGCTTTGAGTACGTGCAACCTCTTATCAGCTGGCGGTGTGGACAGAATTTTTTGTAGTTTCATGCATGGCGTCGCATCTGAAGATGCAGGACTTGGAGCCGAATCTGGCTGACCTGTTTGCATGTGCCACATCTTTAGAAATCCTAAACAACTGCCCAATGTGAAGTCCTTCAGCTTTTTTTTAAGCTTTGAAGAAGAACCATGCATATATTTTGTGCACCGGTTGTCCAAGGCTTTTTAAGTAAATAGTTTTTGTAAGGTTTTGCATTAACCTTGGATATTCAAAATGTAGCCTAAATTACTCATTTAACTGCACTAAAAGCACACATTTTCATAAGCGTTCTCCACAATGATCCACAGCCTTTTCATTTTATATACATTTTCCAGCCAGTTTAGGTACACCTTCATATCCCCAGGTTGAACCCCCTTTTCCCTTCAGAACTGCCTTAATCCTTCTTGATATGGACTCAACAAGGCACTGGAAATATTCCTCAGAGATTTTGCTCCATATTGACATGATATCATCATGCAGTTGCTGCAGATTTGTTGGCTGCACATCCATGATGCAAATCTCCCATTCCACCACATCCCATCTTGAGATCTGGTGATTGTGGAGACCATTTGAGTACAGTGAACTCATTGTCATGTTCAAGAAACCAGTCTGAGATGATTTGCGCTTTATGACATGGAGCGTTATCCTGCTGGAAGTAGCCATCAGAAGATGGAGACACTGTGGTCCTAAAGGGATGGACAAGGTCAGCAACAATACTCAGGTAGGCTGTGGTGTTGACATGATGCTCAATTGGTACTAATGAGCCCAAAGTGTGCTAAAAATATATCCCACACTCCATTACACCAACAACACCAGCCTGAACTGTTGATATAAGGCAGGATGGATCCATGCTTTCATGTTGTTGATGCCAAATTCTGACCCGACCATCCGAATGTGGCTGCAGAAATGGAGACTCATCAGGCAACATTTCTCCAATCTTCTATTGTCCAATTTTGGCAAGCCTGTGTGAATTGTAGCCTCAGTTTCCTGTTCTTATCTGACAGGAGTGGCACCCAGTGTAATCTTCTGCTGCTGTAGGCCATCTGCCTCAAGGTTGGACATGTTGTGCGTTTAGAGAGTCTGGCCATTCTCCTCTGACCTCTGGCTTCAACAAGGCATTTGCGCCCACAGAACTGCCGCTCACTGGATATTTCCTCTTTTTCAGACTATTCTCTGTAAACCATAGAGATGTTTGTGTGTGAAAATCTCAGTAGATCAGCAGTTTCTGAGATACTCAGACCAGCCCATCTGGCACCAACAACCATGCCACGTTCAAAGTCACTTAAATCCCCTTTCTTCTCCATTCTGATGTTTGGTTTGAACTGCAGCAGATCGTCTTGATCATGTCTACATGTCTAAATGCATCGAGTTGCTGCCATGTGATTGGCTGATTAGAAATTTGTGTTAACGAGCAGTTGGACAGGTGTACCTAATAAAGTTCATCTTAATAGGGTTCATCACCACTGGTTCGTGTCTTAGTGATAAAATCAGATTTACCTTACGCTTGTCTGGAGTGTAGTTGTGAATAATGGCCTTGATTTCCAGTTGTTCACCTCGTACAGCCGAGTAAGGCATCTTGAGGTCAATGAAAAGACTCTTAAAAACAACAATCTCCTCAGGTTCTGCCACACAGATGCCTTTAAGGAGCAATTAAGACATTCAAGAATGTTTTAAAGCAGATTTGTTAATAATGCTAAAGTTTTTATGTAACAATAGACCAACAGTAACTGTGCTTTACAGCTTCACCGTACCCAGTGTTGGTGACATACTGACAGCCAAGACTTGCCAGGTGGTTATAGAGTCTTTCAGGTACATGGCTTTCTCTATGGCTGAGGCTGGACTGAAATCCGAGAAAATGGCATGTAATTCAGAATCAGAAATGTCATTTCTAGCAGCTAATAATAATCATTCTAATGGGGATTAGTGAGATCAAAAATCTCCAACTTGCCAGTTATCGCACAGATCAATCTCCTCCCACAGCCAGCTCTCGGGGAACTGTGTACGTGACACGATCTCTTCAGAGTCTGTATAATAGTCGTCATCATCATCACCTGTTGTGGCAGATAAGCAGCACACCAGTTCATCAAATCAAGTAAATATAATCAATATTCTTTCCAATGAATATTCACTACAATTCTTTTGAGCCTTTGACCTTTTAGCACCAAAAAACATCCCAATTTAGAAGTAATTACAATTGTCTGTGCAGTTTGTGACCCTTATCATCAGAACAATTGAGTGAGTGTGGTCGATTGTAGACTCAGAATTAAACACCCACCACTGTGATTAGCTGAAAGATTAACAGAGCTAAACAGGTAGTAAAGTAGAAGTGGATAGTCTTTGGAGGCGGGGTTTATCTACCTTATTACATCATAAAGTACAATATTCCAGAAGCTGTGGTTTAGTCAGACTGCCTTCAATATAAGCTGATTTTAGAGGAACCATGAATTGTTCAGTTCTGAAACTTGCAGGGTGTTCTTATAGCACTATGAGCTCTTATATGACAAAGGAGCAGAATAACTTAGCTTTCTCAGTTCATGACCCCTTCAATAAATTCAGGAAAACACTCTGTCAACCATTCTGTGTCAAAGGTCAAAACAGCATTATGTATTGCCTAAACTTTGGCATCGAAAATAACCTTAAACAATTACAAATGTACCATTAAAAATAATAACTTATGTATTTTTTACAGGGATATCTTCTGAAATCGCTAAAGGACTGAGAAATCGAATGTACTCACTACGAGCCAGAATCATCTCCTCCTCTTCGGTCTTTATGTTTTTGCGCTTTTTCATCTCATCGCAGCAGTGCAGGAAGGCCTTGACACACTCTGGTCCATCTCCGATATATGTGGCTCTTCGTTCACATGTGTAGCCCAGTTTATTATCCTTCATCCCATCAATGCAGCACTGTCTCTGTCCATCAGCGTACTGACCAGCTGAAAAGACAATGAGGTAAGTACTAGAACATGCTAAACTACTGATGAGAACCAAGAATCCATGATGAGAATCAAAGAAGGTTATTTCTGAATTTGAATTAAACGCGAGTAGTCCAGCTTCTCACCCAGTGTTGCCGTGATTGTGTGAAGATTCTCAGAATCTCTTCTTCTTCTTCTTCTCTTTGGAGGGACAGGACACTCAGGGTCTAGAGGACAAGTCATCAAAGACATTTGGGGAATTGCATAATTACATTGCTGCTCAGTGAATAAAACCAAGATCGCTTTGAGTCAAGTTGGCCACCATCTTTGAAACGCTTCTATGGCTTCTATGTTTTTGAATGAAGATTTGCCAAGCTTATGATCAAATTTCATATTTAGAATCACCAATGAAATTTGACAGCAATTGCATCTTAAGTGAAGTTTATTTATAAACTAATTTCAAGAGGATCACGTGATTATGATTGCTTGCAACTGGTCCCGCATTATCTAATTTATCATTCACCAATCAGACGACTCCTAAGCCATTATAAATGCCCGAGGTTTCATACCACAGTCATCTTCGTTTTGAAGAACCGCCCCTTCCTCCCCTACTCCTCCTCCTTCCCTAGATGGGTGGCACGGTAGCCCAGTGGTTAGCACTATTGCCTCACAGCAAGAGCGTCTTTGGTTCTGGTCATTACCAAACCAGCCAACGTTTCTGTGCTGAGTTTGCACGTTCTTCCCATGCTCGCGTGGGTTTCCCCCAGGTTCAGTGTTGCCAGATGTAGCTGGCTGATTCCAGCCCAAAAACTATCCGTAATGCAAAAAGACCCGCCCAGTCTGGAAATCACGCTCGGGCGGGGGGGATGGGGGGGGGGGGCACCTGAAGGGGACAAGATTGCAACACCAACCTCTTGTATAGCCATTTTTAGAGTACACATTTAGTTGTCATCCTGTCAAAAGTATACAGCTACCATAATAATCAATAACTTATATATGCATAATACATAATCATCCTGTGAATAATGCTGCATCCATTTGTGCCAATCTTATAGGGTAATTTACAAGTTAATCCTGATGGCATATCTTCTCCCAAAATGACAGCGACCTCTTTGTTCACTAGTTTCTAGGCTTTCGAGGGGTTGCTGTAATGTGATTTCCATTTTAATAGGAGATGTGTGAATTCATTTAAAATACTGAGATCAGATAGGAAAGTCTGTATACAGATTACAAATCCAGTAAACATTTGTTTTCACGTGTGGTTGGTTCGTTTAAAATTTAAGCTTTTGTCGTTGCCAATAGCTTAGTGGTTAGAGCGCTGACACACTGAGGTGTTCACAGTGACCCGAGTTCAATTCCTGGCTCGAGGTCTTTTTTCCGATCCTTCACCTATCTCTGCTCCCCACACTTTGCTGTCTGTAATCTCCATTATCCTGTGCATTAAAGGTGAAAACCCAGAAAAAAATAAATAAATAAATAAAGCTTTCAAGCTTGATGTTGATATATTTCGCATGTCTGTGAAGCAAGTATTCTGTCAGATTCCAGCACATTTGCCGACCCCAGAGTATTCATAACAACAATATACTTTAATAACACATGTCTGGATTGAGCCTCTCCCCCAGAGAATTGTCAGTGTATAGACATTGATGATTGGCTCCTTAACTAGAAGTATCATTATTGGCTATTGCACTATTGAAAACTACACAAGTTACATGTATTCTAGTCTTTGATACAACTCTAGAATAAGGAATCAAAACTTACTTAATCTGGTGTCGGTTCCTCCTGCAGTGTTTGACTCAAACATCAGCCCTGCATCCCTGAAAACCCCCATAACATCTCTTCCACCTCCTGCTGTACAGCCAGTGTCATGCTTCTCTATGACGTCCCAGATCTAGAGGCAAATATTGACAGCAGTTAAGCATGTTTTATGTTAGACCTGATTGTCAGATTACGTTCATGAAGACCCTTCACCTTTGTCTGAGTGAGCCTGTTCTTGTTAAGGACCTGCACAGCCTTGTCAACCACCACCAGACCAACTCTGGCTCCAGGATCTCCACTTATTTGCAGCTTGACCTCCTCTCCTGTGCTATAGGTATTCTGCTTGTTCTTCACCTGAAGCTTGAGCTGTCATCAAACGGAGAGATAATGTGTCAGAAAAACAGATTAGGCAAATCAAACATTTCTTGTGATGGTTGACCCACCTTTCCCATGCACGTGTCCTTCACATCAACCCAGACTGAATCAGACACCACCTCATTGGATCCCACATGGTAATAAGCCACAAAGCGGAAGGACGGCACCATGTCTTTGGTCACGGGTTGAGACAGAGTGATGAGAGCTTGTCCTTGTCTCTTGAACCTGTCTATTTTAACAATCTGACCTTTACTCAAGATCTGGAAATGAAGCAGATGAAAAAGGTTAAGGCCCGTTTGCACCAACCACAATAACTATAACGATAACGATTAAGATATTGTTCTAAAATACTTTCAGAATGTTAAACAACAACAGAGTTCAGACCACAACTATAATGATACAGATGTAGAGTAGCTATATCATTGGAATCACTTTCAGAATTTTTTAATAAACAATAAAACCCTTACAGCCGGTCAGAATCCATTGAAATCTAAAGGAATAGCTACAGACGATGTTGTGGAGACACTCTGACTGATATTTTCTCCTCTTTTCAATAAATACTTAAAGTTAATCTTGGATACCGTTGGTTAAACATGGGGAATAATGATAAAAATACATTGACGTCCTGCAAGCAAAACTGGAAAACTGAAGTATATAAAATAAAAGCACCTCAGGTATACAGTATAGTTTCAGCATCTGTTTGTTTCCTCTACTAAAAATGCAAGGGAGAATAATCTGTGCTGTTTTAATTCCACTTTACTGCAATTGCTTAATTAATTGCTTAATTGTTTAATTAATTAATTGCTTAATTGCTTAATTAATTAATTATATATTACACAAGCTGGATTCACTGGTCAGATGCGCTAGAAATGCAACACACTGAGGACATCTGCTGGTTACAAGGGGCTAATGGAAAAAAATTATAAACTAAAATTAAACTGATAGCTAATGTTCATGAGTGTGGATGCAAATACATTATTGTTGTAGTGCTTGGTGTAATTGGACCTTTAAGCTTTTTGCACATTTTCAAACACAAGCTGTGGTAGAAATAAATGACTGGCGTAAAATAAAATAATCATTACCATGAATGTGTAATCTTGATCTTTGACTCCTGGACTTTGTCCGGTGTTTAGATTGACTTTCATTTGATCGCCGATCTCAAGCTCCGCAGCATCAATGCCAATGTGCAGGTAGTTTTTAGAGTTGCCTTTGGGAACATAAGCATGAGCCGTCATCTTCTTCACTGCTTGCTCTTGGTCTGTTAATTCTGGATCTTTGGTTCGTGCCTGTAATAAATATAGAAACGTCACTGCTTTTTTACACAGACTATAAATAATAATATATAACAGCTTGTTCCACATCATTTCAGTGATGTCTTACTGTGATGTCTTGTGTTAACACGTTTCCTTGAGTGTTGATCGTCACTTTTGCAATGCCATTGGCTTTTGTTTGGCCTCTGACTCCTCCAGGATTGACCTCCACTGCCACATTTTCAGCAGGCGTCTCATCAGGATTTGTTACGTAGATCTTTTATTAAAGCAGACAGAAATAAAAACCTCAGTGATTTCTGTCTGTGTTTTGATCGAAGTGTTCTTCAACTTCTGTTTGTATCTTTATATTGAACTGATTCCTACCGAGACATCGAAGGGCATTCCAGGTTTGAAGAATTGAGCTGTTTTCTTGAAGTGGATGGTGTATGGAGACGTCACAATACGAATGCCTCTCCTTTCTGCTTCCACCATCTCACTGCCTGAAACACACAAATACGCTCGATTAGCCATTCGCAAACAATCACAAAAATTCACAAACACGTACAGAATCTGTTGAGTCTTACCACTTTCAGTTAGAAGACTGACTGAAATATAGATTGATTGTCCAACCAGTTGGTTAATGGTTTTGTAGGTCTCGATCATTTCCTTGGTCAGTTCTGCAGTTCCTACTCCTTTCAAAATCTAATCAAATTAGTGCAACAAAGCGACATCAGTCTACAAGACACAGTGAAAACTATTACATTTGTGAAATCAATCTTGTGTTGTTGAGGAGAAGTGAGATTGATAAAAGAGTCTCTCACCTGAATTTTTTGCAGAGAGTCAGTAATGCCTGTTTTCATCTCCCCGTCCATCACACCAAACATCACATACGCATTTCCTTCCACCTGCTTTCCAAACAGGTACCTATAAAAGCACAGCCAATTTGGATTCAAATGTGACGATTCCAAACAGTTGAGATGCCAAACACATTGCGACACAGATGTCAGTAGGAGTTTATATCCCTGACTGTCTTTAGAAAAGTGTATGTGATATCTTCTGGTGATATTTCCTCTATGCATTAAAGAATCATGAAACCCTAAACTAAATTTTCTGTGATTTTAACAAAATTGTATGTATTGAACATCAATTAAGACTACGGCAAATTTAGTCCATACAACTTCCCTATAGCGCATGTGTTTGGACTGTGGGGGAAACCGGAGGACCTCCCAGCTGGAAATTTTTAGTTCTCTGCTTGGTAGATAATGGTAGTAATGTTTCATTACTGTTTTCGGCGGGTAGTTTTGTTTTAGTTCCCAGAAGATTCTCTTAAAAGATAGGAAAACATTTTCTAGAAACATTCTAACCACATTCGCTGGTAACATTTTTAGAACATTATAACATTTTACTATTACTAACATAACTATTTACTATTATTTACTTACTATTATAACATTTTGACTAACATTCTTATAACATTATTAGTGGGTAGTTTTCTTTAAGTTCCCAGAATGTTCTCTTTAATGGTAGGAAAACATTCTCTAAATAACACTTTTCAAAGTAACATTGCTACAACATTATACTTTAACATTATTATAACATTTCAAGGTATTGTTTTATTTTACTTCCCAGAACATTCTCTTAAAAGACAGGTAAATGTTTTCTAAAACATTCTAATCCCGTTTAATGTACCATTATTAAAATACTATGCTCTAACATTTTAAGCAGGTATTTTGTTCTAGTTCCCAGAAAGCCTTCTATAAAGTCAGGACAATATTCTCTAAATATTCTACATGTTTATTAAAAACATTATTTGTTTTCTTTTTTGCTTCCGAAATGTATAGTAACGATATGACAGACACAAAACAGTCTCTATAACCATTTAAAATATTTAATTTTACTGTAGCAATGTGAAAAAGAGAGTTTAAAGCACTGCATGTCACGTACATCTGAACGTGATATGCAACGAGTGGGCGCAGCCATTTGAATCGTACGAGTGGGCACAGCCATTTGAATCGTACGAGTGGGCGCAGCCATTTGAATCGTACGAGTGGGCGCAGCCATTTGAATTGTATGAGTGGGCGCAGCCATTTGAATTGTATGAGTGGGCGCAGCCATTTGAATCGTACGAGTGGGCGCAGCCATTTGAATCGTACGAGTGGGCGCAGCCATTTGAATCGTATGAGTGGGCGCAGCCATTTGAATCGTACGAGTGGGCGCAGCCATTTGAATCGTACGAGCGGGCGCAGCCATTTAAATCATTTTGGCTCGAAACTTCCGGTCTCATTCACTTCCATTCATTTTTAAACGTTAAAAACAGCTCGTTTTGCTGCTTGGTGTAGCAAACTGATATTTTTTTTATTATTTTTATTATTTTATTATTTTATTATTATATTATTCTACTTTGTCTGTATTGTCATGCAAACACTTGTTTGTAGATCAAGTAGTTTGACCGTTTTCTGCCGTTTATTATTAAAGTTAAAAAAGAAAAAAAATTTAAAATCAGGTATATTTAAAACAAGAATAATTTGTTGACACATAATACAAATTTTACTAATAGTTTGAAATACTAATTAATTGTCACTTTAAATCTGTATGCTTTGCCACTTTTTTTAAACCACTGGGTTTTACTTATTTGTCTGCAATAAGTTTTTGAACATGACATTTTATATATTTTAATAAGTGCAGGTTAAAATAAGTATGTTAATTGCCTTTCTGTCTCGTTATTGAAAAGAAATCATGTTCTTGTAACATTTCTCTAATGTGAGTGTGAGAATGTTGTTACTAAAACATTGTGAAAACATTTTCTAAGAGAACATTGTTTAATCTGATGCCATTTCAATAATCTTAAAATGTTTTTAAAATATTGCAGATAAAATGTGCTAGCTTTGTTCAAATGTCTTATTGCTAAAACATTCTTCAAAGAACATCTCACATCTCAAGGATGTTCTTAAAACATTTCTCTAATGTGTCTGGGAGAATGTTCTTACTTTGGTTTAATGAAACATTGTGAAAACGTTTTCAAAGAGAACATTGTTTAATCCGGTCCAACATTTTCAAAACATTGCTAGAATGTTCTTGTTCATTGTTTTGGGATTTTTTTTTTTAATATTCATTGGATATTACATTGAAATGTTTTCTTTAAAACATTAACACAACTTGTAGGGAATGTTAGCAAAAGTTGAGAGAACGTTCCCTTCTAGCTGGGCTGGAGGAAACCCACACCAACAAGGGGAGAACATGCAAACTCCACACAGAAATGCCAACTGACACAGTTGGGACTCAATCCAGCGACCTTCTTGTGAGTGCTAATTACTGAGCCACCGTGTCACCTCTAAATTACTTGGTCAAGCATTTGGTGATTCCTGATTGGTCGCAGTGCTGGTAGGGTTGTCAAAACTACTAATTTGATTGTTTCGCTACCTTGATTAATTAGCTTTTAGCCCTATTTTCATCTTCTTTGTTTAAGATCTATATGGGGTGGCATCACATGTGGTGATGACATGTTTGTGTTTAAATATTCTCTATGAGATTGAGTCTACTTATCCTATTGGAAGAGCTACTTCTGCATTATTTCGTCAAGCATTGGGTCGCAGTGCCAGTAGGCTTATCACATGTACCAACTACTAAAGACTGTTAAACACATGTACCAAAGACTGTTAAGGGCAGCTTCGAAAAATGATCCTGCATGTTGTAGATGCCAAAAAAAAGGGTAACTTATTCCTTGTATTTTGGCAATGCCCTGAGGTCCAATCATTTTGGAGAGACCTCCATAAATATCTGTTAAAGCTATCGCAGACTTAGTATGAATTTTTGACCAATATTTGGTGACCTCTGTCCCTTAAGTCACATTACTAACTCTGAATCATAGTGGATACAGAGTTGTATCATGTTAGGCAGACCTCAGATCTCCCCTATAGAGCATGTGTTTGGACTGTGGGGGAAACCGGAGCACCCGGAGGAAACCAACACCAACACGGGGAGAACATGCAACTCCAAACAGAAATGCCAACTGGCCTAGCCGGGACTCAAACCAGTGATCTTCTTGCTGTGAGGCTAACCACTGTGCCACCCAGTATTTCATATTATTCTGAACTATTTTCAAATAAGAAAATAAATATAAAGTTACAAGTCTGTCCTGAATTTGATCAAAAATGTGACAATAGCAGCATTGATTTCCCGCTTGCATTTGGAGCGCGACTGAGTGGATTATTGAACTCTGCTGATTGGCCATTGTGTTCACAAGTTCATCAGATAAGACTGTGATTGGCTGTAATGTTCACTGGTTTACAACAGCGCTCATTGGAGTGTTTGAAAGTCGCATTTATCAGCGGATCCGTCAGGATAATGGTTACAAAAATACAGAGACGACGAAAACTGTGTGTAAACACTAAAAAAGTGGAAAGTACTTCTTTAAGAAGTTGTCTCTTAGTGTTGTCTCTTGGTCTTTTAAATGATCTCAAATGAAATAATAGTCATACTACAAGGACAACAGAGAACATCCACAACATTTTAAACTCATTTCATCTTACTTGGCTTCGATGTCGACTGTCAGACTTTCATCGCCCACATAGTAGAATAATTTACTGGGTTTTAGTTTCACCTCAAATGTTGGAAGCACTGAAACCAAATCAAACCAAACACACAAATAAGCAAACACACTCTTATCAGTCTCTTACACAACATGCAGTTTGTTGACGCTCGTCTTACCGTATTCTTTGACCTCAAACTCTGCAGTAAACGTCTTCTGGGGAGTGTTTGCGAACCGTGTGATTATCTTCCAGATGCCCAGACTGAAACATACAGAACACATCCATAAACACACGCTTGTCTGATCTCATGACATTAAAACAGATTGCAACATACACTGAACATGAATACTGTCCTAAAGTAGACACTATAAACCAACTGACTGCCATTAAGGGCTAAAGTCTTTAGACAATATCCACCACCCTCCATGGTAGAGTATTTGTGTTCATTACTATTATAATTATTACTATTATAGTTGTCTTTTAGTGAACTTCGGTGAAGGGAAGTTGCTGTATTATCACGACAGATCTGTGATTTAGCATAAAACCTTGTCATAGGTCTATAAATATGAAGTTTCAATGGATCACAAGCTTCATTCCGGACAAAACTGTACATACCTGGCAACCTCAGGGATGGCATACTTTCCAGACTTCATTCCTTTCACTGCATATATCTTGTCTGATGAAACTGTGATATTTTGTGGATTCTGAAGAACAGAAAACAATGTGTTAATCACTTTTTATTGACAATGTGGGAACAGTTTGTGAAGCTTTAAAACACACACACACACAAGACCTTCATCGACTTCCTAGGTCTTTAAAAGCCTGTAGAATGTGAAGGTCTAAGGAGATTTTTGTGTCATGCAAAGAATAAACAGTTTTGTAAAATCTATAATCTCAAGCAATAAATGACTGGCTGTAAATCACTTAAAGGGCCAGTGAAGTGCTTTGAAATGTCCATTTTTTATTCAATGTTTGACGTAATCTCAACTGAAACATGAAGAGAGGGTGGGACATAGAGTAGCTCCTCCCCTTTTTAAATAAACAGCCAATAGCGTTTTGTTTTTATCACAGCTCTGCCAATGAGAAGCATCTTGGAGGGGGTGGGGGACATGTCAGATACTAGAGAGCATTTGATTGGTCAGAATATTTGATGAGAAACTGCCCAGCAGACACACAACGTCGTAAGATGTTAGTATTAGGTTAGATTTAGGTCGCCAGCATATAAGGACAATGATATTTTGACGTCCAATAACAACATAAAATGATGATAATTCGTTGTTTTTTGGTTGTGTTGGAACGTGTTCAAAGTCCAACGTCACGCCAACATCTTAAACCAAGGTCATATTGACGTCAAATACTGACATTTATCCATCAGGTATGACAACCAAAATCCAACGTCTGATACGTTGTGCACACAACATCAAGCTGTAACATCATAAGACGTTGATATTTGGTTGTTATAAGGTTAGTATTGTTAAATCTGTCACTGTGCTGACACAGGCAGTTGTATTTCCTCCGTCTTAAGACTTTTGTCAGTTTTAAAAGGAGAATATTCGTTTTTTTTTGCACTAGAAAATTCTCAAAAGCCACAATTACAAAAGTGATTGCTTTCTGAAAAATGCTGGGTTGTTTTTGTTCATTTTTGGTCCAACATTGTGTGGTTGAGCTCAAATAAAAAGCAAATGAGAATCGTCTTGAAGAGGGCAGGGCATGTCTGATATCAGAGAGCATTTGATTGGTCAGAATATGAGAAAATGCCCAGCAGACACACAACATCATAAGATGTTAATATTAGGTTAGATTTAGGTCGCCAGCATATAAGGACTATGTTATTTTGATGTCCTATAATAATCTGAGATAACGTTGATACTTTGTTGATTTTAGGTTGTGTTGTAAAGTGACCAAAATCCAAAATGGAGCTAACATCTTAAACCAACGTCATATTGACGTCAAATACTGACATTTATTCGTCAGGTATGGCATCCAACATCTGATAGATTCCATATCGATATTGTCCAAACAGCGTCAAACTGTAGCATCATGGTTGTTTTTAGGCTAGTCTTGTTGTTAAATCTGCCACTATGCTGACACAGGCGTTTGTACCTCCTCCGTCTTATGACTTAATTGTCTTTATTTTAAAAGGAGAGTATTAGGGTTTTTTTTTTCACTAGAAAATTCTTAAAAGGCACTACAAAAACGATTACCTTCTAAAAAATGCTGGGTTGTTTTTGCCCATATTTGGTGCAACATTGTATGGTTGAGCTCAAATAAAGGGCACATCTGATATTAGAGAGCATTTGATTGGTCAGGATATTTGATGAGAAAATGCCCAGCAGACACGAAACATCATAAGATGTTAATATTAGATTAGATTTAGGTCGCCAGCACATAAGGACTATGTTATTTTGATGTCCGATAATAATCTGAGATAACGTTGATACTTTGTTGATTTTAGGTTGTGTTAGAAAGTGACCAAAATCCAACATCGAGCTAACATCTTAAATCAACGTCATATTGACGTCAAATACTGATATTTATTCGTCAGGTATGGCATCCAACATCTGATAGATTCCATATCGATATTGTCCAAACAGCGTCAAACTGTAGCATCATAGTTGTTTTAAGGCTAGTCTTGTTGTTAAATCTGCCCCTATGCTGACACAAGCATTTGTACCTCCGTCTTATGACTTAATTGTCTTCATTTTAAAATGAGAGTATTAGTGGGGTTTTTTTCACTAGAAAATTCTCAAAAGGCACAACTACAAAAACGATTACCTTCTAAAAAATGCTGGGTTGTTTTTGCCCATATTTGGTGCAACATTGTGTGGCTGAGCTCAAATAATAAGCAAATGAGAATCGTCTTGAAGAGGGCAGGGCATGTCTGATATCAGAGAGCATTTGATTGGTCAGGATATTTGATGAGAAAATGCCCAGCAGACACACAACATCATAAGATGCTAACATTAGGTTAGATTTAGGTCGCCAGCATATAAGGACTATGTTATTTTGATGTCCAATAACAACATAAAATCACGTTGATACTTTGTTGATTTTAGGTTGTGTTGGAAATTGACCAAAATCCAACGTCCAGACAACATCTTAAACCAACATCATATTGACGTCAAATACTGACATTTATTTGTCAAGTATGGCAACCAAAATCTAACAATCTAACATCTGATAGACATCAAAGTGGTAACGTCCACACAACGTCAAGCTGTAACATCATTAGACGTTCATATTTTGTTGTTTTTAGGTTGTGTTGGGTTGGGCCTGACGTTGGGTTCTGATGTCAACCCGATTTTCATTTCCAAACAAAATGCAATTTCCCGTGACATTGAGGTACAACATCAATCAGATGTCATGTTGACATCATGTGCCTACTGGGTGAAGTATGAGGTGACGTGAAATCCATTCAGATGGAAGTGACAATCTGTAAACTTTGGGAGTTTATAGCAGGTTTATATCTTCTAAAGGTGAATTTTGTCAGCGTATATTTATTCTTAAACCTAACATACAGATGCTAACATCTAAAAAACTGCATTTTAATTTCACGAGACCTTTAATGGCCACCAGTTGCTAATAACAAGTGTTTCTTAATTACATATAGAGCCACTTTAACACTGTCTGACGCTCACAATTGCCAAATGTCACGAATGAATCTGTGAATTTGTGTGTAAACTAACTGTGATAATTCTTACCATGATTTCCACCGTGATCCCAGTCTGACTGAGAGGTTTCAAGTTGGGCGTCAGAGACAATGTCCTGTACTGAACTGCAGAAGAGGACAAAACAAAAGGTAAAATGCATGTCAATGTAATTGATTTGTTTAGTTTTATATATTGTGTATCATGAACAGATTACAAAAGCTTTTACCATCTATTATAGCAACAAAACGACCAAAATAGCTGTAACCGGACTATTTAATAGCTAGTTTTTGTGCACACGCCATCTTAAAGATGTCTGGAACATTATTTATAAATGCAACAGTTCAAAATAATAAACGCATTATATATTTTTCAGTTTTGCACGTGTACCTGTGCTAGAAGGCGTGTAGATGGGCTTGTCCGTCTGTACAAATATATATCCAGACTGGAAGGACAGCAAGACCACTTTCTCCAGAGTGTGAGTCGGGAAAATAGCTTGTAGATAGACATACTGCTTCTCCAGAGGGTCATCAGAAAACAAGTTCTGATCATCGGGGATCTGAATATAAGAAAATTCATTAATTAGCTACATCCAAAATGAAATGCAAAGAAGACATCACTGCATTGTGATTTAGGAGCGCTGACCTTTATATCTGTGAGGATCTGGAAATTGTTTTGTGCGTTCAGATTCACTGATTTGGTCAGGATCTGCTTGTCTTTCTTGGGGTGGTTTTTTACTGTGATTTTCACTTCCAAAGCATTTCCAATGTAATCCTGCGCCTCCACGAACACGTTCTCTGATGAACCCACTCTCAGCAGATTAGGAGCTGACAGCACATATCTGAGGTCAAATCAGATTGGTTAAAACTAGCGTACATAATAATAATAGGAAGAAGAAATGAAACGGTGGCAGCTAGTACAATCTGTGAATATAACCAGCCTCTAAGGGTCTTTATTAATTGTATTTGTTATAATCAGACTTCATAAGTCTGCAGAAACACTTTGATTGACATTCTCCCTTTGTACGTGTCTTCAGAGGGGGAAAGCCCCGCCCACTACTGACCATTTCTCCCTCATTAGACATACGCTTATTTCACTGTAAACATTGCAGCAACATGCTGTGGACTACAAACCTTCAGCTGTTGCCACGATTTCAAAATGCAGAAATGGCGTAAACATCACTTTAATATCATTCAGTTCAGTTTAATTTAAACAATTAAAAGCAGATTAGGCATCAAACAATATCACAATCTCTTTCAGAGTAATATGCCCAAGTGTCCTCCTAGGCTTCAGTTCATGGCAGCAGGTAAACACCGTGAGGAGGCTTGTTTGCTTACAAAGCGACCTCTGGCTTTGCTCCTTCGTATCTGCTCTCACTTCTGCAGATGTATGTGCCCTCCAGAAACTTGCGTTCTGTGAATGAACGTCGCCTCGTGGTTCCATCCCTAAGAGGGAAGAAATCACTTTCCCGAACTCTCACATTCAATCTGCCCAGTTGGTGGAATGAACTCCCTAACTGCATCAGAACAGCAGAGTCACTTGCTGTCTTCAAGAAACGACTAAAAACTCAACTGTTTAGTCTCCACTTTCCTTCCTAATCTGCAACCGCCTCTCTGGCTATACCGCTAACTGTACTCTCTCTCTCTCAAAAAAAAAAATAAATAAATAAATTTTTTCACTAATGCTTTGCTTCTTAGACTTTACACACCTGAAACTTGTCTATAGCACTTGTTCACTGCTGCTCTTATAGTTGTGTAAATTGCTTCCTTGTCCTCATTTGTAAGTCGCTTTGGATAAAAGCATCTGCTAAATGACTAAATGTAAATGTTCCCTGCTTCAGGCTATTTAACCTGCTGAGTGATAAAACACTGCAGTCCTCTGTAACACACCCTCGTGATGTCTGTATCAGTGTAGTCCCGGTACTGAAGTTTTAAAACCGTCCATTTCCCGTTAACATTTAAGCGCCACTGAGCGTGCTCATAAACACTGCTGATTACCCATGAAGGTCATCAGCTTACAGCTCTTTACTGAGTGCAAACACAGATACATGGACATTGGAGCGTTTAAAGCCGTGAAGATCAGTCGATTCATCAACGGATTGCTGGTCTGTGTTTGTGCTCGGTAAATTGTGGTGAACTGATGATATTCTTGGCCAATCACAGTCATTTCTGTTGAGCACGTGAACACAATGGCAAATCAGCACTGGTTGAGAACGCCATCAACAGTGCTTGAATGTTAGCGGGGAATGGACTTACTTTTTTTTTTTGTTTCAGTACCGAAATTCAGTATCGTGACATGTCTAATATAATGAAAGTATCATTTTATTAACTTGAGTTTGATAAATGGCATCTAAAATGTGTGTTTGGGACAGAAAACGTAAGCTAACTAGTGCTATTTCCCTTAACTTAGCTGAAAATAGGTCCAATATCCCTTTTTATTTTCACTGTTCATTCAGAATGGACCTTTGAGTTACTCTGAAGGCGGTGAAAGTATAAATTTGTGTCGATTTCTCTTCGCTGATAAGATATACAGCCAGCTACACAACATTCCTGTGTGACTCAGTCGATACTTCCGGGTTTCTTCCCACCCCAGCCTCGATTTCGCTGTTTAAAATGGCGGCCACGTGAAATCAGTCGATAGGACATTAGTCTTGTTGTTAAATCTACTATGCTGACACACAGGCATTTGTTGCTCTGCTGTCTTAAGACTTAATTGTCTTAATTTAAAAAGGAGAATCTTAGATTTTTTTGCATTAGAAAATTCTCAAAAGCCACAATTACAAAAATGATGACCCTCTAAATAATGCTGGGTTGTTCTTGTCCATATTTGGTCCAATATTGGGTTAATACAAAGCATTTTTATATACATATATATTTATATATAATATATACATTCATTCATTTATTTTCTTTTCACCGTACTCCCTTTCTTAATCAGGGGTCGCCACAGCGGAATGAACCGCCAACTTATCCAGCGTATATTTTACGCAGTGGATACCCTTCCAGCTGCAACCCATCACCCCGGAAAACACCCATATACTCTTACATTCATACACATACACAACGGCCAATTTAGCTTATTCAATTCACCTATAGAGCATGTCTTTTGACTATAGGGGAAACCGGAGCACCCGGACGAAACCCAAACCAACACGAGGAGAACATGCAAACTCAAACGCCAACTAACCCAGCCAGGGCTCGAACCAGCGACCTTCTAGCTGTGAGGTGATTGTGCTACCTACTGCGCCACCCTGATGCCATATATATGCAACTTTTGAGACTTTTTTCAGTTACACTTAAATGACCCAATGGTTGGCTTTGTCCATATATGACTCAGTGTTGAGTTAAAACAACCCAGCATTTTTCAGAATGTAGACAAACGTCAGCTGCACAGTATGTCGTTCATGTAGCGTTGGCGCAGATACAAAAACTGCAAAAAAAACTGCACTGTATTGATGCATAGGCATTCGTAGCTCCGCCCTCATTTGAAAAAAGCACAATCTCATTTGAATTTAAAGTGACAGACACCAAAACACCACAATCAGGATAACAAAAGAGTTTCAGAGAGTTATAAAACATTATTTTTGGGGTATTTTGGGCTGAAACTTCACACACACACACTCTAGAGACATCAGAGACTTAATTTAAATTTTGTGAAGAGGCATAATAGGTCCCCTTTAAAAGTATCTGTATTGTATTCAAAAGGCACCTATACTGTTTTAAAAGTATTGATTTGGCAACAAACGATGCCCAAACGTATTGGGAAAACGCTGGTTTAGTGCAGTGTCAAAAAAAATCCCAAATTTTACGGTTTATTTTAAAAAAATTTAAATAACGTCCGTTAAACTACAAAAATATACCGTAAAATAACGGATATTAAATTACAGAAATTTGCTTAATTTAAAATTTCTGTAATTTAACGAACGTTATTTTACGCTGTTTTTTTTCGGCACCCCAGCTGCTGGAAATAAACCGTAAAATTATGGATTTTTTTTTTTTTACGGTGTGGATACGTGAAGAAAGAGTGTGTAATACTCACAGCGGGTCACACAGTGTGAGGAGTGCTGAGGAGAGAAGAACAGCAGAGAGAAACAGCAGCTTCACCTCCATCCTGACTGACTGACTGTGTTTCTGTAAACCTGCAGACGCTCACATTTATACCAGCAGTGCTCACAGTCCAAACTACACTCTCTCTCTCTCGTAGACACCCCTATTCCCATCATGCTGATTAGGCAACACATTTGGGAAAGGGAGTATCTGGGGTAATATTTCGGACTGAATTTCCCAAATTACGCAAAATGCCCACAACAAATGTGTTTATGAGTACATTGTAAAAATAAAAAGCTGCTTTTTTGGAGTTGACTCAACTTTTAACGCAAGTATACTGCTCTTGACTCAAGTGTTGATTTCAAGTCAAGTCAACTATAAAAGCTCTGCAGCAAGTTGCCTTCCAATTTTATGTGGGTCAACGGTGTCATGGTGAATGAATGAAAAAAGCTTAATTATGATCATGTGCATGTGTTATTCTGCACTTCATTCTATTCATTTATTCATTCACTCTAAAAAAATATGCTGGGTTGTTGTAGGTAACTTAATGTTGGGTCAAATATGGACAAACCTAACATTGGGTTAATTTCATTCATTCATCCATTTTGTTTTTGGCTTAGTCCCTTCATTAATCTGGGGTCGCCACAGCGGAATGAACTCCCAACTTATTTGCCAATATTAATTTTTTAAATTAAAATAAATTACATTTTTTTAACCCAACTAATGAGTTTGTCCATATTTGACCCAGTGTAAAGTTAAAACAACTCCAATATCATAGCCAAATAATGCTTTTTGCATAAGAAAAGTCTTACAAAAAGTTTACCCTCTAAAAAATGCTGTGTTGTTCTAACCTATTTTTAGATTTGACCACATTTGACCCAACATTGGGTTATTACAAACCATATATTTTTTTAGAGATTAATAATTTGTTTTGTGGTGGCACGGTGGCGCAGTGGGGAGCGCTGTTGCCTCACAGCAAGACATGGTTTGTAATAATCCAATTTCCAATGTTGGGTCAAATATGGACAAATCTAAAAACAACACAGCATTTTTATAGGGTAAACATTTTTGTACGACTTTTCTAATGCAAATAGCAATATTTGGCTATGATATCTGGGTAATTTTAACATTACACTGGCTAAAATATGGACGGACCCATCAGTTGGGTTGTAAATTTTTACCGGCTGGGCCAGTTTGCATGTTCTCCCTGTGTTGGCGTGGGTTTCCCCCACAGTCCAAACACTAGGGTTATGCTATAGGGGAATTAGGTCAGCTAAATTGTCCATAGTTTTTGTGTGTTTGGGGTTGAGCGTTGGGCTAACAACCTACCTCGTAAAAAAATAGATGTTACAAAACACCAATATGGTGCGGGTAAATATCAACTTCGATATAAACGGCCCTGAGAGTAAATAAGTAGTAATACTTTGCTTTATCTGCATCTTTTGAGATTTAATTGTCTTAAATGTAAAAGGAGAAACACAGTTATTTGAATCGGAAGTCTTAAAAGTCACAATCCCAAAAAAGATTATCCTCTATAAAATTCTGGGTTGTTTTTGTCCATATTTGACACAAAATTGGGTTAATACAAAGCATTAATTTTTTTTTACCTAGTGCTATTGAGACTATTTCTTTCAGTTAAATTACACTTGTTAACCCAATGCTTGTGTTTGTCCATACAGTTTAATCAACCCAGCATTTTTTATAGTGTAGACAAATGTCTACTGCGCTGTATGTTGTTCATGTAACACTGGTGCAATTATAAAAATGGCTAAAAAAACTAAATAAAGAGTTCAGAAGAGTTAATGCCAGTGCAGTCCACATTTCCCGTAAATCATTCTGCTTGTTGGGTAAACACAACCTTTGATAAATTGGCTGCTGCACTATTGATATTTTAAAGGGTCGAGAGGACTATTGAACGGGAAAATTTCATGAAAATGTGCTTAAGATGTGAGCTGTACTGGAACAAACACATTTTTTGGTTAACATTTTAATTAACATGAACTAACAGCACTGTATTTTCCCCAGAATCCAAACACCGTTTTTTTTTGCACTGCTGATTAAAAATAAATGTTAATGCTTGTCTTCCTAATGGTCTGTTTTTGTAGGGGAGAGAGCAATGTGTTGTAACATATTTTTGGATCAAAGCCTGTAACATTTTCTCATTTTTATATCTTTTTCCTTTATTATGTTCATTCATTAATTTTCCTTTGGCTTAGTCCCTTTATTCATCAGGCGTCGCCACAGCGGAATGAACCGCCAATTTCATTCATTCATTCATTTTCTTTTCATCTTAGTCCCTTTATTAATCCTGGGTCACCACAGAGGAATGAACCTCCAACTTATCCAGCACATGTTTTACGCAGCAGATGCCCTTCTAGCCGCAACCCATCTTTGGGAAACATCCATTCACACTCATTCACTACGGACAATTTAGCCTGTTTAGCCAATTCACCTGTACCGCATGTCTTTGGACTGTGGGGAAACCGGAGCACCCAGAGGAAACCCACACCAACACGGGGAGAACATGCAAACTCCACATAGAAATGCCAACTGACCCAGCCGAGGCTCGAACCAGTGACCTTCTTGCTGTGAAGCGACAGCACTATCTACTGCGCCACTACCTACACCGCCAATTTAGTTTACCCAATTCACCTATAGTGCATGTCTTTGGACTGTGGGGGAAACCGGAGCACCGGGAGGAAACCCACACCAACACGGGGAGAACATGCAAACTCCATACAGAAATGACAACTGGCCCAGTCGGGGCACAAACCAGCGACCTTCTTGCTGTGAGGCCACAGTGCTAACCACTGAGCCACTGTATTGCCCTATGACGTGCAATTCTGCATTTCAAACTGAGCTAATTAATCCTGTATTTAAAAAAAAGTGCACGATTAGATTCAAAAATAAGCATATTCTGGACCATTTTTGAGCATTTTTAACAAGTAGGGGCATGTAAAAGTCTTCCTTTTGATTAAAACATACAGCATGGCTAACACCAAGGGTTTGGCTGTGGAAAATGCTTGTTGCTTTGGATAAAACTTGGCATTATGCTCACAAATTAACCAAACCTGTACATATAGTCACAAAATTAACTCATTTTCACTCCAATTAATTCATTACTCCAGCATGTATTTCACAGTGAATGCCCTTTCAGCCGCAACCCAGTACTGGAAAAAACCTATACACACTCATACACTATGGCCAATTTAATTAATCAATTCCCCTATAGAGCATGTGTTTGGACTGTGGGGGAAACCGGAGCACCCAGAGGAAACCCACGCCAACACGGGGAGAAACTCCACATAGAAATGACAACTGACCCAGTTGAGACTCAAACCAGCGAACTTCTTGCTGTGAGGCCACAGTGCTAACCACTGAGCCACAGTTCCGCCCCATGTGAAAAAATATCAAACAATTTAAGGGGCTAATAATATTAACCTTAACAGTTTTATATTTTCGAAAATAATTTCGAGCCAAACTAAAATAAACAAGACTTTCTCCAGAAGAAGACAGATATAATGCTGTGAAAAATAATTCAAATTTCACCTGAGAGCTGATATTTTGTCCTCAGGGAATTATAAATGGCAGAAAATGGTCAAACTACTCACTCTACAAACAAGTGTCTTCATGACTATACATAAAAAGTACAATAACATCATACAAAAACATCAGTTTGCGACATCAAGCAGCAGAACAAGCTGTTTTTAACGTTTAAAAATCAATGCAAGTGAGTGAGACCAGAAGTCTTGAGCTAAAAAATTCCAATGGACGCACTTGCCCGTATGTGAACAATGTCATATATTTTATCCAGAAATAACACTCATCACATCGGGCATTTTAAGGATGTGTTCAGTGTTTAGAGGGAAAATGGCCATTGACGTTCCTGAGTACTCTGACGTCAGTTTTATAATTATTTTAATCACCTCAGCAAAATTAAGGTTTAGCTAGGTTGAACAGGTTTACTATCCCAGTTAGGTTATCTAGGCAAGCCATTGGACAACAGTCGTTTGTTCTTTAGACAAACAATGTGAGAAAATAAGGGACATAAATTAAGGGGCTAATATTATTGACCTTAACAGTTGTTATATATATATATTTTTAATATTTTAAAGCCAAACTATGATATCAAACATAAGACTTTCTCCAGAGGACATATAATGCTGTGAAAAATAAGTCTGAGATCTAATATTTTGTCTTCAGGGAATAATAAATGGCAGAAAACGATCAAACTTACTCTACAATCAAGTGTGTTCATCACTATACATACAAAGTATAATTATATAACAGTACAACTTCAGTTTGCAACATCAAGCAGCACAACGAGCTGTTTTTAACGTTTAAAAATCAATGCAAGTGAATGAGACCGGAAGTCTCGACGTAAAATAATCTAATGGACACGCTCGCTCGTATGTAAAGAATCAGGTTTACGTTTATCCAGAAATAACACTTATCACTCATCTTGCATTTTAAGGATGTGCTCAATGAAGGGAAAAGGGGGCGTTGAGATTCCTGAGCGTCAGTTTCGGGAGTCAAACAGGTACGGCGGGTTTTTGCGCGCTTCCGGTCGCAGGTGACAGGGGTTCCGTCATGAACGCTCGAGTCAAACCAGAGCCGTCGCGCTCCTCTGCCGGACGCTTTACGAGCTCCTGATAATTTAGGATTCATGATAAAAACACCAATAACATTTCCTCTAAGGATGTTCAAGCTCTTCGCAGGTGAGTTTCTCTTTCAGTAAGATGGTTACTTTCCTCTCAGGCAGCTCTGAGAACAGCTCGTCCAACCGGCTGCACCGGCGACATTCCGTGAGGAGTGCTGAGGTAAAAAAGTTATAGATTAGCCTACACTGTTAAACATATCGTAAGCTTTAAAAATAAATATATAAACGGATAAAATATCATATATCACATTAGTGTTTAGTCATGTGAAAGTACAGTAGCCTATGTGTTGTTAATTTTTCGATTATCATTATAATTATATTGTCTGTTCAACACCCCTCGATAAAATGAGGTAAAGTTGGTTTAATATTCCTACATTAATTCAGTGACAACTACTCGGCCTCTATATTGTTTACCACTATTTTGAAAAAATATTTTAAAACAACATTAGCACTATTTAATTTTCTGAATGATGTACTTTGATAGTCATTGCCTGTTAATATGATTTCCCTATTTATAATTTGCAAATAATACTGAAATAATAGCTATTACTAAGGAGGAAGACATAATGTGTGAATATAAAATCAACGTTACCTCAAATCACATTAGTAATGAGAAAGTACAGTAGCCTATGTGTGTTGATAACTTTTCAATTATCATTAAGATTATTATATTGTCAGTTCAACACCACTCGATAAAATGAGGTAAACTTGGTTTAATATTCCTACAATCATTCAGTGACTCGATCCCTATATTGTTTACTGCTATTTTGAGAAATTTCAGTCTGAAAACGCATGTACAGTAGGCTAAGTATGATCTTAAAACAACATTAGCACTATTTAATTGACTGAATGATGTTGTACTTTGATAGTCATTGCCTGCTAATATGATTTTTCTATTTAGAATTAGCAAATAATACTGAAATAATAGCTATTATTAAGGAGGAAGTCAGAATGTGTGAATATAAAATCAACTTTACCTCAAGTCACATTAGCAATGAGAAAGTACAGTAGCCTATGTGTGTTGATAACTTCTCGATTATCATTAAGATTATTATATTGTCAGTTCAACACCACTCGATAAAATGAGGTAAACTTGATTTAATATTCCTACATTAATTCAGTGACAACTAGCGACTCGGTCTGTATATTGTTTACCACTATTCTGAAATCGCATGTAGGCTAATGCGTTTTTAAAACAACGTTAGCACCATTTAAGTTACTGAATAATGTTGTACTTTGATAGTCATTGCCTGCTAATATGATTTCCCTATTTAGAATTTGCAAATAATACTGAAATAATAGCTATTATTTAGTAGGTAGTCCAAATGTGCGAATATAAAATAAGTTTATACCTCAAATCACATTAGCAATGTGAAAGTACACTAGTTTATAAGTAAAATTATTATGTTATCAGTTCAACACCACTTAATAAATCATCCACGTAATCTCCAGAAAACATATACACTCGATTTAACAAGTCAAAGAAATCCTAAACAGCAAGCGAAACTCTTTTACAGTTGAAAAAGTATCATGTGTCAGGTGACAGTGTGGTATTTTGATACTATTCATGGGGGTAAATGATGTAAAGTGACTGTGAGGCACACTTGTGTGTAAATCTACACTGTAGATGTAAGGACTTGAGATAAAATGTTTGACGTTTTGTACAGGATTCACTTCATGAGCTCTTTAATGACCATAAATGTGAAATCGTAATTAAGTCTGATACGCTACAGATATTGGACGAAATTAAGAGACTATATGATTTTTTTTTATTATTTATTGGGTATATGTTTGAGTAAAATATTGTAGTTTGTTTGGGATTTTATTAAAATAATATGATTTTCAACTGAATATTTGTTTCCTTTGCTTTTCTGAAAGATATTTTTATCATTTTGCTTAATTTAAATAAGCATGAAATGTTTTGTAATTTCATGTAGATAATGCTCTACATTAATATTATATTCAAGAATGTTATAAGTATTTTTATTTATTTTTCAGAAAATGGAAAATGGTAAAAAATAACATTTGTTGTGATAAAAAATTATTATTCTTTTAATCAAATATTTGTTTAATTTTCTAAAGACAAAACATTAGTATCAAAATTGAAATAGGTTGCTTAAAAATGTATGTAAACATTGTTATTTTACGTGAATAATGCTATAAATGGCATTTTTATTGTATAATTTTAAGAATATCATCAGCAGTTTTCAAACACAACTAAAAATCATAAACACAGAAGAATATTTCAAGTGAAAACCAAGATATTAATTGTGTAACTGTATTTCAGTCATAGTTTATTTTTGATGCTCTAAAATGTGTATTAGAGAATTTCTCAACACTTTTGTCAACTTTGACTTGAAGCATATTAAACATGCGTAAATATTAGATTTGCTATAGCAAACACCATGGTTTATTTACCCAAAATGTATTTACCTAAAAGCCTTACTCCTCGTGTTATTTCCAAACCCGTATGACTGACTTTCTACAGAAAAAAACACAGTGGAGAAACTTTTTAAATAATTGTACTGATTAAAATGACTGGGCTTTATAATGTCAACATTTACACACATATTTCACTTTCTTTCCTCTGAAAACAAAAGAAGATGTTTAGGAGAATGTTGAGCAGGTGCAGCCAATGACATCCATAGTATTTTTTTAATCAGCATTCTTCAGATTGTTATCTGAGAAAAACGTTTTGGACAGTGAGTATTCATTTTAAGAGGATCTATACCTTAAAATCCACGTTAAACTTTTATTTCAGTATGACAATGTTCATTTTTTACTGAAACTGAATATTGATTAGAGGGCGGGGTTTAATTTTTTAACTCTTCCTCCGATCTTTCTCTAACAGCAAACTAATTGTTTGAGGGGTGTGGCTAAATATATTTCGCCCAGTTAATGAAGGACTGCCATTCCAGAGAAGAAGCAGATGTTCAGATATTGGTGAAAGATAACCGAAACCTATTTCCTATTTTAATGCACAGATTAATTATTCACCTCAAGACTAACAAAATAAACCTAGAAAATGCTGATTTCCTTCAGACTTTTCCTTCAAAAGTTTAAGCTGAGTGAATGATTAGTTTTCATGGACGTCCTTGTTGCTGTAGGCTGTGGAGGACTAATAATTAACTCCATCAGCCGAACAGTAGAGCCTTTATCATCATCTTGTTTGAGCTTTACAGGAATTCCTAATTACCATCTCGCTCTTCCTCCAGGTTAAAGTCCATTCTTCCAAAAAAAAAAATGTGAAGGGATGACAGTGGTGTTGTCTCTCCGGCTCTTAAAAACCAACACGGATGCTCTCGTCTGGTGTCGTCTTAAAGGGACACACCTTTGAAACACGGATGTTTTCAGATTGTTTGTTTGCCGTGAGCATCATGAGTTCGGGGAGCGTGTCGGACCTGTATATGCCAGCGTTGTTCTTGCTGGTTTTGGCGTTGGCTCTGTTTTCTTGCGTGCTTCGCAAAAAGCGTCAGATGGAGGGATCCTATCAACCCAGCGCCGAAGAGCGCAAACAAGTCAAAAACCGAGGAGTGGAGAAACCCGGTCTCGCTCTGCCATTGCCAAAAGAGGAAAGACTGATATAAAGAGGAAAAAAAACACACCATTATTTGGGTGAATGAGGTCAACCTAAACTGAACTTGCATTATAAAGCTGTTTATATTGGGTCTACACTTCATGGCGGACACACAACACGCACACAAAAATCACTAGAAAAGGTGGTGGGTATTTATTGGTCATTTTTGACTGGGATACAAGAAATCTTTGCACCGTTACAGCTGAATAATGAACACACCTGGGAGATATTTGAAGACACATGCCAATGCATTTAGTGAAGAAATGTGAAGTCAGAGGATTTACACGCACAACCAAACTAGTTTTGTTTCCTTTATCAGTGCTTTCGGTTTACTTAATTCAGAGTCTTTCTTAAAGGGACAGTTCACCCTAAAATTAACATTTAATTACTATTTACTCTTCCTCAAAGACTTGATGAGTTTGTTTTTTCACCAAAGAATATATCTTACATTGACTTCCATAGTAGGAAAAGCAAACACCATGGATTTGATACGTTTCCAGATTTCTCTATTAAATTTCAGCAGAAGAAATAAAGTCAAATAGGTTTGGAATAAGTGGAGGAAATGATGACAGAATTTTAATTTTAGGGTGAACCGTCTCTTTAAGAAGACGCATGGCAGCTTTACCTCCAAAATATTGTCCCACTGCACTACTGAAAACGTAAATGTCTAAATAATGAACACATCTGGAGAGGAAAGATTATATTTGTACTTTGCCAAATACTGTTTTGCTAGTTTTATTGTTCTGTATATAATACTTTAATATCTGTATCTATTCAGTAAAATGCATCTTTGAGTAAATAACCTTGTCCTTAATTCTGTGCGCCGCTTGCAGTGTGTAATTTGAGAGAGTAATTTTGGTTTCGACTGAGTCAATATTTGCTTGGAGTCAGCATTGCCCTCTCTGATAAGCCTTTTATAAATGATTACAGATGTTTTGGATGAACGAGGTGGTCAGAATTGGTGCATTGATCAATTTATGTGGATGACGTTGATTTAAAAGTTGAAAAAAGTCGACCTGATTTACTCAACATTATTGGTCATATTGCGAATGATTTATGTGTACGTATTTGTGCAACGGGGAAAAAATTAACTTGTGTTTCCTTTGAATGAATTTTCACAGGGCTATTGAATGCTTGATTCTGATTGGCTGATGAACATTCTTACATGTGCTGTTATTTTAAGATAAACACACTGAAAGTAGTTCCGGCAGGTTTTTTAGCACATTACAGCTCCATATCACTCCGCTGAATGATTTCACAGTTACAAGAGTCACAAATCACATCAATACACAACTGAATACACAATACACAACTGCTTTGGAGGAGATGTGTGAGAAACTAGTGCTACACACAGGACATGTTTGAGGACAGAAGCCTGACAAATGTCTCCAATACATCAGTAGATAACCAAAGTATAAGGAGAATAATTGACTGTTTAATTCAGTGGCCTGTAGTCTTTTTTGCCACTCAGTGGGCGGAGCCACAGTCACTCCAGCTGACATCACATGCATAACCTCCATTATATTTACTCCAGTGTTTCTCAACCCTGGCCCTCACGCTGCATATTGCCTATTTTGCCTAAATGTCAGACATTTGTGCTAGTTCAACAACAAGTGCCCTACAAAGTGGACACGACGGGATATTCCGCAATGAGTTTAGAAAGCATATATGTTTCATTCGAATGGCATTTTTAGTGTGTGATATGCAAATTTATATTGTATTAATTTAGGGAGAAATATTATTATGTCACCTTTAGCAAGACGGTGCCAGCAAAGCCATTGTGTAAATCCACGAATGAACGTTCTGAAGTGAAATAAAGGCTTCTTATGCTCGGACAGAGAGAGTACTGAAGGAGAAGGGACTAGGGAACAATGCACACTATGCATTGGATGTGGACTATGCATTGGACTATGCATATGAATGTGGCAACACAGGCTCATTGTGAATACATCCCAGTGTATACATTTCTGAAGAGCGTCAATTATGTAGCCAGAGCTAGATATGGCTACATTTGGTCTTTAAAATGAACGCTACGAGGCGTTATGGCACCGCAGTTGGCTTCTGTTTCTTTTTGCGCTACCGCTTACCTCCATGTGGACGGCTTTTACGCTGTTACCAGTTTGCCCAGTAGCTCACCTTGTATGTTGGTGGACTTGAGATGCAGAGAGGAGTTGACCACAATGACATGGTTCGAGTTGGGCGAAGAACGGCTCCAGAAAGCAGGTCAAACAAAAACAAGAGGCAAAAAGTACAATAAAACAAGTAAATAACAGGGTGAAAATGTGGTAAAATCTGAAAACGTGGTAAAAATCAGACAGCTGCGATGGCTTTCCCTTGTCTGGATTGCATTTAAAAAACACTGTTGGGTTGGGTTTAGGAGGAGGGTGGGTCAGTCGATTGGTCAGTCAGTCAGTCAGTCAGTCAACAGCGGCCTCTGGTGGGTTTACGAGAACAGCAGGTGCAAATGGCATTCGTGAGAGAAATTTGAGGTCTGAAAGAGCATACACAGCGGCCTCTGGTGGATTCGCGAAAACAAAAACTGCAAAAACATAGCTCCTGAGATGTATTTCGCGATGTCCATAATTGTATATAGTGGTATGTATCAATAATGAGCCTGGGTTGGATGTGTCAGTGAGAACACTATTCATGCATTATGTAAATCAGCTGTGTTTAAAAAAAAAAAAGAGACATGCAAAATATGCTGATCGAGAATATGCAGATTGAGAAATGCGTTTTTTTTTTTTTTTTACCAAAATATACTTAATGTTTGATGCTCTAATGTTCGAATCTCTTCTTGAGCTCTGAGACTTTAACAGGAGCCTGTTCTTGCTCCTCTGCATTTGATGTAACTGGTGATTTTGTGCGGTCTTCTTCACTCTGCATTGCCTTTGCTGACCCAACATTGATTTTCAGGCTTCTTAGGGGGGATTTGGGAGAGTTTTCCTTCCCTCTGCAAACTGAAGAGTCCACCAACACCTTGGACTGGAACAGAGCTACAGTAGATGAGACTTTAGGTGATTGAGGTTCAACACTTTTCTCCTCAGGCTTTTCTCTTTTGTCTATCTTTACTTTGAGACAGATGATTTCTTTATTTGTGTGTCCATTTGATGCATCAGGTGTCTTACACTCATTCTGAAGCTTTTCTTCTTTGTCAGTTTGCGTCTCAGTCCTTTCTTCAGCTATTGTTTCCGTATCTAGGCTTTCCTCCATTGTACCATTCATTTGTGTATTATCTTGTTTATTTTCATGCACTTCTTGAGAGCTCTCTTCAGGATCCACAGAAGCGTCTTCTAGATTTTGTAAATCAGAGCACAGTGTTTCCCCCAACTCCGTCAAGTCCTTCTCTAATTCATTAAGCTCATTTTCTGACCCGTCAATCACTATGATAGACTCCTCCTCCTCATTGACAGTCCCCTCCTCCTCACCACCAGCCCCTTCCTCCTCAGCATCAGGGCCCTCCTCTAGCTCTTCCTCCCAGCTCATCAGGCTTCCGCTGTTTGCAAAGGACGGACTCAGACTCTCCTGGCTTGGGTTTGCTAATCCTTTCTGGAAGAGAAATGAAATGAAATAGTGAGAGTGTGGATCAGTAGTGAACAGCAATATCTGACCATTTCAAATCAGGTAAGATCAACAGAATCACTTGTTTTGTTTGTTACTTTCATACTGCAGAGCTACTTTTAGCTGATTGCCTTAAATGTGTATGAAATTTAAACAGTGCATTTACATTTTTCACTCTAATGTGATGTTTTTCTTCACTTTTTCAACTTTTAGGAAAAACAACAACACACCACTGGAAATAAAAGGCCAGTCTTTAAAGCAACCAGTAATGTGCTTTTTTTTAAAAGTAACAACATCGCCAACTACTGATTGGTATGGATAATGCAGCTTTTTTAGTCTTACTGTTAAACTTGTAATAGGACAACTGTTGTTGTGTAAATTTACTCGAAATGTTGCTGTAAGTGGATCCAGCTTTATTTTATACCACTAATATAATATTACTGCTATTTTTAATTGGTTTGTACTTTTCTTTTACCATTTATTTTAATGCTAGTTTTCATTCATTCATTAATTTTCAACCGCTTTTCCAGGGCCGGGTCGTGGGGTCAGCAGTCTTAGGACAGAACCCCAGATTTCCCTCTCCCCAGACACTTCCTCCAGCTCCTCCGGGGGGTTCCTGGGGCGTTCCCAGGTCAGCTTAGCTGAGAGACTTAGTCCCTCCAGCGTGTCCTGGGTCATCCCCGAGGCCTCCTCCCACTGGGACATGCCTGGAACACCTCCCTAGGTAGGCGTCCTGGGGGCATCCGAAACAGATGCCCGAGCCACTTCAGCTGACTTCTCTCGATGTGGAGGAGCAGCTGCTCTGCTCCGAGCTCCTCCCGTGTGACAAAGCTCACCTTATCTATAAGGGTGCACCCTGCCACCCTGCAAAGCAAACTCATTTCGGCCACTTCTATCCTAGATCTTGTCCTTTTGGTCATGACTTAAAGCTCTTGACCAGAGGTGAGAGTAGGAACGTAGATTGACCGGTAAATTGAGAGCTGCCTTTCGGCTCAGCTCCTTTTTTTACCACAACAGACCAGTACTGCCGCTGCACCGATCCGCCTGTCAAGAGCCAATTCCTGTTCATGACGATCGGGTTGTTGTGGTCCTAACCTTCGACCACCACCCGTTCCACAATCCACCGGCCCCTTACAGCTCCCTCTGCAGGTGGTGGGCCTGCGGGAGGATGGTGCCACGTCGCTCCTTTGAGCTAAGCCCGGCCGGGTTTCGTGGGAAAAAGCTCGACCACACCCCCAACCCTGGCTCCTGGGTGGGGCCCCGGCTGCACCATACCGAGCGACATCACGGTCCTCAATGTTAAGAAACTGATCAGGGGTTTTTGAACCGCACTTAGTCTGATCTGTCACCTAAGACCGTTTTGCCTTGGAAGACCCTACCAGGGGGATTAGCCCCCGACAACGTAGCAATCACTCAGCACTCAAACCCCTCCACCACGATAAAGTGGCGGTTCATAATTAAATTAAATTCATCTTTATTTCTATAGCACTTTTACAATGTAGATTGTGTCAAAGCAGCTTAACATAGAAGATTTTAGATTTGTGTAAGTTTTACTATGGTATTTTCAGTGAGGAAAAATATTTCTAGACTTTTAAAAGTTTTATTTATTTATTATTAATTTAATTTGTTAATCCTGATTTGAAGGTACATAAATGGTTTCATTGGGACTTTTATGGATACTACTACATTTATAAATTAGCTTCAAAGATTTTGTGATGTAATTTATTTAAAAAAAATAAAATAAAGTAAGGCGGCATGGTGGCTCAGTGTTTAGCACTTTGTCCTCACAGCAAGAAGGTTGCTGGTTTGAGTCTCGGCTGGGTCAGTTGGCATTTCTGTGTGGAGTTTGCATGTTCTCCCCATGTTGGCATGGGTTTCCTCCGAGTGCTCCAGTTTCCCCACAGTCCAAACACATGTGTTATAGGGGAATTGATTAACTAAATTGTCCGTAGTGTATGAGTGTGTGTGTGGATGTTTCCCAGTAATGGGTTGCAGCTGGAAGGGCATTCACTGCGTAAACCTGATGAATAAATGGACTAAGCCGAATGAAAATGAATGATGAGTGAGATTAAGGGCAGAGATTTGTTCTTGACATTGGTGGGGACCTATGAATCTCAACCTACTTCAGATGACTTGAGAAGAGAACGTGATTTAACCCTTTCTGCACGTCCAGGTTAACATTGACAGTGCAGCTTTTTTAAAGTGAATTAAAACATGGGGACATTTCAATAGTTGATGGATATTGGTGGCGGCATTCTAATTCTACGCCCCTGAGTGAAAAGATCCAGGCCTTACATGTGAGATGAATTCGCTACTGTCGGAGCAGAAGAGGTCGAGGCTGCGTGTGCCGTACAGTAAACCCGGCTCTCTGGAGCTCTGAGCGCTCAGGGTGTCGAAGATTTCGCCCAGCAGGTCCATCTCCTCCGCATCGGCCAGCAGAGAGAAATCCTCCTCCTCCTCCTCCTGTACGTCACTGCTGCCAGAACACTGATCTGGAGCATCTACTGCTCTGTAGGCCGAGAGACAGGTGGAGAGGTTGAGGGATGGATAAATGAATGTATAGATGGATGGACAATATGTGGTGGATGAATGGTTGTATGAATGGATGATGTGTGGGTGGATGGATGAATGAATGTATAGATGTATGGGGGGATGTATGGTTCTGTGGATGGATGGATGAATGAATGAATGAATGTATAGATGTATGGGGGGATGTATGGTTCTGTGGATGGATGGATGAATGAATGAATGAATGTATAGATGTATGGGTGGATGTATGGTTGTTCTGTGGATGAATGAATGTATAGATGTATGCGTGGGTGATGGATGGTTGTGCTGTATGGTTGAATGGGTGATCTATGGGTTGCTGGACTTATATGTATGGGTGGATGGATGGATAATGTATGCATGGATGGATGAATATATACATGTATGGGTGGGTGGATGGTTGGTTGTATAGATGAGAGGGTGATCTATGGGTGGCTGTATAGATGGATGGTTGTGTGGATGAATGATGTATGGGTGGATGATTGTATAGATGAATGGGTGATCCGTGGGTGGCTGGATTTATAGATGTATGGGTGGAGGGATGGATGATGTATGCGTGGGTGGATGGATGAATGAATGTATAGCGGTATGGATGGATGAGTGAATGTATGGGTAGATGAATAGATGATTATGGGAGGGTGGATGGTGTATGGGAGGATGTTGTATAGATGAATGGATTATCTATGGGTGGGTGGATGGATGGATGGATGAATGATGTATAGGTGGGTGGGTGGATGGTTGCATAAATGAATGGGTGATCTATGGGTGCCTGGATTTATAGATATATGGGTGGATGGATGAATAGATGTATGGATGAATGAATGTCTGGTTAGATGAATGCATGATCTATGGGTGGGTGGATGGATGATGTATAGGTGGATGGTTGTATAGATGAATAGATGATCTGTGGGTGGATGGATGGATGGTTGTATGGATGAATGATGTATAGGTGGATGGATGAATGAATGTATAGAAGTATGGGTGGATGAATGAATGTTGGTAGATGAATGGATGATCTATGGGTGGGTGGATGGATGATGTGTGGGTGGATGGTTGTATAAATGAATGGATGATCTAAGGGTGGATGTATAAATGAATGGGTGATCTATAGGTGGGTGGGTGGATGAATGTATAGATGAATTGATGATCTATGGGTGGGTAAATGTATAGATGTCTGGATGATGTTTGGGTGGATAGATGAATGTATAGATGGATGAATTTATAGTTGGATGTATGGATGAATATATTTATGGATAGATAAATGGATGGATGTATAGATTAATTATAGATGGATGGATGAATGTATGGGGGATTTATGTATGGATGGATAAATGAATTTATAGTTGGATGCATAAATAAATGAACAGCTGGATAGATGAATAGGTGGATGGATAAATGGATGGACAGATGTATACTGCAGATGAGTGGAGGTATAGATGTATGATAGTTGAATGGATGGATGGATGGATGGATCTTCTCACCTGTCCTCATAGGTGGTGTTGTCAACTGGTGTCTTTTGCTCTTTCTGTCGATGGTGTTTCTGTGCAGGCCGTCGAGGACGAGACTGGAAGAAAAGAAAAGCAGGAGTCTAGCATAGTGTGTGTTTATAAGCCGAGCACTGTGGTATGAAGTGTTCACACACGCTCCAGTTTAAGTTTCAATTAAGTTTTAATTCTATTATTTTGATCTGTTCGCTGTTATTAAGTCTCTCCACATATTTGACAATATGGCGTTTTTACAGCCATGACAACAAAGCAAGTTTGAGTTTTAATTAAGATTTGAGAAAGAAAAGAACAAGTCAAAGTGCTGTGCTTTTCCGGACAACTAGATGGCGCCAAACTGCAGCACTCTTCATTTCTCATGCAGCGTTATAGTTTAGTCATTTTAAAGCAGATCTGAGGCTAGTTTTGGGTAGTTTGCCAGGCGTCACTCACCTTCCCAAAGTGCTGTGTGATTGGCAGACGGTTCTGAAGGCAATCTGATTGGATGAGGCGATATGTGTGAGGTTCACACACAGACCCGCCCCGCTGCAGCGTACAGGCCTCTGGCTGATCCTGAGGAAAATGACAATTTCAATTCCTCTTTACCTCTACAGTGCTTTTTATAATGTAGATTGTACAAATGCAGCTTAAAATAGATGGAGAAAAGAGAATTAGATATAATATCTCAGATTGTGGAACATTCCAGCAATTCAGGTAGAGATCACAATGTTGGAGATTTAGTTCAACTGAATCTGGTTTAGTTTAGTATTTAGTTCAAATAAGATTAAAAGTCTACTTTGTCTATCCCCAAACGTTTTAGAAAATTGTCTTCAGACAGAGACACACACACACACACACACACACACGAGCAAATACAATAAATTCAAATATACAAAGCACAAATACACTCAGAAACACACATCTCACAATTTCCACATTTCATTCCTATTTTAAAAATGGCAATAAATGTCTTTTTGTAAATGTTTTCTTAACATATCTCCAGTAACACTTTAAAATAATGATCCATTAATTCATGAATTCACTAAGATGAACAAACATTTGCTAATACATTTATTATGATATTTATTCACCTTTGTTAAAGTTAATGTTAACAATAGTTCATGTTATCTCATGATGCATTAACTTATGTTAACAAGCACAACTTTGGAGTTTAATAATTCATTAGTAAATGTTGAACGACGATTATTTAATGCTTATTATTCATATTTAGATATTAGCTAATAAATACATTAACTAATAGACCATTATTAAAAGTGTTACTATACTGAAAAAAATTATTCAAAGATGATTCCTTGGATTTACTCAATTTTTTACGTTAAGTGGTTGTAAACAATTTATTTGGGTTGAATTTAAACAAACAAATTAAGTTAAACAATACTCAATTTAATTTGTTTGTTTAAATTCAACACAAATAAATTATTTGCAACAGTTTTGCATGCAACACATGTTTCAGTGTATATCTCCTCTTCTAGTCCTCTAGCTCCCCCTACTGGTCACTACACTACAAGGTGTTTTTCTTCCACCAATTATTTTACAAACATAAATCAGGGACTAAGTTGAGAAAAATGAATGAATTTAACAATTTACATAAGTGTATTTGTGCTTTTAACATGGAGGGAGTTATGCCAGGCCACACTATTAAAAGCATAACAGCATGCATGTCACTGTTGCGGTTCAGTTCCATTTATTCAGATCAATGTAATGCAAATAAACAAACTCACTCACAAAGAGGAAACAGTAATGATATAATCCATATATAAACTCACCTTTGAGGACAGCAGGTTTTTCAGCCCAAATTTGCTGTGATATTTAGTCTGAATGAGACATGAACAGAGTTATGTCAGGCCGAGACAATGAAAATGGCTAATAGGGATGCATTTCATTGATCGAAAGTGAAGACATTATGTACTTTAATAAATAATGTGTATGAATTAAATGTCTTTGTTTTGAACTTTCAAGGCATAAAGAAATCAAATTTTGGAATAAAAGAAAATATGAAACAGCACAACATTTTTAACATGGATAATCTAACCCATCCACCCACCCATCCACAGAATTATTAGCCCCCCTTTTAATTATTTTTTATTTCTTTTTTAAATATTTCCTAAATGATGTTTAACAGAGCAAAGAAATTTTCACAGTATGTCTGATAATATTTTTTCTTCTGGAGAAAGAAAAAGTTGTTTTATTTCAACTGGAATAAAGGCAGTTTTTAATTAAAAAAATAAACATTTTAGGGACAAAATTATTAGCCCCTTTAATCTATTTTTTTAGTCTACAGCAGTGTTTCCCAACCCTTTTCCTGGAGGCACACCAACAGTACATATTTTGGATGTCTCCGTTATCTGACCCATTAACTTCAGGTTTTGGAGTCTCTTCTGATGTTCTAATTAGGTGATTCAGGTGTGTTTGATTAGGGAGACATTGAAAATGTGGACTGTTGGTGTGCCTTCAGGAACAGGGTTGGGAAACACTGGTCTACAGAACAAACCATCATTATACAATAACTTGCCTAATTACCCTAACCTGACTAATTAACCTGGTTAAGCCTTTAAATGTCACTTTAAGCTGTATAGAAGTGTCTTGAAAAATATCTAGTCAAATATTATTTACTGTCATCATGACAAAGATAAAATAAATCAGTTATTAGAAATGAGTTATTAAAACTATTATGATAAGAAATGTGTTGAAAAAAATCTCTCTGTTAAACAGAAAAATAAATACAGGGACCAATAATTCAGGGAGCTAATAATTCTGACTTCAGCTGTATCCATCAATCCATCCATCCATCCATCTACCTATCTATCTATTCTTTCACTACTGCATTTTTTACTGCACTCACTACTTACTTCTATTTTTTGAAATATATTTATTATCTGTTTTTTGTCCTGTCTCTGTAATCCTGTTGCACTGTAGAAGCTCTGTCACCAAAACAAATTCCTCGCATGTGTGAACATACCTGGCAATAAAGCTCTTTCTGATTCTTTCTTTCAATGATATTTCAGCTTCACATCACAGAATTAGATTTTATAATATATTTACATGGAAACGAGTCACTTTAAATGGTCAAATATTTTGTGCTTTTTATCATATTTTTGATCAAATAAACACCGCCTTAAAATTCCAAAAAGCTAACATGTATAAATACTCACTGCTTTGTTGGCTGTAGACTTCCAGGTCACAATCAGAGCTCCTCCACCTTTCTGTGAACATGAAACAAAATTTGTCTCTTTTCTAGTCCAAATATCTGAAAATTACTAAATCAAGAAGCATTAAAAATATCGTCTTGTTTACAGAAATATGTGAATATTAATCCAATATTTGTTTTTCCTACTATGGAAGTCAATGGTTACAGCTACTGAACATTCTTCAAAATATATTCTTCAGTGTTAAACAGAAGAAAGAAACTCTTATAGATTTGGAACCTCTTGAAGGTGAATACACTTTGAGTAAACTTTCATTGTTGCGTGAACGGCCCCCATAAATGTCTCTTTAAGTTGAATACCAGCATCAAGCAAAATAATTAGCAAGTAATTATTAAACTATTATGTGTAAAAATGATAAATATTTGACTAAAATAAATATTTCACAAGAGGATTTTAATAATAGTGTCTTCAACTGTACACAAGCTGCAGATTTACTCAGAGTATAATGCAGTAATCATCAACACACACATCTTGAGTACAGTATAAACATACCTTTAAATTTCCCACCCACTGCCGACACAGTTTAGCTCCACCTGAGAGAAACACAAGCAGATGAGGGGTTAAACTGAATAAAAAGTGCAGCAAATCAAAGAAATGTGAATGTAAATGTGCACCTGATGAAGCTCCGCACTGAAGCAGATCTTCCTCAAACACATCGCTCGGCTCTCTGCCCTCATTTAGCATTTCCAGACGCCCGTCGATGAACTGAAGGACATTCAAGTACATTGATAATCATCTCTCATAGGCATGAGGTGATAACCACAAACAAATCAATTATAAACAAACAGCCAAGCACCCGAAACAGTGCAGTGGATTACTTTATATCCACAGGAAAGTAATACGTTGTAAAGAAATCAGTGTTTTTGAAACTAATGAAGAGAGCAGAATTTATTTTAAATAATTAGTTATATATAGGTTTACTCTTCCAAAATACTAGAAATATTCTAATCTCTCACCCGTCACTGGAACACTATTGAAGGGGTGTTTATAAGAGTGTCATGAAACCTTTATAATCATGACCTGACACATCTCACATGTGGATGAGATTATATGCATGCTTATAACAACTGTTATTCACTCAGACTTTTTAAATGCAAAGATGACACTGCTTGTTATGACAACTTGACAAACAAATGCATCACAACCTGTTTTTATCTTTGTCATGACAGCTTGACATCACCAAGACAACAGAACTCATCTGTCATAATAAAGAGTGATGTTGTGTTTTACCTCTTTAAAACACTGCAGATGGACGGCGCTCTCCAGAAACTCCCGCATGCTTTGAGATTTATGACTGAGAAACAGCTCGGTGCAGAACACCACGGGCCCTTCCTTTAGACAGAGGAAAACTGCTTTAGCTGTGTGTTCATTGTGTGTGTGTGTGTGTGTGTGTGTGTGTGTGTAATTGTGTATAACTCACAGCAGGAGCCTGTAAAGCGTCTCTGTATCCTCCGAACAGCAGCGCCTGTGCTCTGAGAAACGCATGAGCGACTCCTGATCCTGCCGCCGCTGCCTGACGCTTCAAACGGACCTTCAGACCCGCCACCTGAACACACACACACACACACACACACACACACACATCTCTCATTTATAAATTGTGCACAGAAACCTTCCTAAAAGTGACAGTACACTAGAATAACTGGTCATTCATTCATTTTCTTTTCGGCTTAGTCCCTTTATTAATCTGGGGTCACCACAGCGGAATGAACCACCAACTTATCTAGCATATGTTTTTAAGCAGCGGATGCCCTTTCAGCTGCAACCCATCACTGGGAAACACACTCATTCAAACACATATACTACGGTCAATTTTAGTTTACCCAATTCCCCTATAGCGCATGTGTTTGGACTGTGGGGGAAACCGGAGCACCCAGAGGAAACCCACGCCAACACGGGGAGAACATGCAAACTCCACACAGAAATGCCAACTGACCTCGAATAAATTTTAATTTGTTTATTAATGATTATCATGTCCCCCAACACTCTGAGGAGTCTCCGGTATTTCAGTCCTATTTGTTGAAATATTTAAATACTTTTTTACATCAATCTGGCAACATATGCTACAACCCAGTTGCGCTATTGATTTGAGGCGGATGGGCTACAGCAGTGGAAGACCACACCGGGTGCCACTCCTGTCAGCTAAGAACAGGAAACTGAGGCTACAATTCACACAGGCTCAACAAAACTGGACAATAGAAGATTGGAGAAACGCTGCCTGGTCTGATGAGTCTCCATTTCTGCTGCTATATTCAGATGGTCGGGTAAGAATTTGGCGTCAACAACTTGAAAGAATGGATCCATCCGGCCCTGTATCAACGGTTCAGGCATTGTGTCAATGCCACAGCCCACCTGAGTTTTGCTGCTGACCATGTCCATCCCTTTTTGACCACAGTGTCTCCATCTTCTGATAGCTACTTCCAGCAGGATAAAGCACCATGTCATAAAGCGTGAATCATCTCAGACTGGTTTCTTGAACATGACAATGAGTTCACTGTACTCAAATAGCCTCCACAGTCACCAGATCTCAATCCAATAGAGCACCTTTGGGATGTGGTGGAACGGGAGATTCGCATCATGGATGTGCAGCCGACAAATCTGCAGCAACTGCGTGATGCTATCATGTCAATATGGAGCAAAATCTCTGAGGAATATTTCCAGTACCTTGTTGAATCTACGCCATGAAGGATTAAGGCAGTTCTGAAGGCAAAATGGGGTCCAACCCAGTACTAGTAGGGTGTACCTAATAAAGTAGCCAGTGAGTGTATGTGTATAATGTATGTAGTTGTTCATACACATGTTTCCACCCACGTTTTCTGTAATTTTACAATTCTGACATAACTTTTTTGGAGTTGCAATTTGACTCTCACAATGCTAAGAAAAAAAAGTCATAATTCTGAGATGTAACTGCAAATGTAAAACTTGAAATTGTGAGATAAAAATTCGCAACCTTGGGGAAAAAGGTGATATTTGGGTTATTGTGTGTGCCAGAAACAGGCTCTAGAGCAGGGGTCACCAATCTTGTTCCTGGAGGGCCGGTGCCCTACAGATTTTAGCTCCAACTCTAATCAAACACACCTGAACAAGCTAATCAAGGTGTTACTAGGTATACTTGAAACATCCAGGCAGGTGTGTTAAGGCAAGTTGGAGCTAAACTCTGCAGGGACACCGGCCCTCCAGGACCAAGATTGGTGACCCCTGCTCTAGAGCATAGGTCTCAAACTGGATTCCTGCACAGTTTTGCTCCAACTCTAATCAAACACAGCTGATCCAGCTAATCAAGACTACTAGAGCAGGGCTGTCCGAACTCGGTCCTGGAGAGCCGGTGTCCTGCTGAGTTTAGCTCCAACTTGCTTCAACACATCTGCCAGGAAGTTTCTAGTACATCTAGTAAGAGCTTGATTAGCTAGTTCAGGTGTGTTTGATTTGAGTTGGAGCTAAACTCTCCAGGACACCGGTCCTACAGAACCGAGTTTGGACACCCCTGTACTAGAGACTATTATGGAGGTGGTTGGAGCTAAACTAAGCAGAGCTGCGGCCCTCCAGAAATTAAGTGTGAGACCATTGCCCTAGTGTGGGAGGTGTTAGAGATGTGAAAGTGTCTCACCACGTCAGCCGGGATCTTTTTCAGGTCTTCATGAGGCGACTCTAAGGTGTTGGTGTCGATGTTTAAAATGACCACATCCTCCAGAGCGCGACTCTTCACCCTCTAACCAACACACACCCACAGGAGGAACCAACATTAGTGTCTGGGTGACAAAATGTGAGCAGAAATAAGAGTCGTCTGTCATACCTCTGCCAGACTGGAGTGAATTCCTATAAGGTACGGCATCGGTGCACTAAAAATGAGAGAAAAAAAAACTGGTGTGTGTTTGTATACCTTGTATTCCTAACATTCTGGGGACCAAATGTCACAAGTATAGCAATACCAGTAATTCCTGACATTATGAGGATATTTAGTGGTCTCCATGAAGAAAACCGCTCATAAATCATACAGAATGAAGTATTTTGAAAGTGTAAAAATGCAGACAGCTTGCTGTGAGGGTTGGTTTAGAGGTAAATGAGAGAATACACAGTCTGTACAGTAGAAACATGAAGAGTCACCATAAAGATAGCTGTACCAGCTTAATAGAGTACAACAGCAGGTCATTCCCATGAGAAAACTGATACAGAACTATTGAAATAAATGGCAGGACAGCTGTGTGTAGTGTGTGTTGTTTTGGTGGTTTACAAAGACATACATTTCTATAATGATATAATGACAATTGTATAATGGTATGACCTGGGTCAGGGGTGTCAAACTCAGTTCTTGTTTGGGTTGGGTTTCCTCTGAGGCTTGGGTTTAGTGGCCATATAATGAGTGGTTTTTACAGTATGAAATACATTATGTCTAAGGGCAGTTCTCATAAACCACCAATGCCAATGTGTGTGAGTGTGTGTGTGTGTGTGTGTGTGTGCATCTCACCAGCAGTAGTCCAGCAGGTGAGGTGGCAGCACTGGAATAAAGATGTGTTGCCAGTACATTGGAAAGAGCATCCCGTTACATGCATGAACACACGCCGTCAGCTAAACAAACACACACAAACAGAGAGAGAGAGAGAGAGTGATTAAGAATAATGTTATACATACCTGTCAAGCCTCCCGTTTTTCCCGTATTTTACAGTTCTATTCCACTATCATCCCGTAAAGGTATTTTCCTAAAGGTATATTAATCTTTCTATGAAGGGTGGCAATATACATTAAAGAGCCGATCCTCCCTATATGCAACCCATACCGCCGAACCACCAGGGGCCGCCCTTTTCTCTTAAATGTGAATCTGTTCTGTGCTTTCGCTTTATTTAGGCATGAAAACTCTTTGAAATAAATATAAAAAAGGCGGGATTCCCTTTCCTTTCCATTACAGGTGCCGTCACCCCCCCCTATTCAATCTTCAAAACAGTCATATAGCGGTGCGTGACTGTCAGCTGACACTCCATAGTGATCATTAGCCGCAGTTTCCCAAGAAGCTTCTGTACACGCAATTTGAAGCGGAGCAAAAGTCTGGGTTTTGGATGCATGTTTGAACAGACATATACACATAATTAATAATAATAATAATAATAATAATAATATCTACAGATGTCGATCTTGGTGTTTTTTTTTTTCAAACACAGCTAATTTTGTCCTAAATGAGCATTAAAAGTTAGGAAAGCTTTCGTTATAACGTTAGATGTGTGCATTTTTAAAGTGACACCTGTTATTTAATGTAATAACCAAATAAATAATAAATAAACACATTCATTCACTGCTCTTTAATCAGAATGTGTAAGTTTTACAGTGAAGTTGAATTTGATTCTATTTGTTTATAATAGCTGTTCATTATATTATAATAAGCTGAAATGTTTGCTAATTTATTTGCTGCTAATGTATACTGTTTATTTTTTTTTCTTTTGTGAATAATAATAATAATAATATAATTTGGCTATTTTTTTGGAGGGGGGGGGGGTCCCTTATTATGGTGGGCATATCCCTTACTTTCACATCCCAATGTTGACAGGTATCATGTTTTATACAGTGTTAAATGCATGTTTAATGAATGGAATTGACTCATTTGCTCTCACTGAAAGAGACAAACTCTCAGCCAATCAGAAGACGTTTCATTCATATTTAAAGGAAGCAGAAACCAAACAATGGCTGCAATAAAAATCTTCACACATAGATTCAGAGTGTCACGACTATTGTTGGGTGTTACAGTACGCTGTTTTCACACTTGGGTTTCTGATGACAAAGTGAATTTGACCTCTTTTCTTTTTTTGCAAGTTTGTTTGGGGACAAACAGCTCTCACTGTCCATCTTTAGAGTGTTTAGTAAGATTATCGATTTATTTTGATGGTCTATTTGAGTATTAGTTGACTGTCTGCTTAATATCTGTTGATACTGATGCTAAACAGACATTTAACTGACTATAAGAAACTTAGCAAGTGCATGTCAGCTTATACTAACCCTCACCCAACAGTTTACTTATAATCTAATGAGAATTAGTTGGCATCTAGATGCAATGTAACTTAAATTCAACAAACGGACCTTCAAAATAAAGTGTGACCAGATGATCTACAAGCTAGAGTGCTTTAAGATAAGATATTCAGACTATTTAAGCATTCAAAACTTAAAGTTCCACTAATAAGGCTCCCATCTCACTGCACTTTAGCTTCTCTTCAGACTTTTTAACCAATCAAATGCTCTCTAGTATCTGAAGTATCTGTATTTGATCACATCCATACTGAGGGTTCACTGAAACACTTGCATATTTAAGAAAATAATAACCGATAGCCAGCACACCACAGAACTGATCTATTATCAGTTCTTCCACATAAAAAATCTGATATATGCCAATACTGGATGTGATTATTACACATATGCTGTACAATTAGTCCATATTTAGATTGCACACATACACAATTTGTCATATATGCAAGATATATTTAGAAATACTGATTAAATATGTCGTTTTGCAACCATTGGAATTACAAATATGTACATTCATATGTTGTATATATTAGCTATAAGCAGGCCAACACAGAATGTGTGCACGCAGAAATCCGCAGATTTTCAGCCCATCATTGAGTCTATGTATTTACATGTGTATATTTATATTTATTCCGTTTTTAAATTAATTTCACTAATATTATTGTGATAAAATAATAGTAATATTAAAATATTCATATGATTTATTTACAATACTGTCTGTACAGTAATATTTTCTGTCGTTTAGTAGAGATATTGTATGAGAGACTTGCTTTGTTTACCAAATAAGTGGATCTAATTGGATTTGCATTGTAAACATTAAATAATAGTAAAAAATATATATATTTTTTATTTCATATATTAAGTTTTTAGCTATGATACAACGAAATGTACCTGGAGCAATTGATTTTATGGTGATTATTGATGCATGTTTTTCCAGTGAGCCTGTGTTGATTAAGTCTCATATTTATGCATTCAAATGTATGAATCCAAAGAGATTAGATGGTATTAAAAGAGTTTGAATGCACTGTTGAGAAACTGAACGCATGATCTTGGTTTTGCTGATGCCATGCGTAGCTGAAGAGAATCAAGACACACAAGCTCTGAGCTCACCGTGCTGAGTTTGCTGCAGTAAATGAGGATCCGTCTCTCAAACAGCATGCTGGCGAAGAGCTGGAGCAGATTACCAACATCCACCGCCACCACCAGCTCCGTCAGGTTCCTCTGATACACACACACACACACACGTGTGTACATGTAAATATAAATACACACATACATAAGCGCACACAAATCACACACACAAATATGCGTGCGCGCACACACACACGTATATAGACACACACATATACACACACACATATATATATATATATATATATATATATATATATATATATATATATATATATATATATATATATATATAGACATGCAAATACAAACACACACACACGCACACACACAAACATATCCACACATATAGACATACATGCACATATATACACAGAGATACAAATACACACACACACACACACACACACACAAATATACACACAAACAAACACATTTACAGTGTAGACATGCAAATACAAAAACACACACACAAATATACACACAGACAGAAATACTCACTCACACAAATACACACACACAAATACAATCAACAAATGGTCTGTCAGATCGAGCCACAGTAGCTCCTGAAGCCCTTCAGGAAGACACTCACACTCTCTGGAATAGACGGCAGGGCTTTGGGATCTGGAGCAATAAAGTACGGGATCTGACGGAGAGAGACATTATGTCACAAACACACACACGCACACACGCACACACAGTCACCCTGAGTTTCATTCAAGTGAGACCAATGAAGTTTGATTTTAATTGTCAAGCCAATGACGACTGAGTTACAGTTAGTGTTTTAGTCAAGCGTTAGATTGGAGATGGTCTCGTCGGGGGTCAGTTTCACACACTGGATTAGAGTGGAGTGTTTTTATTAGGATGTATTAGACGCTGGAATGAAGCTTCAGTCCGGTCGGCTGCTTTTATAGCGAATCAGGGACTCACCCCCGCTGACTCCTCCCCTTTAGGGGTGTGTCCACCTACGCCAGGCATCTCACTTCCAATCATTAGCTTTGCTCCCTCAGTGAAGAACACAGGAGCCTGATTGTGATGTCACAAGTGATGTCATAAAGGGAGATTCCATCAGCCAATCAGCACTTACCATCTGCAGCGTGATGGAGCCGTTGGCCGGAGGGACGGGGTGCTTGTAGAGAGCCAAAAGCAGCTCCGTCATTTCATTCGTCTGCCGAAAAAAACACGATTATATTATAATGACGATTTTATTTAGTTTGTTTATGAAAAAAGTTGGTTAGAGTCTAGAAGGGATACAGCTAAACAAAAGAAAGAGTCTAGAAGGGATACAGCTAAATAGAAAAAAAGAGTCTAGAAGGGATACAGCTAAAAAGAAAAAAGAGTCTAGAAGGGATACAGCTCAATAGAAAAAAGAGCCTAGAAGGGATAAAGCTAAATAGAAAAAAAGAGTCTAGAAGGGATACAGCTAAATAGAAAAAAAGAGTCTAGAAGGGATACAGCTATATAGAAAAAAGAGTCTAGAAGGGATACAGCTAAATAGGAAAAAAGAGTCTAGAAGGGATGAAGCTATATAGAAAAAAGAGTCTAGAAGGGATGAAGCTAAATAGAAAAAAAGTCTAGAAGGGATACAGCTAAATAGAAAAAAAGAGTCTAGAAGGGATGAAGCTATATAGAAAAAAGAGTCTAGAAGGGATGAAGCTAAATAGAAAAAAAGTCTAGAAGGGATACAGCTAAATAGAAAAAAAGAGTCTAGAAGGGATACAGCTAAATAGAAAAAAAGAGTCTAGAAGAGATACAGCTAAATAGAATAAAAGAGTCTAAAAGGGATACAGCTAAATAGGAAAAAAGAGTCTAGAAGGGATGAAGCTATATAGAAAAAAGAGTCTAGAAGGGATGAAGCTAAATAGAAAAAAAGTCTAGAAGGGATACAGCTAAATAGAAAAAAAGAGTCTAGAAGGGATACAGCTAAATAGAAAAAAAGAGTCTAGAAGAGATACAGCTAAATAGAATAAAAGAGTCTAAAAGGGATACAGCTAAATAGGAAAAAAGAGTCTAGAAGGGATGAAGCTATATAGAAAAAAGAGTCTAGAAGGGATACAGCTAAATAGAAAAAAAGAGTCTAGAAGGGATACAGCTAAATAGAAAAAAAGAGTCTAGAAGGGATACAGCTAAATAGAAAAAAAGAGTCTAGAAGAGATACAGCTAAATAGAATAAAAGAGTCTAAAAGGGATACAGCTAAATAGGAAAAAAGAGTCTAGAAGGGATGAAGCTATATAGAAAAAAGAGTCTAGAAGGGATACAGCTAAATAGAAAAAAGAGTCTAGAAGGGATACAGCTAAATAGAAAAAAGAGTCTAGAAGGGATACAGCTAAATAGAATAAAAGAGTCTAAAAGGGATACAGCTAAATAGGAAAAAAGAGTCTAGAAGGGATGAAGCTATATAGAAAAAAGAGTCTAGAAGGGATGAAGCTAAATAGAAAAAAAGTCTAGAAGGGATACAGCTAAATAGAAAAAAAGAGTCTAGAAGGGATACAGCTAAATAGAAAAAAAGAGTCTAGAAGGGATACAGCTAAATAGAATAAAAGAGTCTAAAAGGGATACAGCTAAATAGGAAAAAAGAGTCTAGAAGGGATGAAGCTATATAGAAAAAAGAGTCTAGAAGGGATACAGCTAAATAGAAAAAAGAGTCTAGAAGGGATACAGCTAAATAGAAAAAAGAGTCTAGAAGGGATACAGCTAAATAGAATAAAAGAGTCTAAAAGGGATACAGCTAAATAGGAAAAAAGAGTCTAGAAGGGATGAAGCTATATAGAAAAAAGAGTCTAGAAGGGATGAAGCTAAATAGAAAAAAAGTCTAGAAGGGATACAGCTAAATAGAAAAAAAGAGTCTAGAAGGGATACAGCTAAATAGAAAAAAAGAGTCTAGAAGGGATACAGCTAAATAGAATAAAAGAGTCTAAAAGGGATACAGCTAAATAGGAAAAAAGAGTCTAGAAGGGATGAAGCTATATAGAAAAAAGAGTCTAGAAGGGATACAGCTAAATAGAAAAAAAGAGTCTAGAAGGGATACAGCTAAATAGGAAAAAAGAGTCTAGAAGGGATACAGCTAAATAGAATAAAAGAGTCTAAAAGGGATACAGCTAAATAGGAAAAAAGAGTCTAGAAGGGATACAGCTAAATAGAAAAAAAAAGAGTCTAGAAGGGATACAGCTAAAAAGAAAAAAAGAGTCTAGAAGGGATACAGCTAAATAGAAAAAAAAGCCTAGAAGGGATACAGCTAAATAAAAGAGAAAAAGAGGGATACAGCTACAGATAATCATGTCAATATAACAATTTTTGTGACACTACAACAATTCATATTTTCATAAAATTCACATTTTTACACTACTGTGAGGGGTAAGTTTAGGGATTGAGGTGGGGCAGTTGTCAATAAAATACAATTAATGGGTAATTGAATCAATAATATGAATAAAACCATGTATAATTACAGTTTTTACTTTATTGTGAGGGTTGGGTTTATGCTTAGGATGGGGTAGACATTAATAAAATACAATTAATGAGTAATTTAATCAATAATATGAATAATACTCTGTATAATTACTGTTTTTTCATTGCTGTGAGGGTTGGGTTTAGGGTTGGTGTAGACGTTAATACAACACAATTCATGGGTAATATAATAAATAATATAAATAATTATTGTTAACTTCCGGCTACAGCTGTATCCCTTCTAGCAACAACCCAAACACTCTGTAATGCTCACATAGGATATAGTTATTTATTTATAGTTATTATAGTTATATATTTTGACATTAGTTTATTTTGCGAACCACACTGACAGATGTTTTTGCTCGTTTTAAGGAAAAACTCTCTACTGTAAAAGATAACTGACGCTTGGCATGTAAATTACACCCTGTCAGCAATGTGTTTTCAGCCAATCAGCTCGTGTGAATGCCAGACATGATTAATATTCAGAAGCCTGACCGATCATCAGTAGCAGCCGTAATATTTTGCTAGTGTAATCATTCTTTTAGTTGATTTTCTAATGGTCAGTAATGTATCAAGCATCACTCCTTTAAGTTCTATAATAAACTACAACATTTTGACAACTGACTGATGTTTTATATGTTTAGATTTTAAGGTTTCCAGTCATATCACATTGTATACAGCTGTCTATTAGTGAACAAACACACACACACACTTAATAATACATAATAAACATGGCTAAATAATACATTTAATAGACTGCACTGAGTAGTTCTGAAATTAAAACACTGATATTAAGCACTAATAAAACACTTTTTTGCTAATTTATGCAAAATCAAGAGTATAAAAAAGCTACTGATCATATTTCTTGTAATCATTTAAAATCAAAATGTTCTCATTTACAATATTTTCGACATTTATCATAAGAGCTTTACTTAAATAATTGAGAGATCAGCAGATTAGCATGAAGGATCATGTTCAATCTGACAGTGTTTCTCAACCACGTTCTCGGAGGCCCACCAGCACTGCATGTTTTGGATGTCTTCTTTGTCCGTTACCCCCATTACAGATCTTTCAGTCTCTGCCAATGAGCTGATGATCTGAATCAGGTGTGTTTGGTTAAGGAGACACAGAAAACGTGCAGAGCTGGTGGTCCTCCAGGAACGTGGTTGAGAAACACTGTGTTAGATTTTTTTGTGTGTTTCTGATTAAATAAAGCAGTCTTGCTGAGCAAAAGCAACTTTCAAAAAAAAAAAAAGATGTTAAAAGCTCACCTGTCCTTTTGATGAGCACTCCGCGAGGTTATTCAGAAGTTTGTAGAAGACCTCAAACCAAGGCAAATAACTGAGTGCGACAGAGAGAAATCACTCTTTACTGACGTCACACAACTGATCAATCTGTTCTGTCTGTACAGGAGACAAAACTGCAGAACTATAGCTATTTCCTTAACATGAGCTAAATAATCTGCCATTCGGGTAAGAAGATTAATCTTCCATCAAAAGGAAAAACAAGTCTATTTTGCTGACCCCATTGGCAGATTTTTAGCTTGTTTTAAGGAAAAACTCACTTCATTTTGGCAGATTATTTATGAAAACAAGACAATATGCTTTGCTTGTCTAGAAAATGCTTCTTGATTTAGGAATTTTCTGATATTTGGACAAGAAACAAGACCAAAAAACTACGAAAGAAAGCATTTTTTGCACCGTACTGCCAATAAATTCATCTGATGAGTCCTGAAATTGTGAATGTTCAATAATGGCACTAAAGTGGCTTGCTGATCAACAAAAGCGGCTTTTTCAGACATTAAACATGCTTTTAGTATAGGACTGTCAATCAATTCAAAGTTTACTGTAATTAATTAAACAATGTTGATTAATGCAATTAATTACATATGTAATGTAATGTGTATTTACAGCTGAAGTCAGAATTATTAGCCCCCCTATAAACTTTTTCCCAAATTTCTGTTTAATGGAGAGCAGATTTCTTCAACACATTTCTAATCATAATAGTTTTAGTAACTCATTTCTAATAACTGATTTATTTTCTCTTTGCCATGATGACAGTAAATAATATTTGACTAGATATTTTTCAAGACACTTCTATACTATTAAAGTGACGTTTAAAGGCTTAACTAGGTTAATTAGGTTAACTAGGCAGGTTACAGTAATTAGGCAAGTTATTGTATAATGATGGTTTGTTCTGTAGACTATCGAAAAGAAATAAAGCTTAAAGAGGCTAATAATATTGACCGTAAAATGGCTTTTAAAAAATAAAAACTGCTTTTATTCTAGCCGAAATAAAACAAATAAGACTTTCTCTAGAAGAAAAAATATTATCAGACATACTGTGAAAATTTCCTTGCTCTGTTAAACATCATTTGGGAAATATATATATTTTTTTAAATCTAAGGGGGGCTAATAATTCTGACTTCAACTGTATATAGCACATTTATCATGTATGGCCATACATCCAAAGCGCTTCACAATCATGAGGGGGGTCTCTTCACACCACCACCAATGTGCAGCATCCACTTCGATGATGCAACGGCAGCCAGAGGACAACAGCACCAGTGCTTCACCACACATCAGCTATAGGTGGAGTGGAGAGACAGTGATACAGCCAATTCAGGTGATAGGGTTAATTGGGAGGCCATGATGGGTAAGGGCCGATGGAGGGTATTTGGTCAGGGTTACATCCTCACTCTTTACGGGAAGTGCCATGGGGTTTTTAATGACTACAGAGAGTTAGGACCTCGTTTTAATGTCTCATCTGAAAGACGCTGCCCACTGACAGTACAGTGTCCCATTCACTATACTGGGGCATTAGGACGCTGACAGACTGCAGGTTCAGCGCCCTTTGCTGGATTCACTAACACCACTTCCAACAGCAACCTAGTTTTCCCATGTGGTCTCCCATCCAGGTACTGACCAGGCTCAGCCCTGCTTAGCTTCAGTGAGTAGTTTCATATGAGATTTAAATGAGAATATATCCTCAAACACACATTTACAGTCATTATGTTAAATACAAACATTTTCAGGTTTACAAAAAGCAGCTTTAGAGAGAAATATTTTGATTTGACAGCATTTATTACATTTATTAACATTGTAAGCTATAAAACCCTTGCTTATTATAGTTTTCCTTTCCCAGATGTTCAATCTAATTTAGTGTTTAGATATATTTTAAAACCCACTTGTTGTTTTTTCATTGGCCTAATAGGAAATTTGTATTCTGCCTGTTTTATTTCCTATTTTTTATTTCCTATTTTTTTTGCTGGCTAGTTCTGTATTCCAAAATGTATGATGCTGTAAAGCACTTCGGTCAATCTCATGGCTATTTTAAATGTGTGATATAAATAAAATAAACATGAAACTATTTGCAAAGTGTTTTATATTTAGAAACCCGTTTGGTTACCAACATTACCAACAAAATATTTTCACGTTCTGAAAGAAATCCATATCAGTTTGAAGAACACCATAAATATATACAATAGATATCGCATAGGGACCCTGAGCATGCGTCAATAGCGCCGCCACATTTGTACAGTGCTCCCAGGACAGCCGCACTAGTCAAGACGTTAGCCAATGTGAAGATGCTGGACTTTAGCGCTGCATATGGGTGTAGTAATAAGCAAACAAAGAAAACAAAGCATAAAGGCAGAACATTTCATAGGTAAGATTTCGTTTTTTTACTTTTGTCTTAAACACGTAACATTATTGATGATAATACAGTCACTTACTGCACTGATCATAAGGAAAGTAGCACCAACTCGCACTAAATACTAGGTTTATGCTAGTTTTGTTAAATAAAACCAGCAAACAATGTAAATGAAATATGACAACAAGACACTGCGGTGGCAGAAACTTGTGTTATTGTTGGCTAAGTGAAGAAAGGGCTAGTTTTTGAAGTAACTTATTAGGGGGCCTGATAACATAACAGCACCTGTGCCTCAATGCACATACTGTCCACCATAAATTATTGAATATAACAAATGTTATATAACATTTAGGTCAGAAAGGTGGATATGCACATTGAGACGCAGGGATATTGATGGTTCACACAAATCATTCATAATGGAGATCGCAGTTTCGTAATTTAAAAAAAAAAATGCATACAGACTACCTATATATCATAAATATATGTGTATATATCTCTGGCTCTGGATAGCCACAGTCCTCCACTGCACCTTAATCCCACATTAATTTCAAAGAAGCGCTACGCTGTACTAAAATGGCTGCTCTATTGACGCATTCCTTCCAATAGACAATAATAGCGTAGGCCAGTGTTTCCCAACCCTGTTCCTGGAGGCACACCAACAGTACATATTTTGGATGTCTCCATTATCTGACCCATTCGTTTCAGGTTTTGGAGTCTCTTCTGATGTTATGGTAAGATGATTCAGGTGTGTTTGATTAGGGAGAGGTTGAAAATGTGGACTGTTGTTGTGCCTTCAGGAACAGGGTTGGGAAACACTGGCATAGGCAACATCTAATGTAAATCTCTATGGAAGAACAAAATGTTATAGGGATAAATACTGACGAAATTTAGCAAAAGCAGACAATACTGTGTCTAAAATACATCATAATATTAACTTCTTATTTCCTGAACTGTTGTGTAAAATCAAGATCTCATGTGATGCTGAACTCGCTGCTCGTGTGGTTAAATCATATGATACAACTACAAAACAAAAAATCATACAGGGCAAAAATCATCACTGGATTAAATGTAATATGACTTAACGTGTTCAGATCTGGGGGTGGTATGTTAAAATAATTTGCATATCACTTTAAATTTAAACTAATATATAAAGTTAAAGAGGAATTTTTTGTACTACTCTCTGATATCAACTTATAGTGTAATTAATAAAAAAATAGTTCCATCATCAAAATGTTTGAGTGGGCGTGGTCAATTGTAGACTGAGAAGTAAACGCCCACTGTTCTGATTGGCTGACAGTTTTCCATATTAACAAGTTTAAACCGGCAGTAAAATAGAAGAGGGTGTGATCTTCGGTGGAGGCGGAGCTTATCCAAACTATTACATCATAGAGTAGAACATTCCAGAAGCTAGTGGTTTCTTCAGACTGCCTAAGCTGATTTAGAGGTAAGACAAAGTGTTGAGTTCTGAATCTTACAGGGTGTTTTTATAGCACTGAGCTCTTATATGCCAAAAGATCAAGGGAATTTTTGTTTCGCATTTCATGACCCCTTTAATGTGTTAAATCAACAGTTTTAGCTGAGATTAAAAGACTGTGTGTCTGATACCTCAGTATACACAAGCAGGTCTGAGAGCTGGACGTGAGTCTGCAGAAACCGAATCGCTGGCATCCTTCCAGATCCGTCAGGACGAATGTGAAGTGCTGCACCGCCACACTGTCCTTCACCCTGTGCATCGGATTAACAAATAAAGCAAACGCACTTGAGTGTGCAGTTCCCTATGCAATAATAATAATAATAATAATTACAAAGAAGGAATGATTTTCACCTCTCTATGTCATAAGGGAAGCAGAAGCGAGGCAACGACTTCCGAGACTCCTACACACAAAACCATCAGTCATCATTTACTCTCAATATCTGCACTCATAATCAAATACTACAGTCATTTAGAGTATTGTTGTGTTTTTCAATTTTAGCATAGTAAGGTATTTAAACCAATCTGTTGTGGTCATTATACAGTTGCTATGGAAACAAAGCAACTATAGTAATTAATCTGTTGCGGTGGTTTTATCGTTGCTATGCTAACACGGCAAATATAGTAATTATTTGGTTATGGTGGTTTTACAGTTGCTATGGTAACATGCCAATTATAGTCATTAATTTGTTGAAGTGATCCTATAGTTGCCACGGTAACACAACACCTATAGTAATTTAAACAAATGACCCAATATTGCTGTTTTCTAAAACATCATGGTATATTATAATACAACACACAGTTTACTGTACTAAAAACTAAAGTATACTACAGTTGATCAGATAGTATGCTGGAGCGTTCATTTATAATACGTTACTATAGATCCTATAATATATACATTATAATACACTTTACTATAGTATAGTTCCAAAACACTGCTAATGCTGTAGTATTTTCACGTGGCTGCGCAGCTTTTATTTTGTGCATTCACAACCCATTTTACTCACCTAATGAGATGTTTCTGAATCAGACTTTAGATGTGATAGCGAATGATGTGAATGTGTGTTTGGAGTGGACTGCAGACACACTTAAGAACGAGATGTTTTGACTCAGAAGTGAAGAGTGCATGTTAAATTCACACTTCATAGGGTTTCCAATAGTAATGTACATTCTTGTTTAGATATATCTTATATACTATTATGGTTGCATTCTCTATTTAACGGTAATGTGCACACTATCACTATTTCACACCCAGAGCTGTCTTCCTTCTGAACTCTGCCCCTCACTGACCCTTTTGCCCCCCCAATACACCCCCCACACTCCTCTAACTTATACTCCTCACAATCATTGCACTATTCAACATTTGCACATTTAAAGTTTGCACATATTCATTGCACTGATTCACTTACTTGAACTGTACATACCCAGAGCACATGAACGTTTGTAATTATGTTTATCTATCTGCACACTTCTGCTATTAATAGCATCCTGTACATATATTCATTTATTGTAAATCTGTTCATAGCTAATACAACCTGTATATAATGTTGATAGTACATCCATCTGTAAATATCACCATAGTTTTTCTATAACTGCACTTTATAACTTATACCTGTATATTGCTGCTGTTGCACTGCTGGTTAAACCTAAACTGCATTTCGTTGCCTTGTACTTGTACATGTGTGATGACAATAAAGTTGAATCTAATCTAATCTAATCTAATTCTATTGTATGACAACAGTGTAGAAACGCAAAACACTGCCGAAGTTTATTTTAGTATTATAGTATTTATATGATAGTTAATCGATTTTTATTACAAAAACTGTTTCTATTACTTATATTATTTAACATAATGCTGATTTTTATTGTATTTATTGTATTTAGTAACTTTTATTTATTATAATTGTCACAAATTAAATAACTTTAATATTACATTATGGCAAACTGTAGCAGGATTTATTTATTTAGGTATCGTTTTATTCATGCAATTCTCTTTATCATTCTTAAAACTTAGCTGTTACATTAGTAAATGGTGGCGTGACTAAAATGCTAATACAAATATTATCTAAAATTAAAATATTATATAAAATTATATCATATAAATATATTACAATATCATGTCATTTATATTCATTAAACAACTGAAAGATTAAGGACTGCTGTGATCCTCGAGTACTAACCTCATCATTAAAGTCTTCAGGGAACTGAAACAACACATCAGGATCTACTCAAATAGACAGAAAAACACACACACACACACACACACACACACACACACACACACACACACACACACACACACACACACACACACACGGGTCAGTCACATCATTTCTCAAGCAGAGGATGTGGTTAAAGTCAGGTTTTAGTTCTCCACAATGTTAACCAGTGATGTTCTGACAGATACTCTATATTTCCTATAGAGCCGGTTTTACCCTCTCTCTTACCCTACACCGGCAGTGTTTCCCTTTCTCCACCCTGCTAACAGATCACTGCATAACTAACTAGTTCCCCTGCCTTTCTCATTCGGATGAGGCTCTACTGGCCCTGCTGTGGTTTTTCTGGTTCAGTCATGTGACAGGAAGAGAACAGAACAAACAGCCATATGTGTGTGTGTGCGTGTGTGTGTTTATGATATCAGTTTAGATAGTGTGTATGGTGTGTGTGTGTGTGTGTAAGGTGTGTGTACATGTTTGTTTATGGTGTGTGTTTATGATATCAGTTTAGATAGTGTGTATGGTGTGTGTGTACGTGTTTGTTTATGGTGTGTGTTTATGATATCAGTTTAGATAGTGTGTATGGTGTGTGTGTGTACGGTGTGTGTACGTGTTTGTTTATGGTGTGTGTTTATGATATCAGTTTAGATAGTGTGTATGGTGTGTGTGTGTACGTGTTTGTTTATGGTGTGTGTTTATGATATCAGTTTAGATAGTGTGTATGGTGTGTGTGTGTACGTGTGTGCATGTGTTTGTTTATGGTGTGTGTTTATGATATCAGTTTAGATAGTGTGTATGGTGTGTGTGTGTGTACGGTGTGTGTACGTGTGTGCATGTGTTTGTTTATGGTGTGTGTTTATGATATCAGTTTAGATAGTGTTTATGGTGTGTGTGTACGGTGTGTGTACGTGTTTGTTTATGGTGTGTGTTTATGATATCAGTTTAGATAGTGTGTATGGTGTGTGTGTGTTCGGTGTGTGTATGTGTTTGTTTATGGTGTGTGTTTATGATATCAGTTTAGATAGTGTGTATGGTGTGTGTGTGTACGTGTGTGTACGTGTTTGTTTATGGTGTGTGTTTATGATATCAGTTAAGATAGTGTGTATGGTGTGTGTGTACGGTGTGTGTACGTGTTTGTTTATGGTGTGTGTTTATGATATCAGTTTAGATAGTGTGTATGGTGTGTGTGTGTACGTGTGTGCATGTGTTTGTTTATGGTGTGTGTTTATGATATCAGTTTAGATAGAGTGTATGGTGTGTGTGTGTACGGTGTGTGTACGTGTGTGCATGTGTTTGTTTATGGTGTGTGTTTATGATATCAGTTTAGATAGTGTGTATGGTGTGTGTGTGTGTGTACGTGTGTGCATGTGTTTGTTTATGGTGTGTGTTTATGATATCAGTTTAGATAGTGTGTATGGTGTGTGTGTACGGTGTGTGAACGTGTGTGCATGTGTTTGTTTATGGTGTGTGTTTATGATATCAGTTTAGATAGTGTGTATTTGTCGGTGTGTATTAGTGCTGGGATTAATCACATCCAAAATAAAAGTTTGGTTTACCTAAGTGTGTACCTAATAAAGTGGCCGGTCAGTGTATATATGTGTGTGTGTGTGTGTGTATACTAATACGTATATGTGTGTGTTTTGATATCATTTTAGATAGTTAGTTTGGTGTGTGTGTGTGTGTGTGTGAACAGTGTATATGTTTGTATGAGTCCGTGTGTGTTATATGATATCAGTTTAGTATGTGTGTGCATGTGTGTGTTTTTTGACACAGGTATTACATAACAAGGAACTGTATGAAGATAATACCAATGTGCCCATTTAAAGGTGTATAAATCATACAGAAATATACATTTTAAAGTAATAAACAGTTTTTGAACAAAATAGTTGCAAGTTCCTCTGAGCGTTGGGTGATAGAAAATACACTTTTACAGTATTAAAACATAGACACAAATGTAATGTCCCCACAATTCACAAAAACAAACAAGTGTATGTCTGTGCGTGTGTTTGGTACCCACCTTTATCTCTGGCGATTGGACAGGAGGCTTGAAAGAACCAATAGAAAGTTTTGTCAGGGTTTTTCCTGTGAACAACAAAGTCAATCTGTCATCTTAACAACACCTTCTGAAGATAAACATCAGATGTGAAGTGTAAACAGAGTTACAGGTGAAGAAGCGCTCTGAATCATGTTCTGTTCATCATTATATCTAAATACAGCAGTTGGAGCAGGATGTGGTGGGCCAATTTAGCAGAAACACATCGACAGACTTCTGACTGAAACGTTTCCACTTTTAAAATCGGCCATCTGAATGTCTAAAGGAGGCTCATGCAAATGCAACGGCCCTAACATCACACTCTGTGACATGATATATCAGATAAATGTGATTTTTAAAAGACAAACTATCCAGAGGATTTGATTTACAATGCTCAAGTTCATTGTAAGGCTTGTTTTTTATCATACAATGCTCTTAATTCTGGAATATGATCATTAAAAACCCAGCCTTTAACACTAGGTAAAGATGAATTTCACTCTTGTAATTTAGAAGCACTGCTTTTAATGAAAATCTCTTCTATATTGCCTTATTTTATAACATTTCTCTTTTCTTCAATGTTTTTTTTAGCTCTAAAGGTAATAATGAAACTGAAATTGACACTTATTTCCAACTTGGCTTTTTTTGTTTGTACATCAAACATTTAAACACAGCCAGCTCTGTTTCTATGATGGTCCAAAGCATATGAATATAAGTCACGTGATTGACTGTTGGTTGCTTGGTATCAGGCTGACACCATTTCTCTTAAAGAGATACAGCTGAGGACACTTACATCAGTTTAGCATCTGTATAACAATAATTCATCTTTTTTACATTACCGTGGGAGGTAGGTTTAGGGTTGAGGTAGACTTTCATTAAATACAATTAATGTGTCATTTAATAAATAGTATCAATATATCTTGTTAACTTCTGGATCGAAGCTGTATCTTTTCTAGCATTAAATGCAGACTGAAAGCTGGAGTGAAAAAGAGAAAGTTCAATACTTCATTTTAATATTTATACAGTCAGCATATATATATATATATATATATATATATATATATATATATATATATATATATATATATAACTGTGCTATAGCCTTCATGCAAAACTATTTCATGCAGCATTGATTCAATCAGTGACAGTGACACCACAAATATGCAAATAAGAAGGTTTCGGATTGTTTATACTACAGGGCTGTTGAATGCTTGATTCTGATTGGCTCATGAACATTCTAAGGTGTGCCATTATTTTCAGATAAACACACAGCTAAAGTAGTTCCGGCAGGTTTTGTGCAATATTACATACCCAGGATTAATTGTAAACCCAGGGAAATAATTCAATGTATGAATCGTGAAGGAAAATTACACAGGATTCTGTTTTCCTGTCGTTTACAATCTTTACTAACAGGGTTTACTTGATTCCTGGTGTAAAAAGCCCTTTTGTGATCTCTGAGTTTTCATTGCGTATTTTGATAAGGTAAATGTTGGCAGAACTGAGCCATTTTTTCAGCCAATGAGTTCATGTGATTCTCTACACCTGTGTGAACTTAGCAAGAACTATGAAAAATAGATGATATTGTTAAATGTGATTCTCTACACCTGTGTGAACTTAATGAGAACTATGAAAAATAGATGATATTGTTAAATGTGATTCTCTACACCGGTGTGAACTTAATGAGAACTATGAACCAATAGACGACAATTTTTAATGTGATAACCAACAATTGTGTTAACTTAATGAGAACTATGAACCAATAGATGACAGTGTTTAATGTGATTCTCTACATGTGTGAACATAACAAGAACTATGAACTAACAGATATCGTTAAATGCGAATTTCTATACATACGTCAACTTAACGAGAACTATGAACCAAAACATGATAGTGTTTAATGTGATACTGTACACCAGTGAGAACTTAACGAGAACTATAACCTAATAGATGATAGTGTTAAATGCGATTCTCTATGCCTGTGTAAACTTAACAAGAACTATGATCTAATAAATGATAGTTTAAGGCAATTCTCTACAACTGTATGAGCTTAATGAGAACTATGAACCAAGAGATGATTGTTTAATGCACTTCTCTACACCAGAGTGAACTTAACGAGAACTATGAACTAATAAATGACAGTGTTTAATGCAATTCTCTACATCTGTGTGAACTTAACGAGAACTATGAACCAATGGATGACAGTGTTTATTGCAATTGTCTATACCTCTGTGAACTTAACAAGAACTATGAACTGATGTTTAATGCAATACTCTACAACTGTGTTAACTTAACGAGAACTATGAACTAACACATGATAGTGTTTAATGCAATACCCTACACTGATGTGAACTTAACGAGAACTATGAACTAATACATGATAGTGTTTAATGCGATACTCTACACCAATGTGAACTTAACAAGAACTATGAACTAATAAATGATAGCGTTTAATGCGATACTCTACACCGATGTGAACTTAACGAGAACTATGAACTAATACATGATAGTGTTTAATGCGATACTCTACACCAATGTGAACTTAACAAGAACTATGAACTAATACATGATAATGTTTAATGCGATACTCTACACCAATGTGAACTTAACGAGAACTATGAACTAATAAATGATAGCGTTTAATGCGATACTCTACACCGATGTGAACTTAACGAGAACTATGAACTAATACATGATAGTGTTTAATGCAATACCCTACACTGATGTGAACTTAACGAGAACTATGAACTAACACATGATAGTGTTTAATGCAATACCCTACACTGATGTGAACTTAACAAGAACTATGAACTAATACATGATAGTGTTTAATGCAATACCCTACACTGATGTGAACTTAACGAGAACTATGAACTAATACATGATAGTGTTTAATGTGATACTCTATCCCTGTATAAACTTAATGAGACCTAAAGTATGAACTAATAGATGAGTAGTGATAGTGTTTAATGCGATTCTCTACACCTGTGTGAACTTATGAACCAATAGATGAGAACTACGAATCAATAGATTATACACCTGTGTGAACTTAACAAGAACTATGAACTAATAAATGATAGTGTTTAATGTGATACTCTACAACTGTTAACTTAAGCTGCGGTCACACTGAACTTTTCTCCCCATAGACTTCCATTCATACGCACGCGAATGCGTCAGACCGTAAACGTCAGATCGTGCGGGTTTTGCAGATTGCTGCGCTGGAAAGGTAAAGCTTGGCAAACTCTGACCTGCGATATCGCATCACATGATTGTGTGAGACGAATCGAGGATCAAAACATGACCTCTCTGTACAGAAATGTAAAACATGGACCAATCGCTCGCTTTTTAAACGTCTAATCATCTTGTTTAATCCCGCCTCTTTTCGCAGCGCCGCACGACAGAATTCCGCAAGCTCAAAGTCTAGTTTGACTGCGGCAATAATGAGAACTATGAACCAATAGATGACAGTGTTTATAGCAATTCTCTACATCTGTGTGAACCAATAGATGATAGTATGATAACTATAGAGAACCATGAACCAATAGATGATAGTGTTAAATGCAATGCTCTACACATTTGTGAACTTAACGAGAACTATGAACCAAAAGATGATAGTGTATAAAGCAATTATTTATACCTATGTGAACCTAATTAGAACTATGAACCAATTTATGATGGCCACTAAATATCATCAAAACACAAATTGATTTAAAGACATCAAGAGCTCAGAAATGTGGTAAAGCGAAGTGCGTCCTGCAGCATTTCTTGATGTCCTACCTATATTAATATCGTGATCAGCAGTGGTGTAGTCCTAGCTATACGCACGTATACTCAGTATGCCTACTTTTTTCCATGAGCTGTTTGGGTATTACGACTTCTGAGGATCATACTCTCGGTATACTCACTTGTTTTGGTGATTAGACTTCCCTAATTTTTGTGTATTGAGTATTTCAGTTTTTTGAAGATCACAACAAATCAGCTGAATGAAGTCTTGCTGAAACGTTCAAGTAAAATTATAAAACAGCATGGCCGTCGCTTTAGCCCTCCTATATTTCCATTCAGCCCCCCTAACACTTTTGCGATTACCTGTACACTACTAAATGACCACCTCAATCCCCTTTAAATTTGATATAAAAACGGCGGCAGAATCCATATAAATAGAATATATATGCAGAATATATATATATATATATATATATATATATATATATATATATATATATATATATATATATATATATATATGAAATGAATGAAAGATACATTGACTTTGTCGTTTCTTTGCCTACTTTTACAATTTGGATTGGGTGGATAATAGTACACCACCTATTTTTTTAGGACTACACCACTGGTGATCAGTGACACTGAGACTGTGTGTAGTGGTTTTTGAGGCCTCTCTTCATTTTCACAACCGACAGGTGATGCTTCATACATAAACTTCTGCTCTTTGGTCTAAAAAAGCAGATCTGTCCCAAAACTCTTTATCAGAAAGCAGTTCGACACTTTCCAAACGTCGCTGCGTTTGCTGCATGATTTTATGCACTGAACTGTGACATGATAGAAAGTCTCACATCCGTGAACAGCAGAGTGAGGAAGAGGAAGTAAGCAGGAGACCACAATGTGAGCAAACAGACAGAAATATAGAGACAAACTGAAGATAATCTTACTTTATCCTGGAGCCCATGATGCACCTGTGGGTTGGGGCCCATCCGGGGGTCTTCAGGGCATCAGCAGACCAAAGACATTAAATCCTTTTCTAACATGCATCGACACACACACTTCTGCACACACATCAAACAGCCAAATCCGCCGACTAGCACACGACTGAAGACGGCACTTCCTGATATATATGTATGTGTGTGTGTGTGTGTGTGTGTGTGTGTGTGTGTGTGTGACCTACATGAAATTAACTGATGCTCACTTATCATTTCTAATAAAGTGTCTTCTTTTGTTTTTAATTTAAATTACATATATATTAGCCTTTATTTTATTAGCCGATAGTCTTTTATGACTGACCTTAACGTGCGTTTCCATTCCCTTTCACCTAGTGATTGATGAAAACATAAACACATGAAAGAGGAAACAGGATTATATTATGTTTAATGAGTCATTGTTTCTCTTTTTCTCTCTCTTTGAGTCTAACACTGGTCATTCAACATGAGCAAACAGGTATGGCAGATAAATTCTTTATTTACATAGACACACAGTCTCTTTTAAACACAAACACACACCATTCTGACAGCTCCTTTAAATAGCATCGTCATTATTCAATATCCAGGTTTTTGGTACCCGTTGTTTTATGAAAATTGGCTCCCTCTAGTGTTCATTGGAGGAGCAGCATGTCATTTAGGTTTTTAATATGGTTTTTAAAGTTTAATATTTAACGAATAAAATAATCCAGAGAGCATAGTTTCATTTCCCTGCTAAAAAAACCAGCTTAAACCAGCCTAAGCTGGTTGGCTGGTTTTAGCTGGTCGACCAGCCTGGTTTTAGAGGGGTTTTGGCCATTTCCAGGCTGGTTTCCAGCCATTTCCAGCCTGGTCTTGACCAGGTAACCAGGCTGGAAGCCCAGTCAAAACCAGCTATGTCCAGCTTAAACCAGGCTGGTCAAGGTGGTTTTAGCTGGTTTTAGCTGGTCATTGGCCAAAGGAAATGGCCAAAACCCCTCTAAAACCAGGCTGGTCAACCAGCTAAAACCAGCCAACCAGCTCAGGCTGGTTTAAGCTGTTTTTTTTCAGCAGGGTTGTGAAGTTTTAACAAAAGCCTGTAGTAAAAACTAAGATAATATTGAATAGGGTTTTCTTCTGCCAAGATGAAAAGATTATAGTAATTTATAGTAGCTATTTAATTAATGCTGCATCAAACCCTATACAGTATTAACGACAGTGAAATGATAAACTGTATTTATTGCAGTAAACTATAGGCTAACGTTTGCCATTCAATTAGCCTACATATGATATGAAGTTCAGAAATGTCTGCATATTGAAGTTCAACCCGTCTCAATTTAACTTATATACTAGGATTTATAGTATTAATATTGTGCTTCTCTGTATGTTTCCTTTGTTAATTTAACATTTATATCCTAAAACAGTTATTACTTGTCTCTTACCTTGCATTCTTTGATAGTACACTCCTCTTCCGTGATAGGTAGGCTAAATCCCGCCTTCTTTAATATGATCTGGAACATTTTAATTAGTAAACCATTTAGCATATGCTAATTTACCATTTACATACTAACAACATTTTGTTAGAGCTTTTTCTTGGCTGCTGCATGGAGGGAGCCATAGCGACCAGCGTCTTCCGGTTGAATGGTTAAAACTTCCGTTTACAGCGTTTACAATAGGTAATTTGTGCTCCGAAAATGGGTTTCAACAGCGTTTTGAATGGATTGCGGAGTGTTTTTGTGACACAGAACTTTCAAAGGTGTCTGTTAAAGTCGTTACAATCGGTCAGATGTTGTTCAAGCGCGCGAGAAAAATGTTCTCCTAGTTCACGTGTCTGCCGTCAGAAACAGCAGCTCGTCAAAACACACACACACACACACGCAGCGGCTCTTTAAAACACACACACACAAACACACACACACGCAAAACTTCACTGCGATTACTGGCAGATTGCGATTAATCAGATTACTGGCATGAAAGTCATGCAATTTACAATAATGGGGGGGGGGGGGGTGGGGTGGGCTGTGTCAAACATTATGGTGAACTACAATTATTTGGGCTGGTTATATATTTGAAAGAAGGAGAAAATGTTGACTTTAGTGACGACGAAGCTTCATTTAACATTAAATGGCGAAAAAATACCTCACAGCAGTTGTTTTCCATCCTATTAGACCGCATTTTTTTAAATGATCAGTCCAGGAGGTGGCGCTGATCGACAACAGTATTAGTTCAAAGATGATAAAAGCAGGTAAAATAGATTAAAACTATCATTTCAAAGCTGTCTAAATGTGACTGTTTATACGCAAAAGCTGCCGACTGGAAGTTCTTAGCATTCTCCTTACACGTACGCCCAAAGCATAATGGGTAATATTGCATTCTAAGAAAAAGGTCTATATGCACGTGACCTTACCTCACACTCTTTGACCGTTAAAACGAAAGTGTCTGGAGCTCAGCTTTTGTAAACGGTAAATCCCGCCTTTTTCTATTTGAATTTGAATAAATTTTAACCGTTAATTAACATTTTTAATTTGCAAATAATCATAAAAAACGGCTTTAAACACGTTTTAATATCCTAACTAAGTGTGGCAAAAGGAGATACTTTATTAAATCTATGTTCCAAGTCTTAGTATGTCTTTCTTTTCTTTTTCATTTCTTTAGAACCTGTTTAACATATTTTAATCTGTTTTTAATCATTTATATTCTATGTTTTTATTTTCTTATACTTGTATTTTATGGCACTTGTTTATGTAAAGCACTTTGAATTACCATTGTGTATAATATGTGCTATATAAATAAACTTTATTTGCTTTGCCTATAGTAAAATCTAAGTAAAATCTAGAAAGTTCTTCCCCCAGCAGTTAATTAAAGGATCTATATATGTTCTTAAAATCACAACGCATATATAGATATATTTTTATTTTTATTTGCAGTTTTATTTATTTGTTCAGTGAATACATAGTCATTTTAACACAGTAAGGAATGAGCTAAATGAAAATAAAATCACACAAGAGTTTAAATAGACTTTCTCTGTTTAACAGAACTAGACTTGTGTATATATAATAATGTAAGCGATGGTGATCACGCTGCCTCCTCTTCACCCTCCTCCTCGAACTCTCCCTCCTCAGCGGTGGCATCCTGATACTGCTGGTACTCGGACACCAGGTCGTTCATGTTGCTCTCTGCCTCGGTGAACTCCATCTCATCCATTCCTTCACCGGTATACCAATGCAAGAAGGCCTTGCGGCGAAACATGGCCGTGAACTGCTCTGAAATCCGCTTGAAGAGCTCCTGGATGGCTGTACTGTTTCCAATGAAGGTCGCCGACATTTTGAGCCCGCGAGGTGGAATGTCGCAGACGGCCGTCTTGACATTATTCGGGATCCACTCCACAAAGTAGCTGCTGTTCTTGTTTTGGACGTTCAGCATCTGCTCGTCCACTTCCTTCATGGACATGCGACCGCGAAAAACAGCTGCCACGGTTAGGTAGCGCCCATGGCGTGGATCACAAGCGGCCATCATGTTTTTGGCGTCAAACATCTGTTGGGTGAGCTCCGGGACGGACAGCACTCGATACTGCTGGCTCCCTCTGCTGGTCAGAGGAGCGAATCCTGGCATGAAGAAGTGCAGACGTGGGAAGGGCACCATGTTAACGGCTAATTTGCGGAGATCAGCGTTAAGCTGGCCGGGGAACCTCAGACAGGTGGTGACGCCGCTCATGGTAGCCGAGACGAGATGGTTGAGATCTCCGTATGTAGGTGTAGTGAGCTTGAGCGTACGGAAGCAGATGTCATACAGCGCCTCATTATCAATACAATATGTTTCGTCAGTGTTTTCCACCAGCTGATGGACGGAGAGTGTGGCGTTGTAGGGCTCCACAACCGTATCTGACACTTTTGGAGATGGCACCACGCTGAAGGTGTTCATGATGCGGTCGGGAAACTCCTCGCGGATCTTGCTGATGAGAAGCGTTCCCATGCCAGAGCCCGTTCCTCCGCCCAGAGAGTGCGTCAGCTGGAAACCCTGCAGGCAGTCGCAGCTCTCGGCTTCCTTACGCACCACATCCATCACTGAATCCACCAGCTCAGCTCCCTCCGTGTAATGACCTTTAGCCCAGTTATTACCAGCTCCACTCTGGCCTACGAGGACGACACGATATCTATTAACCAGTCATGAACATGCTATTCAAAATAGTGAGGATGAAACTGAAATGCACATTTGAAGTGTTTAACATCTCCACAGGTTGGATCATTTACTAGTAAGGATGAACAGATAATGCTCTTCATGACAGGTAATGACTCACGACAGGTACATTTTTTCTACACATTCATTCTAATCATTCTACAGCTGTCAGTCATTTTGTTTCCATCCACCTATTTTGATGTGCATTTTGGACTATTGCATAAGAAAATCCTTCATTTTTGAATTGCGTTTAAAAGGCTTCTGCACACAACTGAGTTGGATAAATGTTTTTAACTGCTAACAAAAACTGTGCATAAACTACGATGGAAACACATTTACTGAATAAATTCCAACTCCAAAAGCCACCGCGCTTTCATTGATGGTGTTCTGAGGCGCAACTCATTTATTACAGAAAAAAAGACGGCCCACAGTGGCTTCTCCTATTATGTATCTGTTTGATATTTGGCGGCAGTTAATCAGGAAGCAACATTTTTGTTTGGATGGACTTTGACTCATTGTATGTGCTTTATTTGCAAATATTTTATGCAATATTCCAGTTTTGTCTATGAGCAAAGCTACTGTGGCGGTACCTTACATGCTTGTACCTTAAAGATCCATTTTGGTGCTTTAAAGGTACATATCAGTACCTACTGCTCAGGTAATAATACTGTATGTCCCTTTTAGGTATCAATATGGACCATTTAGGTACAAATGTGCACCTTTAGTACAGCCTGAGAGTGTAAAAATAAAATCTAATTCAGTTGTCCTCAAGGTACTAATATAGTAACTATAATTTTAGTCAGGGCTTAATTTGTGCCGGAACACGCTGGATTCGGATCCGGCGCCTCTGAAATCTGATCCAGCACCTCATTTTACTGATCCCGCTCCTCAACCGCTCTCCTCCCCCGTCCACTTATCACTTTCATTTTCTTCCATGACTCCCCAATCCTCTTCACTTTTGTCTGCGACACCCCTCCACCATCCAACGGCCCGCCATACCCCCCCCCCCCCCCTGCTGTTCACTTTTATCCACGACAACAACCCCCGCCCCCCCATTCTCCACTTTTGTGCGCGACACCTTTAAATCCTCGATAACATGCCAGATCCGTAACCATGATCTGTTCCGGGACCTCGCAATTCACAAATTAAGCACTGATTTTAGTATAACATACAATACAACTATACGCCAAAAAGGCTGTACATGCACTCTAGGGCTGTGCGGATAATCGAAATCGAATCGCAATCACGATTTGAAACTGTGCAATTAGCTAATCGCAAGAGGCTGCGATATGAAACATGTATTATTTAATTTATTTAATTTCCCCAACGTGCATGGCGTGAGTGTGTGACAGTCTTACTAGCCAATTGAGTGGGCACACTTTCGTTCTGCCCAATCAGAATTGTGCAACCGAACTATGCAGAACAACGGCCACAAAAAAAAAAACAAAAAACAGGAAAGCACGGAGGAGTGGGATGATGGCGTCTGTCGCTTCAGAAGCACTAATAGACGAATTAATATCAAAGATAAACAGGACATCAGTAATATGGGAATGTTTTGGTTTCAAAGTCACAAAAAATTAAAGTTGAATGTTTGATAACTTCCTGTGTATTTCGCGTACATTCACGGCTCACGATGCAGGTATGCGCGTCGTCTGTAGTGACTGACTGTAATGTACTATAAAAATATCATTAGTCATTTCATTTTTATAGGACAGTTATATATAGATGCATTAGTCGAACATTTTAAAGCAGTTTAACGATTTAATCGCTTCTTATTGGACATTACATAATTCAGTGCGACTATGCGCATGACTTTACGGAGAGCTTACGACCTACTAACTACAGTTTGCTTTAAGAACATGTTCAAAAAATTAGTTACAAACTAGCTAGTAGTTGCAAAGCCTCTAGTGTGGACTTTACCTTCCAGTTTAAGAAAGAACTTACGAACAGCTGGTGCAACCCTACCCAGGAGATAACTAATGCCATAACACACTACCTCGCTAAAGAAACGGTGCCTTTTAACGCAGAGACCAAAGAGGGATTAAAGAACTCATCTAAATGCAGGATAGGAGATATACACTTCCATCTCGCACCTATTTTAGCCATTTTGGAGTACCACAGCTGTACAGTTAACGTCATATTTTGTGTAGCATCTGTGATAATTATTTTGTTTTAGGCAATATAAGCTACAGAAAGGCTCTTATAAGCCATATTAGTTTGCTGAGTGTTCTGTATTTTTATAATTATACACTATTTCCCTAACTTGAGTTAAGTTAAAATCTTTTCAGTTCCTTTTTTTAACTAACACTCGCTGCATTTTAGCAGTAAGAAGCTACAATACAGATTATTGAGCTGAAGCTTGACTACAAAATTAAATCGCAACTCAAATCGAAGTCACAATATCTGTCAATAAATAAATAAATAAATAAATAAATCACAATTAGATATTTTCCCCAAATCTCACGAGGAAACGTAAGTATTTTACGTTTTGTCAGTTTAGTGGCTAATTCGTGTAAATTCGTACAAGTTCAGTCATACGAAAATGTACGATTTTAAACACCCACCCCTAACCCCAACCGTCATTGGGTGATGAGCAAATCGTACTGAATTGTACGAATTAGATCATACGAATTAGCCACTAAATCAAAAAGTTACGAATTGCTCTGAGATTGCGTTGGTTTATTTACCAAAAACAAAGTTGTCAGGTCTGAATATCTGTCCAAAAGGACCCGAGCGGACCGAGTCCATGGTTCCAGGCTCTAGATCCACAAGGATGGCACGAGGGACATACTTTCCCCCTGGAGAAGAAACAGACCACCAGATAATCCCCGTAAACATTTGGACTTCAGATGTTTGTGTGAAGATGTATCATGGTGATGTGCCTACCTGAAGCTTCGTTGTAGTAAACGCTGATGCGGTCCAGCTGCAGGTCACTGTCTCCATGGTAGGAGCCGGTGGGGTCAATCCCATGCTCATCGCTGATCACCTCCCAGAACTGACCGAAAACACAGCAGAAACCATCGCATTATCTGATGCTCTCTAATAGGAGGGTGTCTCACAGTTTAGATTAAGGTTGAACGCATGGTTAAAAGTTGAACTAATGCGTCGGCACCAGTGGTGTAGTAGTTAGTGCGTCGACACATGCACTCCGGTGCTCACGGCGACTCCAGTTCGATTCCCGTCTCGTGGTCCTATGCCGATCAATCCCCTCTCTCTGCTCCCCATGCTTTCCTGTCAATACTCTACACTTTCCTATCCATTAAAAAGGTGAAAACCCTGAAAAAAATTATTATAAAAAAAAAATAATGCATGCATTCTTCTAGGGCTGCACAATATATCGTTTCAGTATTGATAACGCAATGTACACATCCGCAATAGTCACATCGCTGGATCTACTTTGTGGTTATTATAGAAAGTTTAACTATTGTGGATTTAAATGTTATTAAATGCATTTCTTTAGTTTTTTCTGTTAAACATAAGTCAGTGTGAAGCATTCAAGCACAAAAAAAAACATTAGCATCTGTTGCTTCAACAAAAAACAATTCAATTATGCATTATTTTTTATAGTGAAGGATGCCAAGTGTCATTTTACATTAGATCTTTTAAATATTTCTGTTCAATTGCCATTAAGTCTTACCAGACAAATAGAAAACCTTTTTTTTCTTATTTATATGTTTTTTTTTTTCTAGTTTAAAGTTTATTTTAATAATTTATTCACATGCACTCAACTATAAAATGTCTCCAAACATTCTTAAATGCTGAATTCTTTACAGAAAGAGTTATTCAAGCCATCTGGTGAAATATAATTCATATGGAAATGTATATCGCTGAAAAAGAAATAATGCAATGTCAATTTTTCCAATATCGTGCAGCCCTACATTCTTCTGTGTATGTTGGTTAAAAACCAACCAAAAGTTTAAACCCTGTTAAATTAGCAAATCTCATGTTTTTTGTTGTTGTTGTTGTTGCAATAGACCATTTTGAGGGAGGTAAACAAAATTAATGGTCCCAAATGTATTTCCTGTTTTACATTTTTGATTTCGATAGCTTCGGAGAATCCAAAAAGAGCCACATATCGATAAATAATGTTATGAAAGCTGTTTGAACATTAAGCTATGATTGAATTGCCTCTTGTTACAGTTATGAAATAGTTTGATAACATGCAGGAAAGATTCATGGGCCAATGACATGACCACATTGAAATGCTCAACCTCAAATGGTTGTAAACCTTTGTGAATTTCTTTCTAGTACTGAACACAAAAACCATATACGTTGTTGAAGAACACTGATAATAATCAAAAATACTATGAAAATGAATGGCTGTATTGTTTTTAACTCCAACATTCTTCATTATGTATTACTTTGCGTTCAACAGAAGAAAGAAGCTCAAACCGGTTTGGAACAATTGATGACAGAATTTTCATTTTAGGGTGAACTATCCCTTAAATGATGAGGTGAAATTTTTACAAAGCTATATTAATTGTTACAAAACATGATAGTATTTCATATGATGAATTTACTTGTTTGTATTACTGAGAAAGTAGTAGCAGCAGCAGTTTAGTCAGTGTCACAGAACATACCTGAAGGACACATGAGAAATGAACACACCCTACGAAATATGGATCGAATATAATAGAGTTCATTTGAGTTCGACAGCACGAGTAATCTAACATAAACACTCTTTACTTAAACATCAAACACTTCACATTTCTAATGTAATTGATGGAAACCCATGTAATATTGCAGAGAAAAACAAAAACGAGCGAGCATCGCCATCACTCGAGCAACGACAAGGGCGTCGCCTTCGCCTGAGAGACGAAAACAAGACACTGCATTTGCTTATCATTAAACCTGTCGTCTTTATTAAACATTTGAATTGTGAAGCATTTTGACGCAATAAGCCGCCAAGTCCCTTATTGACAGTCAGACGTCTATTATTATGACGTAATATGCACTCATTGACCGTGACGCGTTATTAGAGCACATTAAAAACATCGAACACATTAATTTCCCGAAAGGTTCTAGAAAGATCGAGTGCAAAAGTACGAAACAAAATATTGTTTTGATGCCACCAAAGCAGACGAAGGTCTGTTTTCGTGTTTATTTTGGCTGATCTACCTTCGCTCCGATCTGATTCCCGCACTGGCCCGCCTGCAGATGCAGTATCTCGCGCATGCTGGCTTCAAATGTCAGGCGACTTCGAAGAAAGCGGTGAAAACGTAGTGAAAAACACGGCAAAACCTCTCACACCCGCTCCGCACGACTGCCTGGCCGAGACTAGCGCGCGCTCCCGCGGCAGACTGGCTCCGTGCGTGCTGCATTGTAACGTCATGGTCTCCATGACAACCGAGCGGATGAGACGGTCCAAAGATCCTTCATCTTCCTCCATGAGATGCTCTGACATGATCTACTCCATGCATTTTAGACAGCATTATGGAAACTGAGTTAATATTTTCCCGTTTGTATACTCATCTCCACATGTAACGTTTAATTTACGTTTTATTAGTTCACTTCCAGAATAAAAAAGGTTAAAACTCCAGATAATTTGCAGACCCCTTTGTCATGCAAGATGTTCATTTCTTTATTTATTTGAAAAGAAAACAAATGCAGGATTTTCCTCCAAACTGGAGTTTCAGCGCTGCTTTTTTGATCCCAGATGAGAAATAAATATCTTACCAGCAAACCTTTGCTAATTTGTAATAAAATATATGTACTTTTTAACCACAAAACTTACAGCACAGTTCTGGAATGCCAGCTTTTGTTGTTAAAAGGTATGAACACTTAAAAGAAAAGAGCTTATTAAGAAAATTCTACCACAACCTCGTAGTGCTTGAGTGTCCACACACATGGACAAGGGGCGTCGCTAGACTGAAAATAGTGTTGCATGCAAAACTGTTGCAAACAATTTATTTGTGTTGAATTTAAACAAACAAATTAAATTAAATAATGTTCAACTTCATTTGTTTGTTTAAATTCAGCCTAAATAAATAGTTTACAACCACTTAACATAAAAAAAAATTGAGTAAACCCAAGGAATCATCTTTGAATGATTTTTTTCAGTGTAGACCCTATTTACTGGGGCACGTGCTGGGGTAGTCCCAGTTTCAGGTGTCACTGAGGACCAAAATAAACTTTCCTTCCATTGGGAACGTTTCCTCACCAATCCATAAGCATAAGAGTCCTGAAAACCCAGAGAACTTGTCAACACAAGAGCCAGGGTGTGCAGCACCTGTAGTGGAAATTGTTCGCAGATATCCACAGAGGATTTGTACTGCTCCAAAAAGGTTGGATTTGTGTGATAAAAACACTTGTGTTTTTGTAGTTAAGGTGTTTTTTTTTGTTTTATAAGATGCTATGACTGTAATTAAGTTGTTTAAATGTAAAGGGGAAGGACTGTAATATATTTTCTAAGTGACGTTCACGTTTAAAACCAAGCCCCTGGGTGTGGTGACCTGTATGACTGAAAGTTGAAGAGAACATGTGTCTGTCATCTTTTCATTAAACTCGGCCTGTTAAAAGTATAATACAGTTACCTTATAAAAATAAACAGTTGAAACGGTCAGTAATATGTTTTTATTATTTAATTATTATTCACAAAGGACAGAACGAATAGCAGACATGAGAAAAAGCTACAAATAAATTAAAGTTTAGCCAATTAAAATGAATAGCTATTATAAAGAAGTTAAGTTATTAAGTCTCATTAACCTTTTCTTCACTCTATAACTTGCACATTCTGATTGAAGAGCAGCGAATGAAGCTCCCTTTTAGATGTTTCGTTAGATTACATGAAATAACAGAGGTGTCACTTTAAAAACGCACACATCTATAATGAAAGCATTCGATGGCTTTCCTAACTTTTTATACTCATTTAAGACAAAATATGTTGTGTTTAAAAGAAAACTCACCAAGATCGACATGTTTGGATGTTATTATTATTATTATTATTATTATTATTATTATTAATTATGTGTATATGTCTGTTCAAACACATACCCGAAACAACTTCTATTTAGCATTATGGAGCGCGTCTGACAGTCACGCAGACAGTGAACTGACTGTTTTGAGGATTGCATAGGAGGGGCAACGGCATCTGTAATGGAAAGGAAGGGAATCTCTCCATTTTTAGCATTTTTTTCAAAGTGTTTTCATGCCTAAATAAATTGAAAGCACAGAACAGACTCACATTTAAGAGAAAGGGGCGTCCCCTGGTAGTTCGGCCGTATGGGTTGCGTTTAGGTTGCGTTGACTCTTTAATGATCATTACCACCCTTCATTCATTCATTCATTTTCTTTTCGGCTTGGTCCCTTTATAAATTTGGAGTCGCCACAGCGGAATGAACCGCCAACTTATCCAGCATATGTTTTATGCAGCGGATGCCCTTCCAGCTACAACTCATCACTGGGAAACATCCATACACACTCATCCACACACATACACTACGAACAATTTAGCTTACCCTATTCACCTATAGCGCATGTCTTTGGACTTTGGAAACCGGAGCATCCGCGCCAACACGGGGAGAACATGCAAACTTCACACAGAAATGCCAACTGATCCAGCCGAGGCTAGAACCAGCGACCTTCTTGCTGTGAGGTGATTGTGCCACCCACTGCACCACCGTGACGCCCACCACCCTTCATAGAAAAATTAAAAAATACAGGAGAAATATGGGAAATTACCTTTACGGGATGATACAGATGATGAACGGGATACAATTGTAAAATATGGGAGAATCCCGAAAAAAGGGGGAGGGTTGACAGGTATGCTCAAAACATTTTGCTTTTAAATTTCTATTCCCAGCTGTGATCACACTGACAGGGTTTGACAGGGTAATGTAATATTTTCTGTCCCTGCATTTCATCACATATCATACTGTGTTGTATCATTTTTATTTATGGCCATGTCAGCTACATTAGCCGTCTTGTCTCTGGAGTCACGTCCCATCTACCGTACAAGTGCTGCACATTATCAGATAATGTTAAATAACTCGACTGACCTATATTAAGAAGAAACTGCAGAAGGTCATCCACCCCAACTCTGTGATGCTGTTTGCAAATATTTGCTGGCAGTCATTGATGGTTTCAGCACGGATGAACTATGAACTGTTGGATGGATTGTGGAAGCAAAACCGCAGCCTCTGTCTTTATCATTATCATTATGTTGTTATTTGCAAGAGTGGACTAATACTTTGTAAAGAACTAGTCTAGACTAGAACTAGAACTAAAGAACCAGATTTTTGCAAAAATATTATTGCACTGCACAAAAGAATAATCATGAAAAAAAGTTACTGCTTCAGTTTACATATTTTACTACCAATAAAATAAAAAGATCAACAGAAGCGCTGCCAGCTTACCAAAGTTTGAGTTTACACAGCCGATTTCATAGGTCATTTACAGGAATCTGAACTGGACCGCTGTTTACTCCTCAAATATCTCTGATATCTCCTTCAGTTTCCCTGTCGGATTGACTAAAGTGCACATGTGATTTGAGAAAATCTTAATTTCTTTATTCCACTAACACAAGTAAACCTGTTCTTTATGGCTCTGACAGTCACAAAAGATATTAATATCTTTTTAATTCATTCATAATTAATATTTGGCAAAGACAAATCTCTGATATTTCTCCAGAACTGAAACAAAAACACTCCATCCCTGTTCCTGGAGGCACACCAACAGTCCACATTTTCAACCTCTCCCTAATAGGCTTGTGCCGGTATTCGGTAATGCGATAAATCACGGTAATGAATATGCACGATATTGTTATCGCGGGCACTTCAAAATACCGTGAAAAATAATAGATCCGAATTTATATTCTTAGAACGTGCCTTATTTTCCATCAACCGCTTGAAGAAACACTGCGTATATGCTGCGCAGAACTGATGCGCACTCTGATGTAAACAATCCCCACATGTAGAAGCACTGTGTGCACACAGCGCGCGCCGCCGCTGCCACCGCACTATAATCCTCACACGAAGAAGAAGCATGGCGGAAGGAGGAACGCTGCCGACAATTTATCCCCCTTCAAAAAAAAAAGTCAGAGGTTTGGAAATATTTTGGGTTCCAAAAAAATGCAGAGGGATTGCTGATCGAAGACAGTTTCTCTTTGCACATTCACTTTGATATAATTGCTCAAGTTTACTTTTATATTGTGTATTGTTTTATTTATATTTATTTGTATTTAAATGTTTGAAGTACTTTTAGTTAATTAAAAAGTTATTAAAGTTACTAAGTTGACGAAACTGAAGTTTTTTGTGTTTTTTTACCTGTTTCTCTAGTAAAATTACAATATCGTGATAATACCGTATACCGTGATAAAAGCTCAATCAATTAATCGCAGCATGAAAATGTGATACCGGCACATGCCTACTCCCTAATCAAACACACCTGAATCAACTCATCAGAACATTGGAAGACTCCAAGACCTGAAATGAATGGTTCAGATAAGGGAGACATCCAACATACGTACTGTTGGTGTGCCTCAAGGAACAGGGTTGGGAAACACTGTTCTAAAGAGACTTTATTTCGAGCTAGTAAGAAATAACAGTCATACATTATAACATATGAGCAACAAAGTATGTAAATAATACAATAAAAATATGCAAAAACAAACGAACAAGGGTACTTATAAAACTGCTCTTTTTCCTACGTGGTTTGGATTTTTGTCCACACAAAAACGCAGTATCAGGTGACTGAAACTGAAACTTTCTCAAAATGCCGTCTAGGGTACAGTGTGGTCATGTGGACACTACAACTGGTGTTTTAGCCTCATGACGTCAGCATGTATGCTGTTTTCTCTTTTCTGATTTGCCAACATCGCTGAGTTCAAACCAAACGCACAGGTTCACGGCAAATGCATCACATATTTCACGTCATTCACACTAGGGCTGTGCGATTAATGGAAATATCAAAATCGCGATTTGGACATGTGCGATTTCTAAATCGCCATGTAGCACGATTGTCCCACAGTATACTATTTGAACCAATTACAACGCAGCGTGCCTAAATGGAGCGCAAGAACAGGAGACTGAGCCTAATGTCAAATAGCCTGCATAAACAGGGATGATGAGTACAGCACCAAGCGGCAATCTCTCGCTCTCCCTCATGAAGCAAATACGGAAGTAACTGAAACTGCAATTCATTGAAATTCCACTCAGATGAGTTTTGAAGAACGAAACGATCCTGGATCATGTCGAATCATCAACAACCAAATCCAGTTTATTGAGTAATCCAGGAATGAAGACAGACCCCTGTTCTAGAGACAATTTTTTACACATTTACTGATTTTTATTACATTTTTTCCTTATGTCTGTTTTTAAGACATGTTACAGGATAAAGATCTAATTGTTTTCCTTTGGACAAAATGTTTCAGATTCACACTGTAAAACATCAGTGTGACAAAATCGTGATTAAAATCGAAATGGCAATATTGTCGTGATAGGTTTCTTTTGCCCATATCACACAGCCCTAGTTCACACCACAAGTGATCTGCATCTGTTTTCATGTTTGCATCGACTTGTTTGCATTTTGCTCGGGGAAAATACTTAATTCTGCATTTGGTGTGAAACCCAGCATAAACGGCTCATTATCACCCCCTGCTGGCTTGGCATGCCCCAAACATGCATCACAGTGCATTTCTTGTATTGTATTGAACATTCATTTTAATTTCGGCTTAGTCCTTTTATTAATCTGGGGTCACCACAGCGGAATGAATCGCCAACTTATCCAGCATATGTTTTACGCAGCGGAATGCCCTTCCAGCTGCAACCCATCACTGGAAAACAACCATACACTCTCATTCACACACATACACTACGGACAATTTCAATAGTATATGGATGCAGCCTTTATGATGCAAGCTGAGATTGCATCACTCAGTGATGCAATGTTAGACACAATGCACTCAATGGAGCAAATGACGTCACAGTGAGGGGTAGGGTTAGGAGTGGGGTTAGGTGAGCCCATTAAAAAGCATTAGATGCACTGCACCAGGTCTGCATCTAGATCCCTTTCGACAATTTTAGCTTCCCCAATTCACCTGTACCGCATGTCTTTGGACTTGCAGGGGAAACTGGAGGAACCGGAGGAAACCCACACGAACATGGGGAGAACATGCAAACTCCACACAGAAATGACAACTGACCCAGCTGAGGCTTGAACCAACAACCTTCTTGCTGTGAGGCGACAGCACTACCTACTGCGCCACCGCGTCGCCCGCATTGTGAACAGAGGAAAAAAAAGAAAAGAAAGTGGGGAAAACTCATAATACTCATGTTCACGTGGACATGGCTTGACATAAACGCAACATAAAGCTCTACTGGGACAGTAAATAAGGTCTATAGTGACGCCCCTGGCCTTAACCAATTTGAAAAGGGTTACAAATATGTAAATATGTGAAGCTGCTTTGACATAATCTACATTGAAAATGCGCTATAAATAAAGATGAACTGAACATATGATTAATGCTCATACAGTATACAGTCTGTCAAGCTCAGGCCCAGACAAAACCAAAACATTTACTGCCACCAAATGTGCACTAAACAACATCTCACCTGTAGTACAGTGAAGGGGTCCACTATAATGATTAAATCTCCCCCCACACACTTATAGACAAGTAAAATCTACACTTTCTTTGATCAGATTCATTAAACTATCGCATACAGCGGGCAATATGCTGTCTGATATTTATAACCAACACAATCAATGTACATTTCCAGGCGGCTGCTGAAGTTTTTGCTTTATATGTAAGCACAAATGCAAACAGAGAGAGACGGAGAGAGATTTGATTGATTTTCATGATCAATCACTTTACAAAACAATAATTCTCCAGTCATTTACATTATGTTACACACAATAAAAGAACAATAAACACAAAACACCTTACATCAACTCTCTTACATATACCAATTCTCATCGATAAACTGAACATAATGCATTATTATGAGAGTTAGACAGGCCCGTAGCCAGTTTGATGAAAGGGGTGGGGTTTTTTTCTTAAAAAGTGGACCTTTTTTGTGATTTTAGGCCTCCTTTAGGCTACCATTTAATTATGAGAGTTAAATACTGCATTTTAGTGACATTTTAAGCACTATTTTAGCTGAAATAGATTGTCGGATTGTCATCATAAGCAAAAAGGTACATTTGAATGTTCATGGGCAGCAACAATAGCCAAAATAGTATTCAAATCCATTTTAATATTGGTCACTTTTGGCGCTTCACACCTTTTCATTGGTCATTTTTTGTTCCAAGATTTAGAATAAAAGCTACTTGTAAAACATTTTCTCTATTTAAAAACAATAGAGTAGTGAAAGATGACTTCGCTGGTGTCAGATTGTATGTTTTCTTGCACAGCTGGATATTAGACTCATGAAAAACATTTGTTAGCATTGGCCAAAACTGATTAGCTGAAGTCACACTGAAGCCACAGAGGATTCCACTTGGCCTTAAAGCCTTTTTAATGGGCTGTTTTCACTATTTATGATGGGATAGCAGTCAAAATAGGACAAATGAACTCATGTATGGGACAAACTTTGGACATTTGTCAGTGAGGGGTGGGTCTTTTGAACCTCCCAAACCACCCCTGGCTACGGGCCTGTTAGAGAAAGAGACATAGAGATAAACAGAGAGAGAGAGAGAGAGAGAGAGAGAGAAAGAGAGAGTGTGTGTGTGTGTGTCTGTGTGTGTGTAGTTTGGACTGTGAGCACTGCTGGTATAAATGTGAGCGTCTGCAGGTTTACAGAAACACAGTCAGTCAGTCAGGATGGAGGTGAAGCTGCTGTTTCTCTCTGCTGTTCTTCTCTCCTCGGCGCTCCTCACACTGGGTGACCCGCTGTGAGTACACACTCTTTCTTTACACATCTACTAAACCAGCGCTTTTCTTCTTTATTTCTATAACTGTTTATAATTTTTGCCGGTTTGTGAGGCACTTTGGTCAACATTCTTGTTGTTTTAAGGTGCTATATAAATAAAGTTGGGGCGTCATAGTGGCACAATGGGTAGCAAAATCAACCCACAGCAAGAAGGTTGCTGGTTCGAGCCCCAGCTGGCTCAGTTGGCATTACGTAGAGTTTGTATATTCTCCCCATGTTGGCGTGGGTTTCCTCAAGTGCTCCAGTTTCCCCCACAGTCCAAAAGACAGTGTATAGGTAAATTGAATAAGCTAAATTGGCCGTAGTGTATGTGTGTGAATGCAAGAGTGTATGGGTGTTTCCCAGTGCTAGGTTGTGGCTGAAAGGGCATCCGCTGTGTAAAACATGTGCTGGATAAGTTGGCGGTTCATTCCACTGTGGCGACCCCTGATTAATAAAGCGACTAAGCTGAAAAGAGACTGAATGAATGAATAAAGTTGACCTATTCATTTCCACTAAATGCATTGAAACGTTTGGCATGGTGTCAAGAGATGAGTGAGAATATGACAGAAGATGAATGGTAGAGTGCCCAAACGTAGACATCAAGACTGTTCAACTTTTATAAACAATAATATAAAGTCCTTTGAATCTCTCTGATTGCATTTTATACACTGATCAGAGATGATTACGTTTATTAAGTCTTTCCATAGTTATGGACAATCTGATAATCCATTTATATATTGCAGAAGCTTGAGCCTAATTGAAAAGTGAATTTGTACATGTGAATTTGTCCTTGGTACATGTTAAAATCCCTAGTTCTTCAAACTGAAGTTGAAACTAAAAATGATTTGATCTCCTCAGGTATGTTCTGATGGCTCCTAATCTGCTGAGAGTGGGTTCATCAGAGAACGTGTTCGTGGAGGCGCAGGACTATTCTGGAGAACCCCTAAGCGTGAAGATCTCTGTAAAGAACTTCCCAGCCAAGAATGTGGAGATGGTGCAAAAAACAGTGACTCTGACTGGAGAAAAATTCCAGATCCTCACAGATATAAAGGTCAATTTTACCATTATATAAGAGTACAACATGTGCAGTGCATGTTCATAATCTAAAATGGGATATTTGGGTTTGTAAATAGCAAAACTGTATAACAGTCCGTTATTTACAATAGATCCCTGGTGATAGAAACTTCTTCTCTGATAATGAGAAGAAGCAGTATGTGTATCTGCAAGCTCACTTTCCCTCCGTCACTCTGGAGAAAGTGGTCATGGTGTCTTTTCAGTCTGGATATTTGTTTGTACAGACGGACAAGCCCATCTACACGCCTGGCAGCAATGGTAAGTTTAAGTGCTAAAAAAATGAAATACAAAGGAATGTTTATGAATTTAACCATGTTACAACTGGCTGCTGTAAGTATTTACATATATATATCGATTAGGGTTTATATTTTTCTGTATTTTTCAGTATCAAGGTTAAATTTTTTCTGTGCCAGGTGTTTCATTTATAATTCTCAGAGTCGGCTTTTTTCAGAATCAGGGTTTGCATTTTTCAGTACCGGGAGTTTAATTTTCAGTATTAAGGGTTTGCATTAGGGCTGTGCGATTAATCGAAATCGAATTGCTATCGCAATTTAAAACGTTGCGATTAGCTAATCGCAAGAGGCTGTGATATGAAATATATATGTATTATTTAATTTTCAAGCTAATTTAGTGAGTACACTTTTGTTCTGCCCAATCAGTATTACCCTAACCGAACTATGTGGAGCGGCCACAATAAAAAAAAAAGCATACAGGAAAGTACGAACAATTTGGATTAAGGCGTCTGCTGCTTCAGAAGCATTAATAGACCAATTAATATCAAAGAAAAACAGGACATCAATAATATAGGAATACTTTGGTTTCAAAGTAGTGATGCACCGAACCCGATACCTGGATCAGATATCGGTTCGATACCGCATATTTTTGCTGGATCTGGTATCGGCCAGCTGGCACCAATCCAAATCCGATCTTGCGCTATATTCTGAGTCATTCATAAGCCAACAAAAGCCATGAAGGTAGCCTAATATAAGGCACTAGACTGTTGTCATGTAGGCCTACTATATCCCAAATGTTCTGAAGCCATTCTATAGTTAAATGTGAAGCACAGATGAATATTCAAGTGCTTCATATTTCATATTCAGTTCCCTCATTCCCTCCCCTACGCCTGTCAGTCAATCTCCACACAATCCAAACTGTTGCGTTCAACTTTCTCCAAGACTAGCTGTTCCTGTTAATATAAGTAATCACTGGAGAAATGCATTTAGTTTTGCATTAAATGGATTTATTTTGACCTGCAACAAGGAGTTCATTGCTGTTTCTAAATCATGTGTCTGTTATATAGATCAGCAGATCACATTCGTAACACTGGAGTAGAGAGGGTTATTACCTGCTCTTCACACACAAAGTAGGCCTACCTGATACTTTAAATGAGAAAAGGCTCAATAATACATTGGACAGATCCTCATCGCTCTGAATTCTTCCCTTTGTCCTGCTCAGTTTTAAAAGTGTCCGCAGATACCGGAGGGCTGCGCGATGTGTCTCAGTGATGCATCAAGTCATTGACGAACTGGTTGCACAGACAATTAAAAGTTTCTGTTCTCTCATCCTTTAGACCTTCTGAGTTTATTCTTCCGAGGGGAATATTTCAGTGCTGCGAATAGTTTGTAAAGCCTGGCTCACTGTGGTCAAAGTAGTTGATTAAATTAATAAAAGTGAAACTGACGGTGCAATATGGATTGTCATTAACAGAAAATTATTAAGCCTAATATAGGCTACTCTGAACTGTGAATATTTCACTGTAATTTTATTTATATAAATAATTTATTTAACAAACAAGTTTATGTTTTGATAAGGGTCAATAGTGGTAGCCTATTTCAGATTTCAAAGAAAAGTCTTAATATTAAAAAGGAAAAATAAGCTGGACTACAACAGACCAATGTCATTACGAATGATCAAATCATGCAGCCTAGTTTACAGCAAGCATCATGTTTTTAGTTAGATTGTACTGTCTGTCATATGCAGTAGGCCTATAGGTCTGTTATTTTTACTAAAGAAGATATGTTATTTAAGTTTATCACTAGAACTATAGAAACTGTGCCTAAAAAAACCACACGGCACAGTATCGGGATCGGATCTGTATCGGTTCCAAAAATGGTATCGGTGCATGCCTATTTCCAAGTCACAGACACCAAACTAAAACAGGTCAATTTTAAGAGCTGGCGCAGAATTGTTCCCACGGCTTTCAGATTATTGACCTTAAGCTTGACAGCGAAAGTAAATCGCAAATTAAATTGCAACTGCAATATCTGTCAGAAAAATCGCAATCCTTAAATTGCACAGCCCTAGTTTGAATTTCTCAGTATCATGGTTTGCCTTTTTCAGTATCATGCTGCAGTTTTGTTTTGCCTTCTTTTGCAGTTCAGTACAGGATTTTTTCAATGACACCCAACTTGAAACCACTCAGTGAGTCTGGAATCACAGTGGATATCATGGTACAGTGTTTTATTTTCAGACCTACTACAATAACTGTAACAATATCAATAATTTTGTTCTAAAATGTGTAGTAACTTTAACAGTAACAGCACTCATAAAAGCAATATGACAGTAAAATTATGCACAGTATAAAAATAAAATATAGTTTAAAGTCCAAATTTCTAATACTGCCTTTTGGGGCCCATGTCTGTACTTTTCACTCTCCCCATAGATAAAATTGTTTACAAACTGTTTTTTTTAAACTATAAAAACGTTGACAGCCAATCAGAATCCTGTTTAAGAGTACAAATATTTAAAGTAGCAAATAATTGATGAAACATTTGATGAATGATGATTTCTGTGTTTCCTAAGAATCCACAAGGCATCACGGTAGCCTCAGATGCATTATTTGCAGTCAAAGGTGTGAAGTCTTCGATCTACAACATCCCTGAGGTTACTAGGTGTGTAAATCACTGTTGGGACTAAAATTATTAAACTAGAGTTAACTGGCCAAACTTAATTGCGAGTTGTTTTTTATATTTAATTCTGGAAGGTATAATATTAATGTAATATATTGATATTTTGATCCGAGACAAGAGCCTCAACTGCTACTATCAACTGCTCATCATCTTATGATGTAAAAAAAACTTGCGGATGATCCCGTCTCATACAGCTGACATTGCACGGCTCAAAGATCGAGCGGTCTGCCAGTTCCCTTTAGAAAGAACCAGTTGCCAGGATACTTTGTTGGTGCGATACTTTGTGCAATTTAACATAATTGCCTCTTGGAGTCGCCAATGGAAATAAAACAAACACACACAAGAAATGCACGTACGCCAGACATGAAGTTGGCGTGGACCAATGCACACTCACGTTAATTTCATTGTTAGTAAATCCAAATGTGAGCGTGAAATCTGTCATCTGCAAAGTTATTGTGCGTACGCAGCGTTGATGTAAAGAGTAGTTAAATGAATTAAAGGGTAGTTCAAGAGCTTAATTTTTGAAATCTGATTATGAAATTGATTAAATATAATCCGTTACTACCCAACTCTGAATATGTGGTAATTCATAAGAAAAACTATAATGTGATTTAATGTCACACACACAAAAACACTAAAAAAAGATCTGTTTTTTTTTCCAGCTTGGGGATGTGGAAGGTGGTCACGCGGTACACAAACACCCCTCAGAAAACATTTACTGCAGATTTTGAGGTCAAAGAATACGGTAAGATGTGTTGGGCGTTATATGAGCCTAGCTACCATAAGCCAGTAATTTTGAATTATCACAATACGTTGGCAAAGCATCCCAGTCCCGAAATGGGAGGGCACTGCGGAGGCCACTATCTACCCGAATGGGACACTGTGACAATACGGGCCCTATGGGCTAATCCAGGCATGGGCAAACTTGATCCTCGAGGGCCGGTGTCCCTGCAGAGTTTTGCTCCAACACTAATCAAACACACCTGAACACCCTAATTAGTGTCTTCAAGATCACTAGAAAGCTACAAGCAGGTGTGTTTGATTAGGGTTGGTGCAAAACTATGCAGGGACACCGGCCCTCCAGGATCGAGTTTGCCCATCCCTGGGTTAGCCCTAACCTAGGGGGAGCACTGCATATGTAAGAGGGACTTCACCATGGCTGACTAAGCATATGCCATCATCAAGCGGGGATGCGCATAGCAGGCACCGATCTCCAAATTGCAGGTTGACCAAGCGGGCAACCAGACAATGTAATGGGTCAAGCATCTAACTCCTCCTCTGAGTCAGATGTTGGGAGCCTTGGAGTAACTCCCTAGATGGGAACTTACTAGCAGAGACAAATGACACACATGGATGTCTGGGTTAAGGAGAATAGCTCAGCCAGCATTTTCAACACAGAGTCTGGCCCTCTCCTGACTGACAGTCTCCGCTCCAGCTTTTCTTGAAAGAAGGAAAGCACAATGCTGATCTGGCATGTTCGTGGGTCTTCTAGCGAGAAGTGCACAGTTCAACCAATAGACTCCATTTAGAGGGGGCACCAGCTCAGACAGTAGCCAATTGCTGACTAATTTCATTGGCCGATGTTGCTTTGACGATCGCATCAGCTCCAACTTCAGACACGCCCTCCGTCAATCGTTGCTACTGAAGGCCCGTGTGAATTTGGCGTAATCCTTAGTGTGACAGGAAATCACAGCATCCAGAAACGCACAGTCGGTACAACGTCTTGAAAAAACGCATTGACCGTGTTACTCTCTTGGTGAAACAGCTCTTTTTTTGACTGCTCTTTATACGCACCCAGTGAAATGCCCAGGAATGGGAGGACATGCCCAGCTCAACCGGCGCTGAATGCGTCATCTCCCCACTGGATGCAGCAATTGGAAATCTAGAAGGTCTCAGCTTTGCTGTGTCTGTCTCTCTTCAGTTCAAATTGCCTCTGAAGCGAAAAGTCTGACAGGAGCTCCTCTAGGAGATGCTTAAATACTAAGCTGATTATAAGTGGCCGCACGTGAAAGAGCTGCTCTGCCATCTCATAGGCATTCAGTGGCCTGTTTTCTTACTCTTCAGAGTGATTGGTCATCTGACGATTCCCCATAAACATAATGTTGGAGTTCCCGACCAGAAAGGGAACTAAAATAATGCACTGTGTTGACCTATTTGTGTGTATTGTTTGGTTTTAGTGCTCCCAACTTTTGAAGTGAAATTAACCCCCAGTAGTTCTTTCTACTATGTGGGAGACAACAAACAAGAGGACGACGAAGAAGACAGTCTTACAGTTGACATCGCAGCCAAGTAAGACCAAATATATTGTGCTTTTTAATGATAAAAAATCTTTTACACAGTAATTTAAAGTATGTTTTTATATACTTTTACTATGTGGCTGTTAATTATTTAAGATAAACGCACAGCTAAAGTAGTTCCAGCAGGTTTTGCAGTATCACTACGATGAATAAGTTCAGGTAACTACAACAGTCAAAAATCACACAACAGAAGGCTTTTTGAACACTCGATGACTAGAGAATACCCATAATGCACTGTGAGAGTTTGCGCGCCATATGAATTTCCGTGTCTGACCATAAGATTGCATCTGTAGCTGAATCCTACCAGAGTAAGTTTTAAAATAAAATATTTATTGAATTAAATTTATATTTGTATACACGACCAAAACCAAAGTACTTTGTTTCATTACTAATAGACAGCTTGCTATGGGCTAAATTACAGTCACAATCACTTCAAAAAGTTCATAATCGAATTTATCAACCAGCAAAACACAATCAAAATAGGATCCAGTCCAGTTCTCTCACCCATTCGCTTTCATTCATCCCTTCAAGTGGACTATATTAGTTCACTATTGTAGGGAATGTGAATGAGGAAATTGGGGTGTATACAGAAAGAGTCTTAAATAGTCCAGATGATGTGTGTCAGCTGTGGAGGTGATCAGTGCAAAGGCATATGTGTAATGGAGTCTGGGTGTGAATCAGTGGAGCAGGATTCTGCCCTCTAGTGGAGCTTGTTGGGATTCCAGCTGGAAATCATGACAGTGGAAATATTAGCATTAATGTTATCATTCAGTTCTTACAGTAGTAACTGCATATGCTTTCATAGGTATCTGTTTGGAAAGAAGATGGATGGAAATGCGTTTGTAGTGTTTGGTGTGATGGATGGTGCGGCGAAAACAAGTATTGTGAACTCTCTGCAAAAAGTTCCGGTGAGAGACAATAAACAATTTATGTTGGGATTAAAAAGATATTGTCCACACTTAGTTTTTGCTTGGTATACATTTTGAAATAATTTAATGTACATTGAAAAATATAAGAGTTGTTTAATATATATACACAGTGCATCAGTATATCTGCAGCTTCACTATTTCCAAATTTTATGTGAAGGCTTTATAGATTTTTAGATAATAGTAATAGTGATGCATGGGTCAGGTTTTTTTCCAACCCACAGGTCTTGCGTTTAAGAAATTATTTGACCTGCCCCAGCCTTCCCCGCACCACAGTATCTATTTTTACATCCTGCCTCGCACCCGCGAACAATAATTAGACTTATAGGCAGTGTAATGCAAATGAAAATAAAAAAAAACTTTCATTAAACCTGAAAATGCTTGAAAACATCCACCTGTAAACTGGCAAAAAATAAGGAAGTGCCCGTTTTGTGGCTCTCGTGTTTGTATTTTTTTTTTTACACAAGCACTCCTGCTGCAATTATTTCTGAAAACCGGTTCCAATCCATGTTCCAAACATTAGATTTAGCAGTCTGAACGTTTTTCTTTTAATGATGTTAATCCCTGACCGTAATTTCTCTGGCACCTCGTCTTCCATCTTCACTTTTATATCTCAGTTTTTGTTGCTGGCAGTGGGAGCTGCTTGGTGCTTTCGTTACGTGTTACTTGATGCCAAACGCTTGGGGGCATCATGGAAGTTACTTTGCTATGTTCTAGGTTTCCTTATCAAGGAACTTAATAAAATATAAAAATAGATATTCCCAAATCGTAATATAGGCTATGGAGAATTACACGCAACATACATGCACATTTTATTTTGTTTTTAATGACTTGCCACAACCCGATTATGAGACGAGCTGCACATCACTAGTAAGTAATGAATTTAAGGCATTTTGGAATAAGTCCATAAATAAGTAAATAAACTGTGCATGAAAAAGAGAAGCACTGTGAATACTTTCTTGATGCACTATGCATGCGTTGCCAATCCTAAATGCTTAAAATAATTTTATGGTTCAATAAATTGACATATTGTGTGCTTTTTCCCCATTATTTATATATGTATGTGTGTGTGTAGGTTGTGAATGGAGTTGGAACTGCAGAACTGACCAGGGAGATGATCACGAAGACATTTAAAAACATAAAAGATCTGGTTGGAAAATCAATCTATGTTTCAGTCAATCTTTTAACTGAAAGTGGTAAGGCTCGACAGATACTGTGTGTTTATGTGTGTGATTGTGTGTGAGAGGCTAATCAAACATGTGTGTTTCAGGCAGTGAAATGGTGGAAGCGGAAAAGAGAGGCATTCAGATTGTGACGTCTCCGTACACCATCCATTACAAAAGAACATCACAGTTCTTCAAACCTGGAATGCCCCTGGGTGTCTCGGTATAACATATTTTACCCATTATTTTTTTAACAATTGTCAGTCTGGCTTTTCTGGTAAAATATACCATATTTGATGTTCACTGAAGAGTCAATAAATGTCCACCAGCAAAAAATGATACAGTGCTGTAATGTAATGCCGAGTTCCCTGAACGATTTAGCCCTATTTTTCACCCGCCAACAGGTTTAGTAAAATTGCCAACAAATTCCTGAAATCGCATGTGAGCGACAATCGTGCAGTGTGAACTATCAAAGACATAATCAGAAAAATATCACTGATATGTCACCAATGCCAATATCTGGACCTGACAGCGATCATTCTGTTTGAAATGATTTCTGACTTCTCTTGTGCGATTGGTACACAGTGTTGTTGGCGATTGTTTCATGTGTAGTCACACAATATATATCCTCGAGTCAGGGGGCGAAGGGGGGGGGGGGGGGGGTTAGGATGATTACAAGGGCCTACGCCGTTTTGGAGCCCCCTAGAGTTAATATTAGGCCCCCCTACCCCACTCTTCACTTTATTCCACGACACAGCCCCAACTCCCTGAGCTAACTTCCCTGGGAGGGGGAAAGTTAGGACTGTTATAAGAGCCCACACCATTTTGGGGCCCCTAGAATTACTGTTAGGAGCCCCCCAATCTCTCCCCCCGTCCCTCTCTTTATTTTTGTCCGTGACACCCATATCACCACACAACCCCCCCCCTTACTGTCTGCGGTTTTCCAGTTGCCTTTAATGTGTGTCAGAAATAAATTGAAGCATTTCTTAGGGTGCTTTCACACCTAGACATTTGTTTCGGAACCTGTCTCGTTTGCCCAGTTAGCGCGGTTAATTTGGCATATGTGAATCCAGCAATCACGCTTGGATCTGCTCCAAAACAATCGGTCGATTGAAACGATTGAAATTGCTCGATTGAAACAAACTCTGGAGCAGATCGATTTTAGTTTGAAAGCGATACGATCTGAGCCCGGCTATATCACAGTGTTTTATGGATATGTAATAGGCATACGGCTACATAAAGAGAGAATTATGAGTAGGGCGGAAGGTCATTCCAGACATCCCAAGTCTCCCAGAAGTTCCAGGAGTCTCCCGCAAATGCACAGAGACTCCCAAATGCCCGCAAACGAGTGATATTCTCCTGGAAATCGCACGTCTCCCCCCGGTCCTCAAATACATCGTGCACCCTTCTCACCCCTCCACACCGCATCTCTCCTCTCTCTTCAGACATGTCGCGCGCACCCTGTCAAATACCCCTATCCGCCCCCCCATTCATATAAGTTAACCCCCCCTCCAAAAAATAAACCGTTGAACTCTGACCAATGTGAGGAGAGTTTACTCACACATGACTTGTTTTAGCTCTTTTGGTTCGTTTAGAAACTTTGCCGTGTGAAAGTGAACCGCACCAAGCGCAAAGAGCAACAGTGTAACAATTTTAATCCCTGTTTCGAAACAAATGAATCGATTCACAGGTGTGAAAGCACACTTAAACTTTTTCACAAGCTTACCATCAACACCAACAGCAACTTAACGTAAATGCTATTTCAAATAACATTTCAAACCAGGTAATCTCCCAGAACTGATGTTTCAGCATTTTCTGCTCTGGGTTATAAAAAAGGTTTATGTAACAAATCCTGATGAGACGCCTGCTGAAGATGTGGAAGTGGAGGTGCTGGTTGATGGAAAGGGAGGAGTCAGTGGTAGAACCAGATCCAATGGCATTGTGAAAGTGAAAGTCAACACTCCTGGAGGAGCCTCTACATTGAAGATCACTGTAAGACTTGCTGTCTCATTTGCACTGATGTTCAGCCAGTTTTATTGGAAAATGGATTACCTGAAAGATGTTTAACAAGCCAATAGCAAATACTGTACGCATTACATCAAAATTAAGGCATATATTGTTTTTGAAGGCAAAGACCAGAAATACAGAATTTACCAGTGAACAGCAGGCAGTGAAAACAATGACAGCTCAGGCCTACAAAACCAAACGCGACTCAAAAAACTACCTGCATATCAACATTGAGTCTGCAGAGTTTGAGATCGGGGATCAAATGACAGTTAATCTGATCACTGGACAAAGTTCAGGAGTCAGAGATCAAGATTACACTTACATGGTAATAATTCACGTCATTTCTTATTCCTCACATGTATTCGTTGAAATGGTTTGTGTGTAATAATTTGTGTTGATTTCTCTACCTACTATTTAGATCTTGAGTAAAGGTCAGATTGTTCTAGCAGAAAGGTTTAAGAGGCAAGGACAAACTCTAGTCACTTTGTCTTTAACTGTGACAAAAGAAATGGTGCCGTCCTTCCGCTTTGTGGCTTATTACCATGTGGGCTCAGATGAGGTGGTGTCTGATTCAGTCTGGGTCGACGTGAAGGACACGTGCATGGGGAAGGTGGGTCAACCATCACAAGAAATGTTTGATGTGCCAAGTCTGTATTTCTGACACATTATCTCTCGTTTATAGCTCAAGCTCGAGGTGATGGAAAAGAAGAATACCTATGAAACAGGAAATGAAGTCAATCTGCAAATAACTGGAGATCCTGGAGCCAGAGTTGGTCTGGTGGTGGTTGACAAGGCTGTGCAGGTCCTTAACAAGAACAGACTCACTCAGACAAAGGTGAAGGGTCTCTGGGCATTATAATGAAAACAGATCATGACTGTTTCTGACAAAAGTGTTCCAAAACAAATGTGTTTTCCTCCCTCTAGATCTGGGATGTCATTGAGAAGCACGATACTGGCTGTACTGGAGGAGGTGGAAAAGACAGTATGGGTGTTTTTAGTGATGCTGGTTTGATTTTTGAGTCCAACGCTGCAGGAGGAACCGACACCAGAACAGGTTCCCCCATTCCCTTCAGCTATCGATGACCTGATCACATTAGATTTATTAACTGAAAATATAAGGTAGGGCTCAGGTCTGATGAGTAGTTAGAACCAAAACTAAGTGGTGACAAAAAGTGGACTGACATATATCCTGTATTGAAGGCTAGACCTGCTGTTAGTTACTGGATCAAATGCAGAGGCTTAATTACTTTGCCTGGAAAACCCAGGACTTAGGCTAAAACAGAATTATGTCTGCCACTGGTAGTGAGAGGTTAAGTGAGGTCTAATGTGGATGTTTTTTGTCTGATTGAAGAAGAAACTGTAGAGGTTTAGTCACATTACCTGGGATATACAACCATAGAACATTGCAGTAGCGCCAGTGGCTACTTGAAAGCTGATGTCAAATCTTAAATATGATTCTGGCAGCAACTGGGGTAAGTTGTTGAAATCAGCAGGGTGCAATGTAGGTCCTCTTTGGCTGACTAAAGATGAGATCAGTAGCGACTATCTGGATCATCTTAAGGAGCTTAAGGGGGTTGCACACCAGATGTGCTGCACTGCTCAGAACCATGACAAGCCATATATTTTAGAACTGTAAACATACATTTCTATCAGGGCATGCACAATAGTGCCGCAAGCTGGTGGCTTTCCAAAGCGCCCAGCTATGGCTCTTTGAGTCGGCTGTTTAAATTTCTGCCGCACCCCAGAGCGCAATCTGCATAGTTGCATATCAGTTAACATTATATTGGTTTCAAAGGTGTTCGAAGGCATGTACGGTGTCCTTTACTTACAACTGTCACTTGTGCAGTACATACCAGCACAGTCCAACCTGGCCTGGAATTTCCAGCAACAGAGCATTGCAGTAGCCCCAGTGGCAGAATTCAAAATTAATATCAAACAGTAAATAAGATTCTGGCCACTAGGAGCAAGTGGTTGAGCAGCAGGCATGTAATGTAGGGCATCACAATGACACTGGACAAACCAAATGCATTTGTTTAAGGGTTTTTGCAAACTAAGATGTCGCGGATGAAAACTAAGAGGGGCTGGGAAGGGGGTTGGTTGTCGCAGATGTAAGTAGGCCTTAGAATCGTCCTAACCCACCAACCCCAAGCCCCCTAGCAGTGCCCCTGCTTGAAGCTAATATCTGGATCATCTGTAGAGGCTGAGACATCTTACCTATAACATCCACCTATAGAGCTCTGCTCCAGATTCAGTCTGAACTTTGACTGTGATTCTGGCTACACTGAAGGGTGTAACATGGCTGACTGAAGATGAGACCTTGGTTTGGTTGAGGGCAAGACCTTCTGCCACTTTTAGGATCATCTGTAGAGGGTTAATTAAGTAGAGCATTGCATTTGTCTAGTTTTTAAATGGCAAGATCTTGGACAAAGAGTTGTTCTGCATACTCATGCAGAAAAAGGTTTGATATTAGACTACAGGTTTGAGCTTTTGACACAAAGACAGACGCTTTGCTTTCTGGTTGCTCTTCTTTACAATACCATTACACAGAGGTAATCCCTCTAAAATAGGAGAAATTTAAAATACTCTATTAAATATATTAAATGTGAAGTCAATTTATTAAAATGACTTTTGTTTGGTTTATTAAATTTGATATATATATATTTTTTTTACAAAAAAAAAGCTAATTAAATCCAATGAATTGTCCTCTAGTGCCTGAGTGCCCAGCCCCTCCAAAGAGAAAACGGAGATCTGAGAGTCTTCAAACAATCACTACAACTCTTGGTAAGAAGCGGGTCTATATTCAGAATGGACTCAATTAACCAATCTGATCTTTTGTTTTATTTGAATTTTGTTTAATTTAAATCAATATACAAAGAAATTAAATAAGACTGATTCATACAAATTTCAGGATAAAAAAATCCCTTTGGTTTATTTCTATTGGGGTCCACCATTCGAATTAGAGAGGTTGCTCTTGGCTTTTATTGCTGAAGATCCTGAACCTTTCTCTTTATAGGACACAGTCCACTTTTTAGAGAAATTTATCTTCACACCTGTAGTTCTCACAGTGTTCTTGTATTTGCTCTCCACTAATATTGTCTTTTCAGCTGGCCAATACTCTGAAAAACTCAGGCCATGCTGCTATGACGGGATGAGGAATAACAGAATTGGCTACACATGTGAACGGCGAGCATCATACGTCATAGATGGAGAAGAGTGTGTCAAAGCCTTCTTGCATTGCTGCAAAGAGGTGAAAAACCACAGAGAGAAAGAGACCGAAGAGGAGGAGCTGATTCTGGCTCGTAGTAAGTATCTTCACGGATTAAGATATCTTAAGAGTGCATCACAGAAAAATACAGTACTTTACACTTTCACATTGCAAAATAGATGAGCGTTTTTTTCCTGAGATTACAGAGGTATAAGTTGGATCTAATTTGATTTGCATTGTAAACCCTAATGTTAAACAGTTTTTTTTAACAAAATTCTGTGCAGAAATAGGAAATAATAATAATGATAATTCCTTACATTTATATAGTATTTTTCTAGACACTCAAAGCGCTTTACACGTTGGGGGGGGGGGGGGGGGGTCTCCTCATCCACCACCAGTGTGCAGATGCCAATCTGCACACCACACACCAGCTGATTGATGAAGCTATATGGTGATGGTTAGGAGGCCATGATGGCAAGAGGCTAGTGGGCAAATTTAGCCAGGATGCCAGAGTTAAACCCCTACTTTTTTTTGAAGGACATTTTGGTAGGACAAGGTATCGACCAGAGAGTTGATACCTTGGTTTAATGTCTCATCTGAAAGACGGCACTTACTGAGTAGTATAGCGTCCCCTTCACTATACTGGGGGTTTGGACCCACACAGACTGAAAGTTGAGCACCCCCTGCTGGCCTCACTAACACCACTTCCAGCAGCAACCTAGCTTTCCCATGTGGTCTCCCATCCAGGCACTGACCAGGCGCAGCCCTGCTTCAGTGGGCAACCATCTGAGAGTTGCCGAGAGCTAGCTGCAGACTAGCTACAGATTGTGTCTGGCCCTGCTTATAACTTAACAATGCTTGACAATGTAATGTGCTGTGTGGTCTTAAAAGTATATTCTGACATTTATCATTACAAAAGGTGAGGAAGAAGAAGGGGATTATAAAGACTATGATGAAATTACATCACGCTCACAGTTTCCTGAGAGCTGGCTTTGGGAGGAGTTTGATTTCTGTGACAAATGGTAGGTAAAGGGAGACTTTGAGACTGTAAACTGAGCATCAAACATGACCCTTAGCATATAAAAGCAAATAAGCCACATGATCTTGATTGATTTGAACCGTTAACACAACAAAACATTTTATATCTTTCTCATAACCCAGTTCAAAACCAAGCAAGGACAAAGTGATGTACCTGAAAGACTCTATTACTACCTGGCAGGTCTTGGCTATCAGCCTGTCACCAACACATGGTAAGGTGATTCTTCAAACCCAGAATACACATTCTGAAAAAAAAAGCCACCATATTTATACAGGAGCAAGTGCTTTAAAACCTTTTTATGTGGGTTTGTTCCTCCTCTAAGGCATCTGTGTGGCAGAACCTGAGGAAATCATCGTTTTTAAGAGTTTTTTCATTGACCTCAAAGTGCCTTACTCAGCTGTACGGGGTGAACAACTGGAAATCCAGGCCATTATTCACAACTACACCCCCAAACACCTGAAGAAGGTAGGTTTGACATTCAGAATTTATTAATGAAAACCACACACATCATATTAACCCTTTATACCAGAGTCAAATTCCTGAAAACCATTGTGAATTTGTGAATCACTCTAAAGAAAGTTTGGACACCCCTGCTTTAAATGTTGAAGGGATTTTTGTCTCCTGCTGTTTTCACTAGGTTCGTGTGGAGTTTTTAGAGACAGCGGGTGTTTGCAGTGCCGCCAGTAAGAAAGGGAAATACAGAACAACAGTAAATGTTGACAAAGACTCCAGCGTAGCCGTTTCATTTGTGATTGTTCCCATGACACTGGAAAGTCCGCATATTGAGGTGAAAGCTTCAATATCAGATTATGAAGATGGAGTTAGAAAGACCCTGAAGGTGGTGGTACGTCTGATGCAGTTTCAGGACTTAATATGTTAGATCTTTCTCATACGTTTGAATAGATCAAGTAGTGTACCATGGATAGTTAACATGCTCTCTTTCTTTCAGTCTGAAGGTGTGCTGTCTAAATATCGAAGCAAAAAACTGGAGCTCAATCCGGCCAAAAAAGGTTTGATTTACTGTGAATCACACAACAACATTATGCTTCAATTAACATTACTTCAATGACATTTTTAGTCATTCTAGCTTAGTTATAATGCAAAAGTGTACAAAATCTGTTCATGCCTCTTCCTCTACATTCTCTGTTTTTTATGTCAAATGGAACAGGGGAAAAACCTTTAGTTCTTCAATCTGGTATACCAGCAGATCAGGTTCCAGGCACACCCATTAACTCGTACATCACAGTTACTGGTAAGAAAATGTTTTTTTAGAAGCAATATGTGAACAGCCCCTAAGGGGGTCATTCACCGGATGCGTTGCACCATGCATTTTAGAATTGTAAACATTGCCACATTTGGTGTGCGTCCCCCTTTAAGATTCTACTTCAGAAGTTACAGCAGTGTTGTGGCAGTTCATCACTTGTTTTTACTATTGCTATTGTTTTAGTCAACTTTAAAGTCCATTTTGTGATGTTAAGTGATGGTTCAAATGCTGATTGTTGATGTATCTGTGTGTCTAAAGCAGGGGTGCCCAAACTCAGTCCAAGTGGGCTGGTGTCCTGCAGATTTTAGCTCTAACTTGCCTCAACACACCAGCACGGATGTTTCTTGAAAGTCTAGCAAGAGCTTGATTAGCCCAGGTGTGTCTTGGGCTGTTGGGCTTGAAACTAAACTTTGCAGGACACCGGCCCTCCAGGACCGATTTTGGGCAACCTTGGTCTAAAGCATGCAGAAGCTCTAGCCTTTATGTCCATAATAAAGGTTTATGTAATCGTGTCACTTACTTGGCGATTCTTAGGGGCATGCCTTTGCTTTCTGTCTTCATCTAGGTGAAGAAATCAGTCAGTCGATTGAGCAGGCCATCAATGGAAGCTTCATGGGAGAACTTATCATCCAGCCTCATGGATGTGGAGAGCAGAACATGGTCACTATGACTTTACCTTTCATTGCCACTCATTACCTGGACAACACCAATCAGTGGGAATATGTTGGCATTGACCGCCGTAAAGTTGCCATTAACCATATCAAAACAGGTCAGGATGCAACAGATAAGCAGAATCTGAATCAAAATGAAAAAGCACTCTAAGATGCTCTCCCGAATCTTGAAATGGACATTAAAATAAAAATTTGTTCTACATTAAGGTTATGAAGGGCAGCTAATGTTCCGTAAACCTGATGGATCTTACGCTCTCTGGATTGAAACAGAAAGTAGCACATGGTAAAATATATGTATTTCATCTACATTTGTCTGCATGTCCAGTTTGACATCGCATGTGTTATTTATTATGAATTTTATGCTTGTAACAATGATCATTTGTTAATTATTCATGTGTTTGATTTTTGATTTGTTAAAGGCTGACAGCATATGTGGCTAAAGTCTTCGCAATGGCAAGTAAGCTTATTGCTATAGAGGAAAATGTGATCTGCAGCGCGCTCAAGTGGCTGATTATGCACAAACAACTACCAGATGGCTCTTTTAAAGAGGAAAAACCTGTATATCACAGGGAAATTATGGTAAATTGAATGCCATTAAGATAGCTATTTTTAAATGAATTTCTTAATCCTGAATAGAATTTTCTAAATGTGTAATATTCTGTTCACTTTTGCTTTATTCCAGGGTGGCATAGAAGGCCAAAACACTGATGTCTCTCTGACAGCATTTGTCTTGATTGCCATGCAAGAGGGCAAAGAGATCTGTGGGGGAGCAGTTGGTGTGAGTATACCTCTTTACCTTTTAATAGTTAGTTGCATTTTTCTACTCTTCCTTTTGGGTTTAACATCATACACACTCTTTTATAGAGTCTACACGAAAGTATGAGGAAGGCTGTTGCTTTCTTGAAAGGTCAGCTTCCGAAACTGACCAATCCTTATGCAGTTGCGTTGACGTCCTATGCCCTGGCCAATGCTGACAGTCTTGATAAAGCAATCTTGATGAAGCATTCCACCAAAGGAAACGGTCAGTAACACCAACAAGTCAAAAAAATGTTGAAAAACATTGAACATTAGAATAAACCAGACTGAAATAATAATATAGTACTTTTCTAACCCAAGTGCTTTACACATTTGGGAGGAATCTCCTCAACCACCATCTGTGTTTGGTGGTTGAAAAAAAGGGGGACTCAGGCAAAAAAAAGGTTGGGAACAACTGCTGTAGGGAACTGGATGAAATACAATAAACTAATTATAAGCATAGATAAATACCACAGATTAAAGAGATAAAAGTGCTTTATGGGTTTCCGGGAACTTTAACAGTATTCGGGTACAGAATTTGTATAATTAAATGTAACATAACACTGTTTTCTCCATATAAAAACATCCATAAAATTAATCTTTATTAAAGTAACAAAAGATAACCTTTCTTGTACATGGAAGCTGTATAGTTGCTCACAATTTATTTATATCAGTATTTTAATGCTTTTCAAGTGAAATGGAATATTGAGTAGGACAGGGGGATTGCTTTTGCGCATCATTCCCTCATAGCAAACTAACAGTAAGAGGGAGGTATTAATATACTGTTGCTATGTCACTCTGCAGTGACTCCACAAATCTCATGTTCTTAATTGTGGCTCCAGGTCAAGGATAACCTCAACTCAACATTGCATATCCTGAGATTTTTACTACCGCAGATGCACACATTGCCATATCAATGCTGAAATTATATGTGTTTGCAGCCCTAAGTTGCATCTGAAATTGCTTACTTCCATATTATATAGCATACTAAAAACAATACGCAAGCCGAGTAGTATGTCCGAATTCATAGAATTCGAAAAGAAGTACCCAGATGACCTACTACTTCCAGCAAAATTCTGAAGTGTGCATCGGATGAACGCTGCACTATCCCAAGATACACTACAAGAGAATTCATGAATGAGAGTGAAGCAACTGGTACAGGTAGATCACGTGATGATGACAAAATGGCGGATGTAGTACGTCCAGAGATCCATTCATACTACTGACATTCATTCTTGATAGAACATACTTTTCTAATGGCCGAGTACTACATTTTAAATTAAGTTGCAGTCAATGGGGGATTTAGAAATTGGCAATGTGGGCAATCGCCCAAGTCGGCATCTTGTTAGGGGCTGCACGAACATCATGAGGGCGGCACGACCATCGTTTGCCTAGAGCGTCAGTTAAGCTTGCGCCGTCACTGAATGCAGTACCTATTGAGTAGTAGGTGATTCCGGACGCAGCCCTAGTCATCACTATACTGGGACACTTGAACCCACACAAACCACAGAGTGAGCACCCCCTGCTGGCCTCATTAGCCCTCTGTAAACTGCAACCAACTGTAGTTTTCCCATGTGGTCTCCAATCCAGGTACTGACCAGGTCATCTCTGCTTAGTTTCAGTGGGCAACCACGTAAGTTCTGCATCTGATAGATGCTGTATGAAAGTGTTACATAAGAACTTTGCTGTAACTTGTAAGACTTGGGATGCATTGAGAACAATATTTAAATGAATCAAGTTGGAACAGAAGGATAAATAGCTCATAATGAAATGAAGTGAAAGTAGTGACATGTTAATCTTCATCTCTGAACGTTTCTCGTCCTGTTTGTGTTTAAAACAGACGGTAGGTTCTGGAATGTACCTGGATGGCATTATCATTCAATAGAGGCGACGGCATATGCTGTGCTGGCACTCGTGAAGGCCAAAGACTATGATACAGCAGGAGAGGCAGTGCAGTGGCTGGCCAAACAAAAGTCTAGTCATGGTGGTTATGACACTACACAGGTACTGATTTTCAAATAAATTTTGTAAAGTGATTGGTTCTACTGATCAAGGTTAAAAATGCTTTCTCCCAATCCTTGTTGTCTTTGATTCCTTGTTTGTGCTCTCTAGGTGACCATCATGGTTTTCCAGGCTGTGGCAGAGTACCGTGCGCAGGTGCAAGACCTAAAAAACTTTGACCTGAATGTGGAACTGGTTGTGCCAGGAAGAAGAAAGACTGACAGATGGACCATTCAAAGAAGTAATGTGCATCTTACACGATCAGGCAATGTAAGTACAGTAGTTGATCTCATCAGAATTGATCCAGCTCAAAATTGCTGTATTATGATTGTTCTGATGCTCATCGCCATTTATAATTGGCTGCAACAACAGTGTTTTGTTATTCACAGGAGCTCACTAAGTGTTAAATAACTATCACAGGGTCTGACCCTGTTGAAAATCTAATCTAATATTTGCAAGGTTCTGAGGTTGGGGTTAGGGTGTGGGCAAGATTATGACCTCACCTCACACGGATCTAAATCAAGATTACGCTGGTAGCACAATCTGATTGGTAGCATATATTTCGTCACTGGGATGTGCTACCTACCTTTTAAAATGGATTTAGCACAATCTGAGCAGTCAGTTCAAATCGTCAGAACATCAAGGATTTGATGTTTCTGATGACTTATGTATGTTTGTGTTCACTCAACAGGTGGATATGAATAAGGACTTCACTGTGATTGCTAAAGGAACCGGATCTGCCATTCTCTCAGTGAGTGTCCACGAGTGTTAATATGGACAGTTGCCAGACTGAATGATATGAACTTCAAATCTGAGACCTTCTGCTGTTTTCAGGTTCTGACGCTGTACTACGCCAGACCGTTTGAGAAGAAGTCTGACTGTACTTTCTTTGATCTGAGTGTCAAATTGGATAAAATCCCTGAAAGTAAGATTGACAGTAATTTACTTTCTGTAGTACCTTCCATACATTAAGATGTTTTACACTGCATTTACCCTGGGTTATCATCGGTCTAAACCCCAGGTAGAGGAACGTTTGACAATAGTAATCTAGAAGCCTATTACCACCACTTTTACACTGGGTTGTAAAATCTCATCACTTTTGCAGAGTTTACTCCATTTTTCTGAGCTGAGTTTATCCAGATGATTAACAACCAACAACCAATCATGCGTCTCACTTTCACATGCTTTGTACAATCACAGAAACATTGCTTGTTAATAATAATAATTCCTTACATTTATATAGCGCTTTTCTGGACACTCAAAGCACTTTACACATTTTTGGGGGGGAATATCCTTGTCCACTATCAGTGCGGGCATCCACCTGGATGACGCAATGACAGTCATATTGCGCCAAACCGCACACCAGCTGATTGCTGAAGAGGAGACACAGTGATGAAGTCAATTATAATATGGGGATAGACAGAGAGCAGTGGGCAAATATGGCCAGTACACCAGGGTTACACCCCTACTCTTTTTCAAAGGACATCCTGGGATTTTTAATGACCACAGAAAGTCAGGACCTCAGTTTAGCATCTCATCCGATAGACTGCTTACTGAACAATATAGAGTCCCCATCAATATATTAGGGCGTTAGGACCCACACAGACCATTGGTTGAGCACTCCCTGTAACCTAGCTTTCCGATGTGGTCTCCCATCCAGGTACAGCCCTGCTTAGCTTCAGTGGGCGACCATGTGTGAATTTCAGAGAGCTGGCTGCTGGCTAGCTTATACATTGTATAAAAAGTAGTTGCAAAGCTTAACAAATGTGAAATGCTGACCAACAATGTGCAACTCCAATGAAGAATAGACAATTTTATTCATATGAAAAGTTGTCACTAGGGATTGTGGGCCTCATGCACAGATTTAGGTGAGTGCAGTGAAAATCAGCATATGAATACCCAAGATTCATTGTTAACCCAGGGTAAAATATGAACAATGTGAAACAAGAAAAACCACGATTCTGTTTAGGATAGACCTGGTCGATTATTTCAAGTGTGAAAAGCCTAAAACACATTTGAAATGATTATTATTTTATTTTTCACTAAACACACCAAATGTTTCTGTTTCCTTTTAGCAAAACCAGGAACCAATGGAACTTACAACTTCATCCTGGATTTCTTGTATGTGACTTCTTATTAGCTTATTTTTATATCTAGCAGTCAATTGATTTGTTATAATAATTTACACTTTTGTTCAAGTGCTTTGAATCTGAGTTCAATTAAATCTCATTGTTGCCACATGTGTGGTATGCTTGTGAACACTAGTGTAGATGGTTACCATGATTGCTTTTATTCTGAGATATACTACAGTTAGGAGTGTAACAGTACACTGAATTCACGGTTCAGTTTGTCCCTAATTTTTGGGGTCACTGTTTGATTCGGGTAGGGTACAACAGGAATAATAACAATTCCCCAGTGCTTGCTTATCTGTCTATTCTGAACAGACAGAAGTGTTTCGTCACAATCAGCTACAGAACTGAAGAGCTTCTTGTAATGCAAAGCACAAAATAAATAGGATAATGAAAAATAATGTCATGTCATTAAAAAACTGTATTAAACTTTCAAAGGTTCAGCCCAACCTTCCCCTAAAACAAAAGAATACAGTAATTGTGCAACAGCACAACAACAGTTCAGTCTTGTGTGTGTTTGTGTAAAGAAAGAACTCACGTGTGTGTGAGATGTGACAGAGATCTTATATTTCCATTGTTTTTCTATGTAAACACGGTTGACAGATGTGTGTGACTTGCGTCGTGTGTAGCTCCTTGCACATGAGCACCGCGGTTTGTAGACTTTCAACCATTACCCGCAGCAGCGCTCATTACTGTCAGTTACAGAGCAGTGGACCAATCAGAAGAACTCTTAAGCGGGGCATTGCAAGCTTTTGCCAAAGTCCCTTTAAGGCAAGTCATTTCACTCGACGGCCATCTTTGAAATGCCTCTTGGGCTTGTATGCTCGGGCATTCTGTCTGAATGAGTAAACATCAAATGCTCCAAAACTGCTTGCCAAGCTTACGATTACATTACATATTCGGAATCACCAGTAAAAATAAACAACAGCTGTCTCTTTAGTTTCATTTCTAAACATCCAAATTACACAAAATCTGCAGAAACTCACGTCTGGAACAAGCCCCTCCCCCAGAGTATCGTCAGTCTAAAGCGATCGATGATTGGCTCCTGTAATAGTAGGCGGGGCTTTATTCACTAGGGGTTTCAAAATTAATTGTTTCTTCGATGCACCACGATGCAGACGGTGTCGGCATCGGTTCAGTAATAATCATAACCGGTTATTATGTACTGACGTCATTTATCTCATATGCGCTATGTCGTCATAGCTTACTATGGCGAGGAAGGCGAGCGCGAGTATTTCCAACGCTCCAACTGCTTAAAAACACAGAAACTGTACAATTTCACTGTGTGTGTGTTTGCGGGACACTCTTTCACGGACACTTACAGTAGTATCCCCTATTTCACTGCGATTTGAGAGAATGAAAGTAAACTCTCTCTCTCTCTCTCTCTCTCTCTCACTGTGGTCCATTTGACCTGCTGGCGTGACTTTTCCTCTCCTCTTGGCTGTTACAGCGATACTTCTGGATAGAGGTCTGCATTCCCGCGGGACCCGACCAGATTTATTGCAATGCGGGAATACATTTCCGAATAAAGCGTGGGAATGGTCGGTAACTAGTGTAATTTGAACGGGAGCGGGCGGTCTAATAATATCGCTCCCGAGCGAGCAAGCACGCATGTATGTGTGTGTATGTGTTTATGTGTGTGAATGAGAGAGAGTGTGATGTGTGTGTCAATTGTTTGGTGCTGTCTATGTTTGTGTGTGTGTGTGTGTGTGTGTGTGAATGAGAGAGAGTGTGATGTGTGTCGCTTGCGTGGTGCTGTGTGTGTGTGTGTGTTTATACATACAGCTTGTTCAGACTCAAATAAGCGTTCTTTGTGAACAGCTGCTTAGTGGCTGCACTTTTTCAGCCTAACAGTCACTGCACATCTGGACCAACTGGATTCAGATGTATTAGCATGAACCGAACTACCAGTTCTGTACTGTGATAGTTTGGGATGAACACATGTACTGTTACACCCCTAACTACAATATAATGATACTTTGAACTCAGGAGGGCACTTCTAGTGTGAAACAGATCGACTAGATGAAGCAAAAGACCTGCAAAGCCTGTAGATAAAACCTGCTCTCAATATTCACAGCTACAAAAACAAAACAAATGACGCCACCATGACGATTCTGGACATTGGCTTGCCAACAGGATTTGATATTGATGAAGCTGATCTTAAACAGGTATTGTGATGAAGAACTAATGTGCTGTGTAACACACATCCACACACAGGACATAAAAATCTGATGATTTCACCTGTTGATTGATTTGTTTTATCTCGCCTACAGTTGTCCACAGGGAAGGAGAGATACATCCAGAAATATGAAAAGAATAAAGTGCTCTCAGAGCGAGGATCCCTCATCATCTACTTAGACAAGGTATTTCAGTACAGCTGCAATGCTTTTATTTAGTTTTCTATCAGCTAGACTAAATCAAGTGCTGTTTGTAAGACACAAACAAGAGTTGCAAATCAGTCAAACATACTTCATTTACATCTAAAAACTGAAACGTTGATGTAGGTCGGCGCCAATAGCCTAGCGATTAGTGCGCCGACACATAGCACCAAGGTGCTCACGGCGACCCGAGTTCGATTCCCGGCTTAAGGTCCTTTGCCGATCCTTCCCCCATCTCCGCCTGCCACACTTTCCTGTCTTTAAAAAAAAAATCTCCACTATCCTATCCCAATAAAAGCCCCTAAAAAAAAAAAAAGAACTTACAGTGCACAATATGTGTAATTGATAGTTATTTTTTACATTTCAGAGTTCCCAAACCAATTTTTTCAATAATATTTCTACTTTTCTCCTTATCTTGATATATTTTGTGGAATTTCAAAATAATCAGCTAAAAATCATCAGTCTAGCATATCTGTCTCTAATGCTGTGTTTCTGCCAGATATTACTGAAATAAATATAACATGCTAATTTGAGAAAAAAACATGCTAATCAAAAAAAAAAAAAGACAATGTCAACAGTTTTCCCCCAATTCTCCAATCCAATATTTTGTGATAATATTAGCATAACGTCACAAGCATAATACGAGACCACCAAATTATGTAAGGGCCATTCAAAACAGCATCGTATAAAGAATCTGCTTTGATTTCTGTCTCATTAGGTTTCTCATCAAGTATCAGAAAGACTAGTCTTCAGAATGCACAAGACTTTTAATGTGGGTTTGCTTCAACCTGCTTCCGTCACCATATATGAGTATTACTCACCCGGTAAGCTGCTGTGCGCACACACACTGTGTTCACACACTTGCATCCAGACATTACGATTAATCGCATCCAAAAAAAGCTTTATTATATATATATATATATATATATATATATATATGTATATGGATGTATGTATATGTATATCTATATATATGTATATCTATATATATATATGTATATATATGTATATGTATATATGTATGTATATGTATGTATATATATATATATATATATATATATATATATATATATATATATATATATATATATATATATATGTATATATATATATATATATATATGTATGTATATATATGTATATATATGTATATGTGTATATATATATGTATATATATATGTATATGTATATATATATATATATATATATATATATATATATATATATATATATATATATATATATATATATATATATATATATATATATATATATATATATATATATATATATACATATATACATCCATACATACATACATACATATACATACACACATACATATACATACATATACATATATACATATACATATATATATATATATATATATATATATATATATATATATATATATATATATATATATATATATATGTATATGTATATATGTATATGTATGTATGTGTATATATATATATATATATATATATACACATACATACATATACATATATACATATACATACATATATATATATATATATATGTACACATATATATATATATATATATATATATATATATATATATATATATATATATATATATATATATATATATATATATATATATATATACACACAATATCTATACACAGTGAGTACACACACATTAAGTAAATACAAACTTTTATTTCAGATGTGATGAATTGTTTGATGGCACTAATATGATCTACTGAATTTACACAGGATATGATACAGTATGACTTATATTGTGATGGGAAATTTTTGTCATATAGCCCAGCTCTATATTGTCAGGGCTCGACAATAAGGACTGCCCGATGGCCCGGAGCCAGCGTGCGAGATGCTCGGGACAGTAGGCAGAATTGTGTTGCCTTGTCACTAAAGTTTAATTTGGCTGTGAGTGTTTGTCAATTGCATGCAAATAGGATGCTTCCCACCTACTGTAGACGTTTGTTTCGGAACCTGTCTTGTTTCCCCAGTTAGCGCGGTTCGTTTGGCATATATAAATCCTGCAAATGCACTCGGATCCGCGCCGAAACAATCGATCCTAGACAACCTGAATGAGGTGGTCTCAGCTCGATTGAAACAAACTCTGGAGCGAATTGATTGAAGTGAGAGCAAAACAATGCAACAAACAAACAAACCAGGCTATATCATGATGCATTATGATTGTGTAATAGCCACATATACGCCTATATGAAGAGAGAATGATGAGTATGGCGGAATTTGATGTCAGAATTTACCGGTATTTTGGAATGGATGTGTGAATGGTCTTTTCCGAGAAAATTAGAGAACGTCCGTGTCTGTGTGAACACCTTTTTTATGAATTTACCAGTAAAGTTCCGGAAAATTTCTGGATATTTATTTTTTATTAGTATTTTTTTATTGTCAGTTGTATTTTGAAGAAAACGTATGCTGAAGTTATGTTTGGCTTTTGACACATTATTTAAAATATGTGGCTACGATATAGCTATTTTTTTTTTCTTTTTTTTGGTGGGGCCAGTGAAAATTTTGGCAGGGCAAGTAAAAATCTGAACCACTGGCCCAATGGGGCCAATAGAAAAAATCCTTAGTGTTGAACCCTGATTTTCACATGACATATATTGAGATTCATAAATTCCTTTGCATATCATGAGTCATTTACAGTGTCATCTAACATTCCTACATGAAACCCGTATGTGTGTGTGTGTGTGTGTGTGTGTGTTTAAATCTCATCCAGATGCCCGCTGTAAAAAGTACTACCACCCTGAAAGGGAAGATTCTGCTCTATACAGACTGTGTAAAGGAGAACTGTGTGTGTGTGCTGAAGGTATTACCATTTCAAACATTCAGTTATGATTTTTATTCATGTTATTGAGAATAATAACTAACACTGACTTCTCTGAACACAGAAAACTGCAGTTACCAGAAGAAAAACCAAGTCGAGGAATCGAAGCGCATGATTAAAGCCTGTGAACCCAACCTGGACTACAGTAAACACATTCAGTTTCTACTGTTGATGGCTCCTAGTTAAATGACTTTAAACTATACATTATACTCGTTTACACTCGAAAAACAACAACATGTTGGTTTGTTTTCAAACCAAATCTCAGTCAGATATGAACAGACCCAACCATTGGGTTAATTTGGCGTTGTTCCCATAAATTCATTAAACGAATGTTTCCTCATATTTGACCCAAATTTGGTTTTAAACGACCCAGTTTTTTTAAGGGTTATGATACTGTAAAAGTACATTAATGTAAAGCTTGTATTCATTCATTCAGAGAAAACCTATTGGTAATTTTCTACATCGTGTGAATGAACAACTGGACAAGTCATCCTCAAATCAGTCTTAATGTTTCAGTTGCTCAGAAAAAGTCGTGACTATTGCAGATGCACACGCTGCAGTGTTGATGCTGAATCGATATATTGTGCAGCTTTTTATGCCATTAACACACATGTGCGTTTGACAGTTTATAAAGCGAAATTAGTGAAGATGGACCTGAAACAAGACTCCGATATCTATCACATGAAGGTGGAGAAGACGGTGAAAGAAGGTACGACCTCAATGTGTTTCAAGGCCGATCACGAAATGCATTAGAAATGTGTCTGAATCCTGTTTAATGCAGGTTCATCAGGGTACAATGCATTCAGTTTCATACACAAAAACACTTCACAGAGCATGTATTATACACATGGACATCACCTTTGGATGTACACTATATACTGTATAACCGCATGTGTATACTGCTACACACAACTCCTTAACTTTTCAGATTTAACTGTATATATAGATAAATATTAGTATTATTATTGTGAATCGAGCTACAGTATACGAATAAACTCAAATTGAACTTGTACTGTCCTGTAGGAACTGATCCGGATGTTGAAGGGAAAGTGAAATCTTTTTTGGCTCGTCCCAGTTGCAGAGTGAGTTTAGGACTGGTTGAAGGAAAGTCGTATCTCATCATGGGAAACTCTGTTGATCTGCCGACCCTTGGGGGAAGGTAGGTGTCCAGATTTACACACGATATACTTCAGGTTAGAAATGTAACGATGAATTCTGAAGAGGTAAAAATCAACTCAAATATGAGACTTTAAAAAGGTAATAAAATAATAAAATGGTGATATATATTCTGGGCAATGCAGTGGCGCAGTAGGTAGTGCTGTCGCCTTACAGCAAGAAGGTCGCTGGTTCGAGCCTCGGCTGGGTCAGTTGGCATTTCTGTGTGGAGTTTGCATGTTCTCCCTGCGTTCGCGTGGGTTTCCTCCGGGTGCTCCGGTTTCCCTCACAGTCCAAAGACATGCGGTACAGGTGAATTGGGTAGGCTAAATTGTCCATAGTGTGAATGAGTCTGTATGTGTTTCCCAGTGATGGGTTGCAGCTAGAAGGGCATCCGCTGCATAAAACAAATGCTGGATGAGTTGGCGGTTCATTCCGCTGTGGCGACCCCAGATTAATAAAGGGACTAAGCCAACAAGAAAATGAATGAATAATATATATTCTTATCTATTATTAAGCTAATTAAATAAATAAAAAATCATGGGGCAAACATTTAGACATTAAAATACCCTGAATAAAGGAAATTCTGATTGGCTGTGATTTTTTTTCCTCTCTCGGCACTTGTGTTTATTTTCAACTCTAGGTTCAGCTCACAGCTCCTACTAGAAGGCGGGGATAAAGATAGTAAAGGCTCGATCTGATTGGTCAGATTTAGATAAACAACCTATGTAGAACCCAATTATTGGCTCATAAAATAAAAGTTTTAAACATTTTAACATAAGCAATAATTTTACACTGAAAATAAATGACAGAACAATGAATGAATAAGTAATTAAAAATATGAATTAAAAAATTGTATTTGTCTAATGTAAACCTCAGCATCATATTAGCTAAGTAGTTTCCGTTTAAAGAGAACAAATATATTCAAGGCTGCTGAACCCCTGCGTGAAAGGCACTTTTGATCAACTACATTAAACAATTGTTTGGGGTTTTCATTTCATTTCTCTCTTTGGAGTAGAGGAGTGTATATTCCATACAAAGTATGAAGCTGATTGGTCAGTCATTGTCACTTGACTCGCGGTGTGCCGTGTGCACGTCACTCCCAATATGTGCATAAGAAAAGAAATAAAGAACTTGCGCATACAAAGATGTGACGTGAACGGCCCTTAGTTAATACCCTCAGCCATAGTTAATGCAGTGCGCGTGCGTTAGAGATGCGCGGATCAGCTGTAATGACACCCGAATCTCCACATATAGTTTTATCTGATATATGTATCTGCACTCGACCATGGAGAGTAACAGGGCATTCTGTGTGAACGGCCCCTAAATCAGCCACTCATTAATGTTTTGTCTTTCCTGTTGTGTTGTTTTTAGTCTGCAGTACATCATAGGAGAGCAGACCTGGATTGAATACTGGCCTACGAGTGACGAAAGTAAATCTGCTGAACACAGAGAGCGCTACATCGGCATGACTGCAGTCGAGAATATGTTTACCACAGGTGGATGTTTGACATAACTGCATTACATCTGTTTGCTGATTACAGATGGAAATTAAACACCGTCTCTCATATTTCCGAATAAATTACATGTAATATTGTTCGAGGCTAATTTCTTGTAAATAATTATTAAAATCAAGACTTTATCAAATGAAAATGGTTGTTTTAGACTCCTGCCTAATAAATCATGGTGTTGCTGTACATGTTGTTCCCTGCAAAACTATTCTGATTACATTATTCAACATTATTATTTGTGTCATATTTCTTTGACTACACAGTATGTCTCTATACAGTCAGTTGAATCCTCATAAGGGAATATGAAGGTGAATTTCTGAACTGATCGTGTGTAATTTGACAGCTCTATATTATTACAGATAAATATATTATTGATATAGAATGAATGAAAGAATCTGATTGTTCGATTAACATGCAAATCAAGGCTAATAAGAACAGCTTTTCCTTTACAACAAAGAGTGATCAACGAAATGAGTCAGTTTCCCACAACACATCCACAAATGATGTCAACAGTCAATGAAAGTTAACATCCATTACACAAACATGTTTTACCCGAAAATGTAGACACTAGAAAAATGACCTGTGCGCAGCAGTCAGAATGCTCGCGTGCCGATTTTCTCTGCTCGTGCACAAAACTTCTTGCACGCCCCCTCAAATACACACTGCTCAAGCCCAGATTTTTTGTGCGCTCTCAAATAAACGCTGCTGAAGTGCGATTTAGCGCGTTTTTGTAACGAGTATGTCTCCAACATTCATTAGATTTGCTATGAACATTTATAAATGTCTCTAATAGGCCTACAGAGCGGTATTAATGCATCCTGAAGTAAAGTGAAACGGCTAATGGCCTTTTAATATGTTTTGGTGCGATTATAACCTGCTATTAAAAAAAACAACAACAACAACGACTGAATGTTTTGAATGAGGAGCTGGAATGTAGCCGTGGCGGGATGAATTTTGGTGTGGCGCCTCGACATGGAAGAATGAAGCAATGTCTCTTATTGCAATGACTCAATAGCAATGTCTCCACGGAAGCAATGTCTCTTATTTTTGACATCATTCTGTATAAAGAGACAGTGATTGACCATCACAGGACGAGTCGCCGATAAACTTTTTATTAAGTGGAACATTATTTAATATGATTTATTGAAGTTACTGTAAGTTGTTGAGATATTTGTCAATTTATTTGTCAGCTTGTAAAGTAATTTCTATTTACTTTCTTTCATAAACCTTTATTTGAAGTTAATAAATGAAGTGTCAATTCCCTAATTTAAGTGACACTCTTAGTCCACTAACTAACTAACTATATATATATATATATATATATACATATATATTTACTTTGAAAAAAGTCAATGAAGAATCAATGACTGGCACAACAGTTCTAGCAAGAGTGGGTGTGATTTTGCCAAGTAGCATGTGATCCTGGATTAAAATCTGTTTAGATCTTGGAACTTGATTCCTGTTCGAAAATATGATCCACACATGCACAACAGAGAGAAAAACACAAGAGGGCAAAATAGGGTATACGTATGCACACAGACTTTTCATTTCAGCCAGCCTCAGGGCTTCCAGTGAACTGTCTTTCCCTTATAAAATTGCCATGTTTAAGGTCTCATTTCTTTAAAAAATCAGTGATCCTCACTGCCTGATTGATATACGATATAAAGTGGGTCTCAGACCGGACAAGAAGCACTGCAATTCTATTTCACCACACCATGTCTTTATAATATGACAATTTATTTTACCCCAGTGTTAGAGCTGCAAAATTAATCGAAAATGATCACGATCTCGATTTGACCCTACACACGATCTTAATTCAGCTTTTCTACGATTCAGCCAATTCTATTTTCAAGATCAGGAGAGAAGCATAAAGGCGGTTTCACAAGTCTTCACATTGTTTTATATAAATGGCTCAGTAACATGTACACCTCCAAATGATGTTAAAAGTGTCAGATACTATATTATAAGGTATAATTCACCCAGAAATGTCACTTCTGTCTGACGCACTGTTCGATTACTACTAAGAGGACGTGCGCGTGCCCTGCAATGATGTGTACTTTAGTGGACAGAACCTGCATAGGCAGTGAATAACAGCTAATAAAGTTGTGAAGGATTTTTGAGGGATCGTTAGGGAAGTATGATCTACAGTATGTTTTTTCTTAAAGTGACGACAGCCATGACATGAACTGCATTCAGCAGTGAAAATAAAACCGGCGCGCACATTATTTAAACGATTATATCACATTTAGAGTTATGATTACAACACACAGTGCATGAAAATAACTGTTTACTGGGTCATTATAACTACTCTAGCCTATATAATGGTGAATATAATGCAGGAGGGAATCTGATAATGACAATTGTCTGATTTTACCAGTGAATAAAACGGTCTATTAATGTTTTCAATGACAAAAGACATTCATGTCTCAAACATAATAATTCAACTTCAGAATTATGAACAGTTGTATTCTGATGTCTTCACTTTACTGTGCATCAATGACCAGGACAAATTTAAAGTCTGTTCAAGTCCACCATTCACAGTCTATGTAAAATTGAGCATTTAAACCAACAGTAGACCTACTCACAGGCCTAATATTGTTGATTTACCATATGTTGGAGAAACAATAATAATTATAGCCCACTCATATTAACCTTAATTTTACACCTACAGAATCGTGAGAAAATCCTGATCTTCATTTTAGAATTGTGCAGCCCTTCCCAGTATTTTCAATGGAGTTTCTGCGCTAGCCTGCTGGAACTGATCGCGCTAACAACTTTCATCTCGTTTTACACTTGAACAACTAAATGAATGCTTAAAGAGCCCGTATTATACATGAAATAGGGTCACATTTAGGTTGTAAGGGTCTCCAACAACAGTCTAATATGCATGCAAGGTCAAAAAACACTTTGATGGTCTTATAATCTGCATTTATTTTTACCTAATTATCCCAGCGACTCCCATATGAATCGTTCAGCGATTCATTTGTTCCCAAACCCGTCCTCAGCGCGAAGCTAATCTGTGCTAACTGGACCGATGACAGCCTGCTGCGATTGGTCGAAACTGACAGCCTTCAGCGCAAGACAGAGTGAAATGCCCAGCAGCTAATCAACAATATAAAAGTAGTCACAGTGCATACACGCTTCTTAGTGTACGGCGTGGATTTTGGCTGCCAGTGGGTGAATGTAAATACAGGCGATGGACTTAAAAAAAACAGACGACTAACTATTTTATTGAGCAAAAACTCCAAGAACTGGCGAGGAGCCCTTCACCTGCTCTTTTCACACAGACACACACACACACACGCACACACACACACACACACACGCACGCAAACACCTCCTCCTCCTCCTTAGAAGACACAACACCAATAGAGAGGGAGACATCGGCGACATCTCCCTCACCACCCGCGTCCTCAGTTATATCTGCGACACCCCTCGTCCTTACTTTGCTAACGGGTCACTTTCGTTTTCACTTTCGGGTTGAGGGCGGCGTGATCGTCCTTAACCTAGAGCGGCAGTTCAGCTTGCTGAACCGGCCCTGCGCAACACACACATTACCCTCACTGTTCGCCTAGACTAGAGCGCCAGTTCAGCTTGCTGGGTGCAATTTAGACACCTCACCTCGAACCTGAGCTAAACTATTTTGAAACTTGACCGTTGCATGCGTGTAGAAACAGCTGATGATCCGTAATCAAAGCGGCACGCGTCGCGATTTTAACGTGGCTTTACACGCGATACGAGAATAAAGAGATAACCTGATACAGTACACGCGGTTACAAGTAACAAAACACAACTAAATGCATAATTTGCAAGCTAGAGTAAACGAGGCAACAATTTTAATCGCACGTACTTACACTGGTGAAATGGGGGAAGAAACTTATTCATAGTGCACTGATCGATGTTCTGACAGTCTTTACTGATCCTTCCTTTAACAAACCGATGAAGTCTTCTGTGTAAGTATGTAGTTTCCAGAAGCACTCGATCTGCTCAAGGCTGGGCTATATTGCTGAGGTTTCATCTTTGGGTGAACTGTCAATAATATCCATCTGCACAGCGTGACTTCATTCGACCGGTGTCTGTGTGTGTCTCTGTGTGTGTGTGTGTGTGTGTGTGTGGGGGGGGGGGGGGGGGGGGGGGGCTTTTTTTCTGTGTTAGAGGGCGAGGCCGCAGGTTTCAAATGTCCCGGGTTTGCGCGCGCAACTACTTGTGTTTCGTAGCCGCATCATCACGAAACACCTAATGACTCGTTATCAAGACGACTCGTTTGAAGCACTATGAGTCGACTCTTTTATAAATGAATCAATAGTTTTAAACACTGTACACTTACAGATTTAAGCCTTAGCTGGATATTTCATTTCACTTAGAGCTGTGTTACACACTACATGGAAGGGCATTTTCAAAAACCCATAATAGGGGCTCTTTAAGTGTATTTAACTGAATGTACTGTAATTACATTACAACATCGATGCTGTAAAAGGAATTAAGCTTTCACCGGAAGTTTATCACTGGCTGAAAAGCAGTAGCTGTGCATATAACCCATTACAGTCTAAACTCAAGCTCATATGCCAAATCTAAACCTTTAATGTGCTCAGTTGCTCTAAAGAACATCTCTACTTTATCATTCAAGTCAAAACTAATGAATCTGGAACGTTCCTCCATCAATCGTTCTCCAAACCACACGCTCGTCCTACACAAGCTGCATGTGTTGTGCTGAAATGTACACATCTGGCATAATTCCATGACTATATACTGTTCAATAAAACTCTCGACCTCCCGAAAATCAACAGAACAGGTGCCAGTTTACCAAAGGTTGTGTTTGCACGACTGCTTTTGCAGGTCATTTACAGGAAATCTGAATCTGATTGCAGTAACTCTTCTCTATTTATTTTTACTGTAGGCATTAAACAGGTCTGGATTGGAAATGTTTGTTTCTCTCTACTTTTGTGAATGAATTCAATTATTTTACACAATATGTACAACTTTAAAACTGTAGTTAAATATGATTATAATGTTCTGAGTATCGAATCCAGAGTTAGGGCTGCTTTACAACAGAACTGGAATTTATTGATCGGGGGTCGCTTGGTGATTTCCAAAAGTCAAATAAATTTAATTAAACTATTAGAATTACCATATTTTATCCATAACCCACAGAAAATTAAAAACATAGTTAATAGTTACATAAAAAAGCAACAATATGCAAATAAAACGCCATCAGCCTTTTCATTTATTTTCATGGGATTGGAAACTAAATAAAAGCCAGGTGGGACTTCTGGTAAGATGGCGGAGTAAGAAGTCGCAAGTTTCTGCTCTGAATATTACTTTTAATCATTTTGATTAGTCAGAGTTCTCTATTCTGATATTTTACACAAGACTAATAAGACATCGTGAGAGCACTTATAACCTAATATGCCGAGAGGTAATACAAAAAAGAACACTGAAATAACTGAGGAGGATAACGTGCAAGCAGCAGGCATGGCGGCTTCGACACAGTGAGACGACAACCGCGAGCTTCTCGAGCGCATCAGATCAGAAGTCGCAGCACTCAGAGTGGAGGTTCTTAGAGCTAAAAGCATCGTCACAGATGTTGAGGAATCATTAACCGACGTAGATGCCCACGAACGAATGAAAATGAAACTCGAACTTCACTCAAGAAATAAAAGCCAGGTGGATTATGATGCAGGTAGAATCTTCTTAAGTCTTTGAGCATGTGCAGTAGCTGAACGAAAGCGTTTCAGTCCTTTTAGAGTGGATGACCATGTTTTCTGAAAGAATTGAAAACAATAGTGTGGACATGGAGTGCTTTTAGATAAATTTTAGAGACTTTTTTTGGATTAGTGTAGACGTAGCCTTAGAGAGAGAGAATCAACTGAAGGATGAGAAACACTTTCTTCTTTTCTGCCACAAATATGCTACGACAAGGCTTTGTTTGTCTGTTAGAGCAGCTAGATTAGCAACTAAAAATAGATTTACAGCATCCCCCCCTTAAAAAAAATGTTAACCTATTTATTTTAGTTTTTTTTGAATGATTCTATATAATCTACACTGTTTATAATTGTAATTACTACAAGAGAAATCCGATTCTCAATCAATTATTTCTCATTCATAGCATCTTTTATTCGTATGAAAATGTAACTGTATTCCACATTGTACACAAGTTTAGCAATACTGCAAGACAAATATGCCAATAAAGCAAGAGAGAGAGAGAGAGAGAGAGAGAGAGAGAGACTTTTGACTTTTAAAAAGCTATTTATTTTGCAATATGTACAATTAAAACATTTCATTTATAAACTCAAAATTTTTTATCTTTTTCCCAGTCAAAAAAAAAATGTTATTGTCTTCCATAAATACAAAACCTTTGTTAATACACCATTTTTTTTCAAAAACTAATTCATCCCTGTTCATTTGATAATATTCATATTCTAAACGAATTCTTGATTCTACAAAAGCTTTGAACAAATTAATTACATTAACTTTCTGATCTTCCAAGTCACCTCTGTATGCCTTCCAGATAGCTAATTTTGCCTGGCCAATCATAAAGTTGGAAAAAGTACAAATCTCTTTTTTATTAAAAGAGTACTTCAAGAGTTCACACTTAGCTCACGATTTATACATAGCTTGTTTGGCATGCTGTCCCGGGAGAGAGCCCTGAGCTCAAGGTATCCTCGAGCCCAGGGCTCCCTCCTTTCACAGGGCGAGGGGAGACTGAGCTCAGGTCGATCTGAAACTCCCCCGCTGCTGAGGCCAAGGTGAACTTCCTGAGAGTAAGACATTAGAAAAAGATTTAGGCTTATTTTATCAATAATATAGAGCAGAACAGAAACACCAGATGGCCTAGTGAAGACCCAACGCCATTGGTATTCTTGCTGTGAGGCAACAGTGCTAGTCACTGGGCCACCGTGCCGCCCATTCTTGATAAAGGTGGAAGAAGGGGAGGAGGGGGGTTTCTTCCAGACGAAGATAGTTGTAGAGAGGAAATGAGGATATATATAGTGACTTGGGATCCTTTGATTGGAGGATCATGATTAGCTAATGTGGACCAGCTGGGTCAATCATGAGCACATGCTCCTCTCGAAATTAGTTTAACATTTAAACTTCACTTATGAGGATAATTGAACATTGTATTTGTAAAATTAAGACCTAACCTGCTAAAAATCCTTTTAAGCATATTAAAAAGTGGCAATAGTTTACAGCATTCATAAAAAACGTGAAAAACGTCATCAGGTTTATTACACACAGGACAGACAAAAGAATCTGAAAAATTGCATTTAAACAAAAACATTCTTGTTGGCAAAGAACAGAGCAAGATTCGCCATTGCAAATCACCAGACCTTTTTGGTAGAGGGTTTTTGTATAATAAATGCCAAGAGGGCGAAATAATTTCAGATTCAGACAACAAAGATCTCCATTTTGTATCTTTTCTTCCTTTTAACTGTCTGGTAAAGAAAAACTTTACACAAGTGAAGTTTAGTTATAAACAAGTTTCGAGAGGATCACGTGCTTATGATTGCTAGCGGCTGGATCCGCATTATCCAATTCTCAATGCACCAATCAGACGACTCCTAAGCTACTACAAATACCTTGGGTTACGTACCACCGCTATCTTCGTTTTGAAGAATCCCCCCCATCCACCCCTACTCCTCCTTCTTCCTAGATGGGTGACACGGTGGCCCAGTGCTTAGCACTGTTGCCTCACAGCAAGAATGTCTCTGGTTCCAGGCTTTACCAAACCAACAGACATTTCTGTGCGGAGTTTGCATTTTCTCCCCGTGCTCACGTGGGTTTCCCCCGGGTTCCCCGGTTTCCTCCCACCGTCCAAAAAACATGCAACATAAGTTAATTGACTAATCCAAACCGGCACTATAGACATGCTCCTAGTAAGTAGTTATCTCTTAAGAGCAATCACTGGCTGTTCATTGGTTATTACAGCGGGGGAGTTCTCGAGATCTACCAGAGCTCAAACTCCCTTCTCGCCTTGCAACGGGAGGGAGCCCCGGGCTCGAAGATCTTATGAGCTCAGGGCTCTCTCCCGGGACAGCATGCCAAACAAGCTTATAATTAATCATCAGCTAAGTGTGAACTCTTGAAATATTATATAAAACTCGCTTATTTGTTGTAGAAAATTTAAGACTTTTTTCACTTTTAAAAGATAGAAGCAAGTTAACATCATCATAATTATTATTTTCAAACTGTTCTATTTTTGGCGTTACATGCATTTCTGGAAAAAGGACTTCCGTGAAGTTATTTGACATGGATTCTGATATATAATCTGATAAGGATTGAGGAAAAGAAATTTGTAAATTTTTCACAATATTTCCCACTATTCTTTCTGATCTACTTTTAACTTTCCTGGTGATTTCCTGTGCTGAACACCACTTTCTTTCTGATAAATTCAACAAATTTCCAACTCTAGTTATTCCTGCAGAAGCAAATGTCTTTCTTTGACATATTGATCTTTTTATACAACCATGGATTATGAAAAGTGGTTCATTAAGCCCATAATGTGTCCTCTGCTCTAATTTAAAAAAGTTCCAAGCTTTGAACACAGATCCATAAAACTTTATATCGGTCTTTTCTTTCAAACTATTCTCTGAAATTAAAAACATTTGTTTATCAAACCCCATCATGTTTTTTTTCCGTAAAATTTCAAGAGCAAGACTGACCCACGGTACTGAGCTCGAAGAATAAAGCAATTTTTGGGCAGTCTGTAGTCTCATTGCATTAACTTTGGAGACTAAATGAATTAAACCTTGACCACCTTCATTAACAGGAAGAGAAAGTACTCCGGATGGCAGCCAATGATGTCCATACCAAAAGAAGTCCACAAAAGCTTTTTGAAGTTTTAACAAAAGATCTTTAGGAGGGTCCAGCACTGTTAATCGATGCCATTACATTGAAGCAGCAAGATTGTTCACTACTAAAACTCTGCCTCTATAAGAGAGTTGTGCTTGAATCCATTTCCATCTATGTAACTTTCCAGTGATTCTCAATAAGTCCTTCCCAATTCTTTTCCATAAATTGTTCAGTACCAAAGAACAGTCCAAGTATTTTGACACCTTCTTTGTTCCAGAGACACTGATGTGGAAGCTTTGGTGGAATCCGGTCTAACCAAGAGCCAAGTAACAGGGTATTAGTCTTTCCCCAATTAACCTGTGCAGAAGATGCGTTTTGAAATAAGTTAAGACAAGACAGTAGATTTGCGACATCCTCTTCTGATCTGATAATCACTGTAATGTCGTCAGCATAGGCTGTCAGTTTTACTGTTGGTATAGACAGAGAGTTCGAAGCTGGAAAAATTAGACCTTGTAACTTCTCTCTCAACATCTTCAATAATGGTTCAATAGAGATTGCATACAAGAGACCAGATAAACTACAGCCCTGTCTTACTCCTCTCTGTGCTGGAAAGGGTCTTGTCAAAATTCCGTTGATTTTCAACATGCTGTAGACATCTTTATACAAAAGACTTATCCATAAGATAATCTGTTTTCCAAAGCCAAACCTCTCGAGTGCTGTAAATAAGTATTTGTGGTCCACTTTGTCAAAGGCCTTTACTTGGTCCAGACACACTAGGCCAAGATCCAGTTTGTGCAAGTCAGTTAAATATAACATATCTCGCACAAGAAAAAGATTGTCAAAAATTGATCGTTTTGGAAGGCAATACGATTGATCTTTGTGAATAATTGATGTTAGAGTGTCCTTAAGACGATTGGTCAACACTTTAGATCAGTGTTTCTCAACCCTGTTCCTGGAGGCACACCAACAGTTCATGTTTTGGATTTCTCCCTCATCTGACCCATTAACTTCAGGTTTTGGAGTCTTTTCTAATGTTCTGATGAGTTGTTTCAGGTGTATTTGATTAGGGAGAGGATGAAAATGTGTACTGTTGGCATGCCTTCTGGAACAGGGTTGGGAAACTCTGCATTGGAAGAGACTCCAAAACCTGAAGTTAATGGGTCAGATGAGGGAGACATCCAAAACATGAACTGTTGGTGTGCCTCCAGGAACAGGGTTGGGAAACACTGCTTTAGATAATATTTTGTAATCCGTTCCTAATAGTGAGATTGGTCGCCAGTTTTTTAATAGACCAAGATCTCCTTTCTTGGGTAAAAGAGTCACCACAGCTCTTCTACAGCTGAGAGGCAGAGTTCCCAATTTAAAACACTCAAGTAACACAGCATATAAATCTTGTCTGATAATTGGCCAGAAGGCTTTATAAAACTCGGATGTTAGTCCATCTAATCCTGGTGCTTTTCCTGGAGATTGTCGTTGAACAGCTTTGTCTAACTCTTGGAGGGACAGAGTTTTTTCCAGTTTAGCTTTCTCATCTTCTCCAAGTTGTGGAAGTCCTTCTACTAGCTGATCAACTGCTTCAGGGTTACAAGGTTGTGCAGTGTACAAATCTTCATAACACCGTAGAACTTGGAGATTTATTTCCTTTTTGTCATGCATTTCCTTTCCATTTGTTAATTTAAGATGCTTTATATCTTTTCTTTCTGACATTTTCTTTTCCAGGGAAAAAAAGAAAGTTGTTGATGAGTCCATACTATTTAGATGTAAAATTCTTCCTCGTAGATATGCATTATGACTCCTTTCTTCATGCAAGTTTTTTAAGACTAAATTGTATTTTTTAAGTATCTTCACAGTCTCTCCATCTTCATCTGGACCAAAAGAGCTGCTCAACTTGAGAATTTGTTGTTCTAAGAAATCAACTTTTTCTTTTATATCAGCTTTTCCATTTCTTGTATATTGTTGGCAGAAAATCTGAATCTGTGCTTTGCCAATGTCCCACCACTGACTCAAAGTTTTATACTGTGGTTGTCTCTCTCTCTCCACTCTTTCCAGAAAATATTTAAAAATTGCCTAAAAGAAGTGTCTTGCAACAGGCTATTATTAAATCGCCAATAGTTATTCTGGGCTGTGCTTTGTGTTATAGACATAGTTACTGCTACAAGATAGTGATCAGAAAAACATGTTGGTAAAATGCGACTATTAAAAAATCTATTTCTATTTCCCATTTGGACATATATTCTATCAAGTCGTGCACCAGAAATAACATTATTATTTATTTTTAACCATGTATATTGCTTATCATTTGGAAAAGTTTCTCTCCAAAGATCGACTAATTTATGATACTGGACTACGGTTTTGAGAGTCTATGCTTTATTCTATTATTTGGAATATCTGAAATAACATCTTGCAATTTTTTTAAAAAAGTCACTCTTCCTAAGCCATCATTTGGAGCATAAACATTAATTAGTGAAAAGCTTAAATCATATATCTTGATATCTAACATTTGCAATCTACCAGGTATAATTTCTGTTATTTTATGATCTTGAAATTGCAAATCTGCAGAAATAAGAATGGCTACTCCGGCACTGACATTTGTTCCATGACTAAGGAAAACTTTACCACTCCACTCTCGTAGCCATTGTGTCTGATTTTCCATATCTGTGTGTGTTTCTTGCAGGAAAATGACATTCAGTTTTTTTAAGCTTATAAAATCAATTAAAGAAATACTTTTTTAATATTTAAAGTTCCAAAATTTAAGGATGTCATAGTGTATTCTACTAAGAAACCTTAGCTATATATTTTTAGTTTCTTTTGTGCTGTTTAATCATATTTACTTATTTTTGTCATACTTTTCACTTTAGTCATAATTGTCTTAAGGCGATATCGTTTCTGTCTACTCAATTCTTCAAAAGTTGCTTTTTCCATTGCCATTTTGCAAGACGCAAAAAAACGCTTCAAATCTGGAAAAAAAGCTTCGATCTGTGGTTTACGAGCTCCCTTGGTACTGTCAAGAAAATCACTTATTTGCTTCACTGTATACAGTTTTGAAGAGGATATTCCTGTTTTGTCAGTGTTCTCTTCATCTGACAAACTCCCTAGACTCTCCAGATCATTTTCGGAGTCATTGTCAGAATAAGCACATTCTGAGCTCCTAGCAGACATGTGAATGAGGTTTTCTTCCACTGCCTCATCATCATCATCATCCTCATCATTCTCTTTCCTCACTTGTTTTCTTTCTAATAATGTGTCATCTCTATTTATTTGTATAGTTCCTTCTTCACCGCCAGTTTGTCGATCAGACATATCAGTGCTTTCGACATTACTGTTTGTATTAGTTTGATCTACAGGTGGTGTTTGAACTTCATCAGAGTGCTTGTTTACTCGGTTTACGATTTGGTCAGTTATTTGTGATTGAGATGGTCTGTCATTCTGTTTATCAGGGCTTGTTTGCCTGACATGACCCTGTTCTCCGCACAGAAAACACTGCATGTGATCTGACGTAATGAAAATTGTGTAATCTTTACCCTCGTTTGTGATTTTTACGGCCAGATTAAGCGGATCCTGTTGCGCGTTCAATATCATGTACGTATACCTTCGAAAAGTGCTTGATATTTGGGTTTTTCAAGCCTAACGGGATCATTTTGATCGGGGCTGTTAGCTTTCCGTATCTTTCGAGCACTCTTTGAATGGCTTCATTCTTAATGAACGGAGGTACGTTTGATAGTACAATTTTTTTTTGCTGGGCTCGACAGCAGCATTACCGGCACAAAAGTATCATTGATTGTGATTCCACTTTCAATGAGATCATCAACTATTCTGACTTCAGTGAGAAAAACAACAACTGCTTTATTCATTCTAGAAGCTGATTTAATGTTCTGTCCACCAACCTTTTCGCTGACTGCAACCAACACATCCTCCACAGATATGGAATCATCAGAAATGCATTTAAATCCATGTTTGAGCGTCAAAAGCGAGAAATCCTCGCTTGACCCCATTGTCGGAGTTTACCGACCTTGGTCGGCAAAAAAACAGCAACTATAATATAATTTAAGACTATGCTATTAACTCTTGGAAAAAACAAAAAACAAAAAAATATATGGTAATTAATAAGTTAGTGAAACAAACTCTCAAAAGCGTGTTCCAAACCCCTGAAACTCCTCTTACTACCCACAATCCTGAGAGAGAGAGAGAGAGAGAGAGAGAGAGAGAGAGAGAGTGTAGTTTGGACTGTGAGCGCTGCTGGTATAAATGTGAGCGTCTGCAGGTTTACAGAAACACAGTCAGTCAGTCAGGATGGAGGTGAAGCTGCTGTTTCTCTCTGCTGTTCTTCTCTCCTCGGCGCTCCTCACACTGGGTGACCCGTTGTGAGTATTACACACTCTTTCTTCACACATCCACTAAACCAGCACTTTTCAATAGGCTGGGGTATCGCTTGTTTGGTTTCTTTTCAATAACGATGCCAAATCAGTACTTTTAACTTTTAAAACAGTGCAAAAAGGTGCCTGAACCAATACTTTAAAAAAGCCACTAAATACATGTTTCTTTATTTAACCAGAAAAAAAACATTGAGATCAAGATATCATTTACTACGGTGACCTGGCCAAGAGGTCCACAACACACAACTTGTGAAAGAATAATAATAGTAATAATAATAAATAGAAAATTAAGATAAAAATTAGTGGTGGGCCATTATCGGCGTTAACGTGAGACTCTTATCGCGCGATAAAAAAAATAAAAAATAAATCACCGTTAATCTATTCGCAAAGTTGGGTTGGGAGCTGGGTCTATTCTATGCAAGCTATGATGACTTTCGCCTTGATATTTTAGCGCGGATGTATACCTGACCGGTTAGCCATCTGACAAACAAGTGCCCTTCTGGATCAAATCAGCTGGATGCCTGACTTTAACTGCAGTTCGGCAGTTTCACATTCACTCATGAACATTTTATTCATGCCCCCGTGACAAACTGAGGTATTAGACGCAAATAAGGAGTAAGGACTGGTGAGAGTGTTATGGAATTTAATAACACATGCAGATGGAAAGAAAAAAACTTCCGCATTTCGAAAAAGTGATCACTGTGGTTGCCGTGATGGTTGCTTTGTTTCTCATCTGCAGTTGGCTTGTCAGTAGCGCGGCATTGCTAAATCACTTTTATTTTAATAAAAAATACGATTATTTATTATGAAACATTGTGAGATGATGGTCGCGTGATTTTTAAAATGAGATTATGCGTTGAGTATTTACAGCTACACTCTAAAAAAATAAATCCGTAAAATTCACGGTCAAAAACCTGTAGCTGTGGTTGCCAGTATTTTACCGTTAAAAATACGGTACAAATCATAAAAGTAATTTCTCATTTTTACAGTAAACTACCGTATTTCATTGAATTATATCTGTATTTTAAATGACCAACATCTACACATCTTTTGTTACACAGTTAAACACGTTAACACAGCCATATGCAGGTGGTGATGAGGAAGTTACATAATGAACCAACGCTCATCACAAACATTTCCCACCAGTAGAAAAGCGTATCAGTATATGGAAGGTCTCAGTGTCATTCACACAGCTACTAAACACCAGTATGGTAACACGGATGAAATTAAAGTCATGAAATAAACATTGTTTATCAACATTAGATGTAAAATAAATCTCTAATGTACATCACTGATGGGGAAACGACTAAAATTATCCATAGTAATGTCAACAAAAAGCATAAAAAGTGATGTGCCATGCAGGGAATTCTGGGAAAGTCAATTTACGGTTATTCGCTGTATATATTAAGGAAACATACTGTTAACCAGGTGACGGATTTTTACTGTTGCATTTTTACAGTTTATTCCCATTGAAATCACAGCCATTTTTTACAGTGTATTGATTTTATCTACCCGCGACCCACCAATAGTTAAACCTTTTGATTATCTGACCAATGGATTAACGGCAGGACTCGTGAATATGAAAAAATCGTGCGTAACAAGGTTTTTGCATCCCCAATATGCAATGTCAAGAGAGTGACTCCATAAGGTAATGGTCACTGCACACACTTTGTATAATGTGTGCAAGGATAACTCATCCTTTAAATGTCCATGCTTAATCGTTAATGGACTGATTTCACGCAGCCGCCATTTTAAACAGCGAAATCGAGGCTGCGGTGGGAAGAAACCCGGAAGTATCGACTGAGTCACACAGGAATGTTGTGTAGCTGGCTGTATATCTTATCAGCGAAGAGAAATCGACACAAATTTATACTTTCACCACCTTCAGAGTAACTCAAAGGTCCATTCTGAATGAATAGTGAAATAAAAAGGGATATTGGACCTATTTTCAGCTAAGTTAAGGGAAATGGCACTAGTTAGCTTACGTTTTCTTTCCCAAACACACATTTTAGATGCTATTCATCAAACTCAAGTTAATAAAATTATACTTTCATTATATTAGACATGTCAGACATGTCATGATACTGAATTTTGGCACTGAAATTAAAAAAAAGCCCATTTCCCACAAACATTCAAGCACTGTTGATGCGCTCTTAAACAGCGCTGATTTGCCATTGTGTTCACGTGCTCAGCAGAAATGACTGTGATTGGCCAAGAAGGTCATCAGTTCACCACACTTCACTGATGTTTACTGAGCACAAACACAGGCCAGCGATCCGCCGATGAATTGACTGATCTTCACGGCTTTAAAACGCTCCAATGTCCGTGCCTCGCTTTCGTGTTTTAAAATGGCGGCCGTGTGAAATAAGCGTATGGATAAAGTTGATGCATTCGCAGGGTTATCAACAATGTGTGTATATTTTTGGCTTGGAACAGCCTTCTGTTAAAGATTTTTGTGTTCATCCTTGCTACAGGCAACAAAAAAAAAATGAACAAATGAATTGCATGGTCATTGAAACTAAATATATGATTTATCTGTTTCAGCGAGTACACAAATGAAAATACTCATACTCCAATTGGTTTGTAAAAAAGTGGTATCGGTTCATCCCTACACAAAAGTAATCCCAAAGTAACGTAACGCATTACTTACCATGAATAGTAACTAAGTATCGCAACTGGTTACTTTTTAGGAGAGTGACTCAATAATGTAATGCATTATTCTCAAAAGTAACTTCCCCCAATAACAATAACAATGTCATCGTTGCATTTCAAACGACATAAATGAGTGAATGACACTTGATAACAGTTGTTATAAGCATGCATAAAATCTCATTCACATATGATCTATGTGTCAGCATAATTATTAAGGTTTCATGACCGTCTTACGAACACCGCACGTCATGATTTTGCCAAGTACGATGCGATGCTTGATTAACATCTACACAGTATGTTGGTCCTGGAACATCATTTTTGTTGGAATATGTAATCCATATCCATTCCCTACCCCTAAACCCAACTATAACTGTAAATTATTACCAAAATTAGAAGGCAATAATAGTTGGATATCAATCATGTAGAAGCCTAAACTTAACTGTTACGTTTTAAAGATGTTTTAGTGGGATGCTGTAACATTTAAGTGAGACGGGTGTAATGTGTGCGACAGATCAAGGATGAGGCAGGAATTAATTCTCTATTTAAGCTTTTTACTCAATAGTTGAAAATTATGTAACAGTAATGGGAGAGGAAAAAGAAAGAGATAAACATTTATAATTATCTTTAAACAAAAACAACGAGTGTAAGCCAAATCAAAGAAACTAACAAAACAAAACAATCCTTAAAACTAAAATCTAAATTAGGCGTCAAAAATAAATACAAATAAACACCGAAATCTTCAGTGTTGTAACGAGGGAGCTGAGGCGGTGTTAGAATCCATGTGCAGAAGTTTATTTAAGGGGTTAGGCAGAGACATCAACGAGTGAACAAGCAGAGAGTCGGCAACATATAAGCAATCCAAACCAAACAACAAACACAGGGGCAAATCCAGGCAACGTAGTATAAGGGCAGGCAGAAGTTCAGTAACACAACAATCAGTCCAAAACAGATCAAAAGGGCAAAGACAGAGAACGTACGTGATCAAGGCAGGCAGGGTCATACACAGGATAGCAGTCATGAAAGTCACTAAGGAACAACGCTTGGTAAGGCAGGATAAACTGGCAATACTTCGCAAAGAAGCATGGCCTGAGCACTCATTAAAATACTGTACAAACAGGAAGTAGCCGCAGAGGGAGCGGAGCTGAGTCAGTAGTCGGGCGAGGGCTCCCTCTGCTGGCGTGGCGTTACAAGTGTATCCGACACCCGAACTAAACTATTTAAAGCTACAAAACTCAAAATACACAACTGGCAAAACACTCAAACTAATCTAAACTAAAACAAACCGGATAAAACGGTCAAAGCTTAGTTTAGAACCACACAACAACCATTATGTTACTTAAAGCCAACGAAGTTCAACAAGCAAACTGGAATTACCACAGTAAACTGAGATAATAAATCACTAAACAGCCGAAGCATAGCACAATCAAATTGCGTGGCGCACAAATGGTACGCCGAGGCAGAGCGCACACCACACACTGGTCTGTCGGGGCTTTAAATCCTGGCGGCTCGTCCTGGGATTGGTGGAACCGACTTCATCATAATGATGATGGACAGAATGGTAGAAACCTAAAGACTAAACAAGCAGAGAGGAGGGTCAAAAAATAGACAAAGAAAACATCAAACATAACATTAACATAAACTGTAAACATATCCCTTAATTTTGATTGGCTGATTGGAACGTTGTTCCAGGATCAACAAAGATGTTCACCCAGGAACATGTCCTACTTGGTCAAATCAGGTAAAGTTATCTTTCAAGTAAAGTGTTACCAAATTGATTAAGTCAATCCATAGTTATGGACATTCTCATAATCCATTTTGTTTTTGCAGAAGCTTGAGACTAATTGAAACTTGTATCCCTCCCACTTTTTTACTTAGTACATTTTAAAATCCCTAAAGTCATTCAAATGGAAGCGCTCTGATTTGATCTCCTCAGATATGTGCTGTCGGCTCCTAATCTGCTGAGAGTGGGTTCCTCTGAGAACGTGTTTGTGGAGGCGCAGGACTATTCTGGAGCACCCCTTAATGTGAGAATCACTGTGAAGAACTTCCCAGCCAAGAATGTGGAGATGGTGCAAAAAACAGTGACTCTGACTGGAACAAAATTCCAGATTCTTACAGATATAGAGGTGAACTTTACCTTATATAAGAGTACAATATGTGCGGTGCATATTGGTCATGTACAGTAGGATATTTTGGGTTGTAAATAGCAGATTTGTGTACTTTTCTGTTACAATAGATCCCTGGTGATAGAAACTTCTTCTCTGATAATGAGAAGAAGCAGTATGTGTATCTGCAAGCTCACTTTCCCTCCGTCACTCTGGAGAAAGTGGTCATGGTGTCTTTTCAGTCTGGATATTTGTTTGTACAGACGGACAAGCCCATCTACACGCCTGGCAGCAATGGTAAGTTTAAGTGCTAAAAACAAAAGTATTTATGAATTTAACCATGCTATATTTATATTTGTGAATATATTTTATTTTATGAGATTGACATTTCTGTGTATTTTTCAGTATCAAACGCTTCATTTTTCAGTATCAAGTGTTTACATTTTTCAGTATCTCTATTTTTCAGCATCAGGCTTTTACATTTTTCAGTATCTGTTTATTTTTCAGCATCAAGCTTTTAACATTTTTCAGTATCTGTTTATTTTTCAGTATCTGTTTATTTTTCAGCATCAAGCTTTTACATTTTCTGTATCCGTTCATTTTTCAGTATCAAGCTTTTACATTTTCAGTATCTGTTTATTTTTCAGTATCAGGAGTTTATTTTTCAGTATCTGTTTATTTTTCAACATCAAGCATTTACATTTTCAGTATCTGTTTATTTTTCAGTATCAGGAGTTTATTTTTCAGTATCTGATTATTTTTCAGTATCAGGAGTTTATTTTTCAGTATCTGTTTATTTTTCAGTATCAGGAGTTTATTTTTCAGTATCTGTTTATTTTTCAGTATCTGTTTATTTTTCAGTATCAAGCTTTTACATTTTTCAGTATCTGTTTATTTTTCAGTATCAAGCATTTACATTTTCAGTATCTGTTTATTTTTCAGTATCTGTTTATTTTTCAGTATCAGGAGTTTATTTTTCAGTATCTGTTTATTTTTCAGTATCTGTTTATTTTTCAGCATCAAGCTTTTACATTTTCTGTATCCGTTCATTTTTCAGTATCAAGCTTTTACATTTTCAGTATCTGTTTATTTTTCAGTATCAGGAGTTTATTTTTCAGTATCTGTTTATTTTTCAACATCAAGCATTTACATTTTCAGTATCTGTTTATTTTTCAGTATCAGGAGTTTATTTTTCAGTATCTGATTATTTTTCAGTATCAGGAGTTTATTTTTCAGTATCTGTTTATTTTTCAGTATCAGGAGTTTATTTTTCAGTATCTGTTTATTTTTCAGTATCAGGAGTTTATTTTTCAGTATCTGTTTATTTTTCAGTATCTGTTTATTTTTCAGTATCAAGCTTTTACATTTTTCAGTATCTGTTTATTTTTCAGTATCAAGCATTTACATTTTCAGTATCTGTTTATTTTTCAGTATCAGGCTTTTACATTTTTCAGTATCTGTTTATTTTTCAGTATCAGGAGTTTATTTTTCAGTATCTGTTTATTTTTCAGTATCAGGAGTTTATTTTTCAGTATCTGTTTATTTTTCAGTATCTGTTTATTTTTCAGTATCTGTTTATTTTTCAGTATCCGTTCATTTTTCAGTATCAAGCTTTTACATTTTTCAGTATCTGTTTATTTTTCAGTATCATGAGTTTATTTTTCAGTATCTGTTTATTTTTCAGTATCATGAGTTTATTTTTCAGTATCTGTTTATTTTTCAGTATCAAGCTTTTACATTTTCAGTATCTGTTTATTTTTCAGTATCAAGCATTTACATTTTCAGTATCTGTTCATTTTTCAGTATCAAGCTTTTACATTTTCAGTATCTGTTCATTTTTCAGTATCAAGCTTTTACATTTTCAGTATCTGTTTATTTTTCAGTATCAAGCTTTTACATTTTCAGTATCTGTTTATTTTTCAGTATCAGGAGTTTATTTTTCAGTATCTGTTTATTTTTCAACATCAAGCATTTACATTTTCAGTATCTGTTTATTTTTCAGTATCAGGAGTTTATTTTTCAGTATCTGTTTATTTTTCAGTATCAGGAGTTTATTTTTCAGTATCTGTTTATTTTTCAGTATCAGGAGTTTATTTTTCAGTATCTGTTTATTTTTCAGTATCAGGAGTTTATTTTTCAGTATCTGTTTATTTTTCAGTATCTGTTTATTTTTCAGTATCAAGCTTTTACATTTTTCAGTATCTGTTTATTTTTCAGTATCTGTTTATTTTTCAGTATCAAGCATTTACATTTTCAGTATCTGTTTATTTTTCAGTATCAGGCTTTTACATTTTTCAGTATCTGTTTATTTTTCAGTATCAGGCTTTTACATTTTTCAGTATCTGTTTATTTTTCAGTATCTGTTTATTTTTCAGTATCAAGCTTTTACATTTTTCAGTATCTGTTTATTTTTCAGTATCAAGCATTTACATTTTTCAGTATCTGTTTATTTTTCAGTATCTGTTTATTTTTCAGTATCAGGCTTTTACATTTTTCAGTATCTGTTTATTTTTCAGTATCATGAGTTTATTTTTCAGTATCTGTTTATTTTTCAGTATCAGGAGTTTATTTTTCAGTATCTGTTTATTTTTCAGTATCTGTTCATTTTTCAGTATCAAGCTTTTACATTTTCAGTATCTGTTTATTTTTCAGTATCAGGAGTTTATTTTTCAGTATCTGTTTATTTTTCAACATCAAGCATTTACATTTTCAGCATCTGTTTATTTTTCAGTATCAGGAGTTTATTTTTCAGTATCTGTTTATTTTTCAGTATCAGGAGTTTATTTTTCAGTATCTGTTTATTTTTCAGTATCAGGAGTTTATTTTTCAGTATCTGTTTATTTTTTAGTATCAGGAGTTTATTTTTCAGTATCTGTTTATTTTTCAGTATCTGTTTATTTTTCAGTATCTGTTTATTTTTCAGTATCAAGCATTTACATTTTCAGTATCTGTTTATTTTTCAGTATCAGGCTTTTACATTTTTCAGTATCTGTTTATTTTTCAGTATCAGGAGTTTATTTTTCATTATCTGTTCATTTTTTAGTATCAGAGTTTACATTTTTCTGTCTCTGTTTATTTTATCAGGAGTTTGTTAAATTTGTATTTGTATTTTGTCATATTTTTGTATTTGTATTATGTTATATTTATATTTCTATTTTTCAGTACAAGTTTAATTTTTCACCATCAAGTGTTTGCATTGTTCAATATCAAGGATGTGCAATTTTCAGAATCAGGAGTTAAATTTTTTATATTAAGGGTTTGCATTTCTCAGTGTCTCAGGGTTTGCATTTTTCAGTATCATGCTGCAGTTTTGTTTTGACTTCTTTTGCAGTTCAGTACAGGATTTTTTCTATGACACCCAACTTGAAACCACTCAGTAAGCCTGGAATCACAGTGGATATCATGGTACAGTGTTTTATTTTCACACCTAGGACGAAAACTATAATGACACCAGTACATTCAAAATGTGTAAGAAGTATAACAGTAACAGCACTCATAACAGAACTCTGACAGCAAAAAATCATGCACAGGTTAACATAAAAAACTGGTTAAAGTCCATATTTGCCTTTTGAGGCTGATGCATGTACTTTACTCTCCCTGTAGATGACTTTGTTTACAATACTAAAAAACAAACGTTGACAGTCAACCAAAATCCTGCTTAAGAGCATATGCATTTAAAGTAATAAATGACAAAACTGGTAGCTAATTAATTTAGCAATTTATTATCTGTATGAACAGGCCTGTAATGATGATTTCTGTGTTTCCTAAGAATCCACAAGGCATCACAGTAGCATCAGACACGGTATTTGCAGTCAAAGGTGTGAAGTCTTCAATCTACAACATCCCTGAGGTTACTAGGTGTGTAAATCACTGTCGGGACTAAAATTATTAAACTAGAATTAACTGGCCAAACTTAATTGCGAGTTGCCTTTTATATTTAATTCAGGAAAGTATCTAAAGAGTTCGGTAGATTACTTAGGAATCAGTTACTGATTACTAATTCCATGACAAAATTTGGGAGATAAAATGTGATCTGACTTTTGGATTACATTTAGATTACTTTTGTGCTAACCTTTATTTGATGACACTTAATTTGAAGCAGGATAATCTTGTAAATTTTTCATATTATTTAATTGATATCAATGAACTAATATTCATTTTATTAATACATTAATACATTCTTTTGATCAGCAACAAGAGCCTCAATAGTTCACAATACTACTAAAAGTTATATATCTATATATCTTATATATCTCTTTGTGTTTACTGATAGTAACCCTGATTTTAAAATCATTATGATTAAATGTAACTAAAAATCACATCTTATGATTTTTTAATATTTTCCTATAAATAAAGGTGCAGTAGGTGATTGTCTTTAGTTGAAAGTCTCTTCACATTCCAATAGTAATGATTAAAGTAAATCATCTTTTCACACTGGATGAAAGATCATCATCTTCAGCTTAACCTTGCGAAAACGGAAAACGGAAATACTTGAAGTTTCTGCCAACCCGACTCTACACCATAACTTTTCAATCCAGATGGATGGGCAACCATTACTGCATCCAAAATGGTAAAAAGCCTTGGAGTAAAGATTGATGACCAACTGAACTTCTCTGAGCACATTTCTAGAACTGCTCGATCTTGCAGATTCGCACTCTACAACATCAGAAAGGTCCGACCCTTCCTATCTGAACATACAGCTCAACTCATTGTTCAAGCTCTTGTTCTCTCCAAACTGGACTATTGCAACTCTCTACTAGCCGGGCTTCCAGCTAATTCTATCAAACCTCTTCAGCTGCTTCAGAACGCAGCAGCACGAGTGGTCTTTGATGAACCCAAAAGAGCACATGTCACTCCGCTACTCACCCGTTTGCACTGGCTGCCAGTTGCTGCTCGCATCAAATTCAAAGCTCTGATGTTTGCTTACAAAGCGACCTCTGGCTTTGCTCCTTCTTATCTGCTCTCACTTCTGCAGATTTATGTGCCCTCCAGAAACCTGCGTTCTGTGAATGAACGTCGCCTCGTGGTTCCATCCCTAAGAGGGAAGAAATCACTTTTCCCGAACTCTCGCATTCAATCTGCCCAGTTGGTGGAATGAACTCCCTAACTACATCAGAACAGCAGAGTCACTTGCTGTCTTCAAGAAACGACTAAAAACTCAACTGTTTAGTCTCCACTTTCCTTCCTAATCTTAACTGCCTCTCTGGCTATACCACTAACTGTACTCTCTCTCAAAAAAAAATAAATAAATAAATTCTAATGCTTAGCTTCTTAGACTTTACACACCTGAAACTTGTCTATAGCACTTGTTCACTGCTGCTCTTATAGTTGTGTAAATTGCTTCCTTGTCCTCATTTGTAAGTCGCTTTGGATAAAAGCGTCTGCTAAATGACTAAATGTAAATGTATCCAAATGTATTTATATGTATTTTTATATTCTGGGTAAGGCATAAGACTAAAAAATGTTCATTCAATTAAATATTGTTTGGCCGACATCCCCCATAATTATTTTTGTTTATGATTTATTAACCATTTTTCCATTTTACAAACATATCAAACAACCCTTTTAGAAATAATAATAGAAAAATTATGAATACTAATAATAATAATAGAAATAATAATAAATAAATGAAAATAATAATAAAATAAAAACAAAATTACACAAATAATGCGGGGCAGATGTCTATATTAATGCAGTAATATCAACGTTACAATTTAATGAAAGATTACAAACTGATGTATTATTATTGTCAAGGGCTAGCAAGAGTGATCAGTCTAGATCCAGCTGGAGAGTTTTAACATAAGAAAAAAGGGCATTACACATTTTGACCAATGTTCTGTTATGTCTTTGAAGGGAGGATCTAATCTTCTCTCCCCTATAATTCTGATAAGTAGCTCAAACTGTCTGTCAGCAAATGCAGATTTGTACACTGCACATCTCTTCACCCAGATCTGGAATTTAGGCATGCAGTTGTGCACGTTTAAATCCACACGAGACAGTCACAGTCGCGGTAAAATCAAACGCTGAATTAAAACTTTTAAAATCCTGAATCAATATTGGAGTTGGTTTTCACGCTGGAGGAAGGACGACACCATGGCTGAAGTATTATCGTTAGACAGCTAATGTTTTAAAACTATTTTAGTTATGCAAAGCTGATGTAGATTGGGTTGTTGTGAATGGGTTATATGCACAGAAGTGTTGTTCAGCCACTGAAACCTCCTGGGGAGAGATTGATGCATGAGTCTCCTTCACGATCAGGATTTGGGGCATGGTCCTGTTGTGGAAGAATTTACTTCCTGGTGTGATAGATTTTCTCTCTAGTTGAATGTAAATAAAACAAAAGACATGGTGATAGATTACAGGAAGGCTTCTCCTACCCCCAGCATAACAAATATTAAAGGCTTGGACATTGAAATTGTGGACACATAAATATCTAGGGGTTGTTATTGACAATGTGTTGACGTTTCAACCTAACACTCAGGCTGTCTATAAAAAAGTCCAACAAATCTGTTTTTTCTGAGGAAACTGAGAGGGTTTCAGGTTTGCACCTCTATGATGACACTGTTTTATAAACAATTCATTGAATCTGTTTTATCTTCCTGCATTGTAGCTTGGTACGGTAATCTGAGTGTGTCAAACAAGAACAGGTTGAGTAGTCTGGTGAAGGAGGCAGGCAAGATCACTGGTTTTAACCAAGCTAGTCCAACAGTAATTTACCACACTAGTGTTTTAAAGAGAGCTCAGGGTATCCTATGCACCCCGGATCACCTGTTGTACTCTGTGTTTCAGCTGTTGCCATCAGGACGTCGTTTTAGAGTTCCTATTTGAGTCAGAAATTCTTTTATAATGGTGTCCATTAGGTCATTAAATGAGTCCAGGTTGGAGGGAGATGCACCTTCATTATGATGTATTGGATGTTGTGGGGTAATCTTTTATTAATGTGTACATGGAACTTCGCCTGTGTTACGGCACCTTGCTGCAATTTTAGTTTCCCTAAACGGGAAAATAAAGTTGAGTCTGAGTCTGATGTGACCATGTTTCATAAAGTCCTTTTAGCTGAACAACAAAACAGAAGTAAATAGTGCGATTTCCCCTAGCCTGCTTTACTGAGCTGAAGTTGCTTTTATATTCACATTGGTTCATTTTTTAACCGATGACGACCTGTGACGCGCTCCCTATATTGTTTACCGCTACTCTGAATATTCAGTCTGAAATAGCACGTAAGCATGGCTTCCTGCACGCCGGCCAACCCCTAACTACATTTCTAACTGGCAAATGACATAAACTAGTGGGTTGTCTGCTGTCATCTTAAGGGTGCGCGTTCGTGTATCAGGAGGCGTGGCTTTGGACGGCAGGGGAGGGACTGTTTGTCAAAGATACTATATTTTGGCAGATCACCTACTGCACCTTCAAGTACATTTAGAAAACAGCAGCAGCAAAACAAACTGCGACATCAAATATTTCATCTAAAAAACCCTACAAGTGTAGATGACATTATCAATGCAATTTAACCACTCTTTGCTGAAAAAAACAAACACAAAACATGAATGTATGAGCAGCAGGAATATCTCGAAAAATTATACATGTAAAAAATATAAAACTAAATAATCAATGAATTGTGAACAACTGTTTTTCTTCTTCAGTTTGGGGATGTGGAAGGTGGTCACGCGCTATGCAAACACCCCTCAGAAGACGTTTACTGCAGAGTTTGAGGTCAAAGAATACGGTAAGATGAGTGTCAACAAGGGGCGACGCAGTGGCGCAGTAGGTAGTGCTGTCGCCTCACAGTAAGAAGGTCGCTGGTTCGAGTCTCGGCTGGGTCAGTTGGCATTTCTGTGTGGAGTTTGCATGTTCTCCCTGCGTTCGCGTGGGTTTCCTCCGGGTGCTCTGGTTTCCCACACAGTCCAAAGACATGTGGTACAGGTGAATTGGGTAGGCTAAATTGTCCATAGTGTATGTGAGTGAATGAGTGTGTATGGATGTTTCCCAGAGATGGGTTGCAGCTGGAAGGGCATCCGTTGCGTAAAACATGTGCTGGATAAGTTGGCGGTTCATTCCGCTGTTGTCAACCCCAGATTAATAAAGGGACTAAGATGAAAAGAAAATGAATGAATGAGTGTCAACAAACTGTATGTCCTGTAAGAATGTGATCAAATACAATCCTGCACTGTGTTGACCTATTTGTGCGTATCCTTTTGTTTTAGTCCTTCCAACTTTTGAAGTGAAATTAACCCCCAGTAGTTCTTTCTACTACGTGGGAGACAAAAAAAAAGAGAACGATGAAGAAGACAGTCTTACAGTTGACATTGAAGCCAAGTAAGACCAAATATATTTGATAAAAATTCATCTTTTACACAATGATTCCAAGTATGTTTTTATATATTTGTACTATGAGGCTGTTGAATTATTATTTCAAGACAAACACACAGCTAAAGTTGTTCCGGCAGGTTTTTCTGTATCACTACGCTGAACGATTTTGAACTTTTTGAACACTCATGGTCTACAGAATACCCATAATGCACCTTGAGAGTTAGCACACCGTATGAATTTCCATGTCTGACCACAAGATGGCATTTGTAGCTGAATCCTATTAGTGTTAAGTTTTAAAATCAATGAATACTTAATTAAATGTATGTTTGTATACACGACAGAAATCATAATACTTAGTTGCATTACTAATAGACAGCTTGCTGATTAAGAAGTTTAAAATCAAATCCGTCTAAGGGATTTATCAACCCGAAAAAGACATTTAAAATGAGATTCAATACAATTCACTCACTTTCATTGATTCGTTCAAGTGGACTATATTAGTTGACTAGTGTAGGGAATAGTGAGTGATGATATAGAGGTGAGTTCAGATACAGAAAGAGTCTTAAATAGTCCAGATGATGTGTGTCAGCTGTGGAGGTGATCAGTGCAAAGGCATATGTGTAATGGAGTCTGGGTGTGAATCAGTGGAGCAGGATTCTGCCCTCTAGTGGAGCTTGTTGGGATTCCAGCTGGAAATCATGACAGTGGAAATATTAGCATTAATGTTATCATTCAGTTCTTACAGTAATAACTGCATATGCTTTCATAGGTATCTGTTTGGAAAGAAGATGGATGGAAATGCGTTTGTAGTGTTTGGTGTGATGGATGGTGCGGCGAAAACAAGTATTGTGAACTCTCTGCAAAAAGTTCAGGTGAGAGACAATAAACAATTTATGTTGGGATTAAAAAGATATTCTCCACACTTAGTACATTATATGTTTGGTATAAATGACTTAATGACTTAATGTACAGGGTGGGCCATTTAAATGGATACACCTTAATAAAATGGGAATGGTTGGTGATATTAACGTCTTGTTTGTGGCACATTAGTATATAAATGGCCTAACCTGTACATAGAAAAATGTTATGAGAGTAATTTAATAGAGTCAGGGTTCATACACATTTTTACAACTAAAATTCCACGACTTCTCCATGATTTTTTAAAAGACTTTCAAGTAAATTTTCATGACCTAATGTTTCATGCTCAAATTTATTACAGCATATCGTAAAACAAGCAACAATCTATTTAGTTTACATTTATATCTATGTAAAATGTATTAAGATAATGCTTACACCGCACTAATAATGTGAACGTATGTGATTGACCAAGGACAGAAAAGAAGTAAAGACAACAAACCTATATTCAGATATACAGATATCTGTTTTCCATGACTTTTCCAAACTTTGTGGGCTTTTGTGTTTTTCCAAAACTTTTCCAGGCCTGGAAAATACCATGGTAAATTCCATGACTTTTCCAGGTTTTGCATGATGACCGTATGAATCCTGTACAGTGCATCAGTATATCTGCAGCTTCACAACACTATTTCCTTATTTTATATGAAGGCCTTATTCCAAAATGGATTAAATATATAATTTTATTCAAAATTCTACAAACAATACAGATAATAAGTGTGAAAATATGATTAATATCACTGCAAATTCATAAAAATACAAACTGAGCAATCACACGTACATAATTATTAAGTCTTTGTCATGGCATAAAATTTTGCTCAGGTGCTCCGGTTTCCACTGATCCTCACTGAGATGATTCTACAGTTAGATTAGAGTATACCTGTGCTAATTCAGTTGAGTGGACATGAACAGGAAAGGAATACACCAGTATATTAAAGGTCCCAAACAGTGTTGCCAGCTTAGCATTTTTGTTGCTAGATTTAGCAACTTTTCATACTACCCTAGCAACAAATTTAGCAATTTTGAACATTCATTTGGCTAGTTTTAGCAATCTTTAAAAGTGACTTAAAAGAGCAGTGGCTGCAGGCTTCATTCAACACACTCATCACACGTTCAAGTTAAATTGCTAGCTCAGATTGTTTTTCAGAACTGTTAATTTACTGATATTTGTTAACATGTAGAATTGTTGGTAATTTAGGTAGCAATGAATTCCAGTAGTGCTATAATTGTTGTTAATTTCACAAGTTAAAAAGAGTAAGTACACAAGCTGTTCATTATCAGTGTTATATTTAAAAATGAAAAAATCTTATCAGAAAGTGTTTGTATGTTACCAATAGTCAACTAGATTTTTCATACAAATCTAAATGGACACATTTCATATGTTTTTGCTGAGATGGCCAGTCAATTTGAGAAAACATTATTTATGTTGTATACTACATAACAATGAAGTTTTGAGTTGCGATTACACAATGACGTCATCACGCAAAGTAATATGTTAATAAGAACCTATTTATTGTGCATCTGGATGTGATGTTTTAATATAATAAAATACACGGCGCCTCAGTGACGGGCTTACCCTCGTCAGATACTACTTGATGACGTTGCAGATATGCAAATTAGTGTCAGCTGTCGACATTTAGCTACTTTTTAGGCAGGCTTTAGCTACTTTCATTGGAAATAGTTGGCAACAATGGTCCCAAATTTAACAGCACATGTCACAGCCCAAACCAAGCCATGAAGACCAAGCAACTATCTTTAAGGGTCTAAAGCCGCGTCACACTGCACTTTTCTCCCTATAGACTTCCATTCATATGCATGTGAATGCGTCAGACCGGAAACACAAGCTCGTGCGACAAGTTTCGCAGTTTGCTGCATTGGAAAGGTCCAGCTTGGTAAACTCTGACCTGCGAAATCACATCACATGATTGTATGAGATCAATCGAAGATCAAAACATGACCTTTCTGGACAGAGATTTAAAACATGGAGCTTGCTTTTTTAATGTCTAATAGTTTTTTAATCCCACCCTTTTTAGCAGCGCCGTATGAAAGAATTTCCCATGCTCAATCTCTAATGTGACCGCAGCTTAAGACAGGATTGTATTGAGGTGCAGACTTTTGTGAAGGCCATTGCATTCAAATTTTCCCTCTGATGAAGTTAAACATAGCTAATGACCCTAAACACACAGACAAGATAACAAAGTAGTGGCTTCAAAGCTAAAGTAAAGCACTGAGCAAAGATAAATAGTTGTGTACATGTGATTTATATAGAAATAAATGTTTAATCAATCATCCTTCATGTTTTCATTATGAGGTATTATTTGTAGATATTTGAGGTAAGTAATTTCCATTTTGCAATAAGGCTGAAAAATAAATTGTCCGGAAAAGGAGAAGCGATGTGAATACTTTCCGGATGCGCTACACATGCATGCAGTGCTGGTTTTGTTTTAAATCCTTACTATTTTTATATGGTTCAGTAATTAGCCATGTTGTGTGTGTTTTTTCATCATATGTGTGTGTATGTGTGTAGGTTGTGAATGGAGTTGGAACTGCAGAACTGACCAGGGAGATGATCACAAAGACATTTAAAAACATAAAAGATCTGGTTGGAAAATCAATCTATGTTTCAGTCAATCTTTTAACTGAAAGTGGTAAGACTCGACAGATACTGTATGTTTATGTGTGTGACTGTGTGTGAGAGGCTAATCAAACGTGTGCGTTACAGGCAGTGAAATGGTGGAAGCGGAAAAGAGAGGCATTCAGATTGTGACGTCTCCGTATACCATCCATTACAAAAGAACATCACAGTTCTTCAAACCTGGAATGCCCCTGGGTGTCTCGGTATATAATATTTTACCCAATACATTAAATTGTCAGTCTGGCTTTTCTGGTAAAACATGCCAAATTTGCTTTTCACTGAATTGAATTGAATTTTTATTTGACAGATTTTCGACAAGCTGTACAAAAATACAAGTATCCCATACATTTTGAAATAAAAACTGTCGAGGATAAAAACACAATAAAGCCCTGGGCTTGTTCCCATTGTGGTCCTCGCTGTTAAATAAAACAAAGTATGGCTTCAAATTACAGTTGATGCATAAAAACAAACAGTACCTCCACATTAAGCTCTGTCACGAAAACAAATTCCTCGTATGTCTGAACATACCTGGCAATAAAGCTCTTTCTGATTCTGATTTTAAAACAGGAACAAAATTATTCACAAAATGAAGTTTATTAATAAACTAATTTCGAGAGGATCATGTGCTTATGATTGTTTGCATCTGGTCCCGCATTATTCAATTTATGATTCACCAATCAGACGATTCCTAAGCCACTATAAATACCCTAAGTTCCATAAGACAGCATTCTTCGTTTTGAAGAATCCCCCCTTCCACCCCTACTCCTCCTCCTTTCCTAGATGGGTGGCACGGTGGCCCAGTGGTTAGCACTGTTGCCTCACAGCAAGAACGTCACTGGTTCTAGTCCTTACCATGCCAGTTGACGTTTCTGTGCAGAGTTTAGGCGTTCTCCTCGTGCTTATGTGGGTTTCCCCCGGGTTCTCCGCTTTCCTCCCACTGTCCAAAAACATAAGTTAATTGACTAATCCAAATCGGCACCATAGACGTGCTCCTAGTCAGTAGTTATCTCTTAAGATCAATCACTATCTGTTCATTAGCTACTACAGCAGGGGAGTTCTCGAGATCTACCTAAGCTCAAACTCCTCTCTCGCCTTGCAAACGGGAGGGAGCCCGGGCTCGAGGATCTTTTAAGCTCAGGGCTCTCTCCCGGGACAGCTTGCCAAACAAGCTTTATAATCAATCATCAGCTAAGCGTGAACTCTTGAATACATTTATTCCTTCATTCATTCTCTTTTTGGCTCAGTCCCTCTATCAATCAGGGGTCGCCACAGCAGAATGAACCGCTAACCCATCCAACACATGTTTTACACAGCGGATGCCCTTCCAGCTGTAACCCATACAGTGCCAATATGTAATGCTGAATTCACATCACTGTATGATTTAGCCCTGATTTGCAATCGTCAACAGGTTCAGGAACAAATGTCTGAAATTTAAGGCAAATCAGTGCTCGTGCACGCAAGCAACAGTTGTGACAATGCTCATAAATGAACTGAAGCATTTTACATAAATGCTATTTAAAATAACAAATCTCAAATCTTCCAGAACTGATGTTTCATCATTTTCTGTTCTGGGTTCTAAAAAAGGTTTATGTAACAAATCCTGATGAGACGCCTGCTGAAGATGTGGAAGTGGAGGTGCTGGTTGATGGAAAGGGAGGAGTCAGTGGTAGAACCAGATCCAATGGCATTGCGAAAGTGACAGTCAACACTCAGGCAGGAGCCTCTACATTGAAGATCACTGTAAGACTTGCTGTCCCATTTGCACTGATGTTCAGCCAGTTTTAGTGCAAAATTGATTACTTAACAGACATTTAACAAGCCACTAGCAAATACTGTATGCATCACATCAAAAATAAATATTTGTCTTTTTTTACAGGCAAAGACCAAAGATCCTGGATTGACCGGTGATCAGCAGGCATGGAAAACAATGACAGCTCAGGCCTACGAAACCAAACGCGACTCAAAAAACTACCTGCATATCAACATTGAGTCTGCAGAGTTTGAGATCGGTGATCAAATGACAGTTTATCTGAACACTGGACAAAGTCCAGGAGTCAAAACTCAAGATTACACTTACATGGTAATAATTCATGTCATTTCTTACCCTCACATCTATTTATTGAAATGGTTTGAGTTTCATAAATGGTTTTTATTTGTCTACCTCCTTTTTAGATCTTGAGTAAAGGACAGATTGTTCTAGCAGAAAGGTTTAAGAGGCAAGGACAAACTCTAGTCTCTCTGTCTCTAACTGTGACCAAAGACATGGTGCCGTCCTTCCGCTTTGTGGCTTATTACCATGTGGGCTCAGATGAGGTGGTGTCTGATTCAGTCTGGGTCGACGTGAAGGACACGTGCATGGGAAAGGTGGGTCAACCATCACAAGAAATGTTTGATGTGCCAAGTCCGTATTTCTGACACATTATCTCTCGTTTAAAGCTCAAGCTCGAGGTAAAGGAAAAGCAGAAATTCTATGAAACAGGAAATGATGTCAATCTGCAAATAAGTGGAGATCATGGAGCCAGAGTTGGTCTGGTGGTGGTTGACAAGGCTGTGCAGGTCCTTAACAAGAACAGACTCACTCAGACAAAGGTGAAGGGTCTTTGGACATCAGAGTGAAAACACCTAATGACTATTTCTGACCAAAAAAATTTACAAAACAAATGTGTTTTCCTCCCTCTAGATCTGGGATGCCATTGAGAAGCACGATACTGGCTGTACGGGAGGAGGTGGAAGAGACAGTATGGGGGTTTTCAGTGATGCTGGTTTGATGTTTGAGTCCAACACTGCAGGAGGAACCAATACAAGAACAGGTTCCCCCATTATTTTCAGCTAATGATAATTGTAATTTTATTAAGTGCAAAAAAATCTAATCCTGTCAGCAGTATTCTGCGGTACAACTCTGACAAGTAGTTAGAACCAAAACTGAGCGGTGACAACAAGTAAACTGACATGTCTCTATTAAAGGCCAGTCCTGCTGCCAGTTACATGATCAAATGCAGAGGCTTAATTACTTGGGCTGAAAAACCCAAGAATAAAGCTAAAATGTAATTACAGCTGCCACTGGGAGCCAGTGGTTAAGTAGGCGGGGGAAGTAATGTGGATCTTTTTTTGGCTGCTTGTGAAGAAACTTCTTGATTGTTGTTTCTGAATTACCTGTAGAGATTTAGTCACTTTGCCTGGATAATAGATAATTGCATTACCCCCAGTGGCAAAATTCAAAGACAATATCAAATCGTAAATAGGATTCTGGCTGCCACTGGGAGAAGTAGTTGAGCTCAGCAGGCATGTAAGGTGGATCCTCTTTGGCTGACTGTAAATGAGACTTGCAGCCAATATCTGAATCATCTGTAGAGGCTTAGACGCCTTGCCTATAACCTACAGAGCACTGCTGTTGTTTTGTCTGGGCCTTGACTGTGAATCTGACTGCATTGAGGGGTGTAACATGGCTGACTGAAGAGGAAACTTTGGCTTGGTTGAAGATTAGACTATTTGCAGTTTTTTTAATCATCTGTAGGGGTTAATTAAGTAGAGCATTTGTCCAGTTTTTAAATGACAAGTGCTTGGACAAAGAGCTGTTCTGTATACTCTTGCAGAAAAGGTTTGATATTTCTTATGTTGGGAAATGCAAACGTATGAGGTAATATGGACATCAAACTCTAACCCCCAGATTCATTGCTTTGCTCTTCCTTTTAAACCCCAGTTGCCGAGCTATATTGTAACTGACAGGTCTTTGCAGGTTTGATCTTGAGATGAAGTTCTCCAAGAAACTTTGAAAGATCTAATGTGATGTAAGACTGGAGTCACCAAAACAAAACAGCATTGATCCCTATGTCACACAGGATAAGAGGAGAACCTGCGGTTTATAGTAAAGATGATTCTGTGGTGGCAGAAGGTGCAAGGATTTGGTCTGGATATTTTACCCTGTGAAATGTCCTTGAGAGATCAGACAAAGACAGACACTTCGCTAACTTTGTTTAAATGATTTTCTTATTGGGTTTATAAAATAAATTATCCTCCTCTTGGATTATTTAAACATAATTTGTTTTCACAATAAGCTAATTCGATCCAATGAATTGTCCTCTAGTGCCTGAGTGTCCTTCCCCTCCAAAGAGAAAACGAAGATCTGGGAGTCTTCAGACAATCACTACAACTCTCGGTAAGAGGCTGGTCTTTAATCTGATTGGACTGAAAGCACCAATATGACCTTTTGTTTTATTTGAAAAGTTAAATCAGTATACAAAGAAGTCAAATAAGATGCATTCATACAAATTTCAGGATAAAATAAACAAACATGCCATTTGTTTATTTCTACTGGGGTCCACGATTCAAATAAGAGAGGTTGTTCTTGGCTTTTCTAGTGTTGTCCTGAACCTTTCTCTTTATAGGACATGGTCCACTCTTTATAGAAATCTATCTTCACATCTGTAGTTCTCACAGTGTTATGCACTAATGTTGTCTTTTCAGCTGGCCAATACTCTGAAAAAATCAGGCCATGCTGCTATGATGGGATGAGCAATAACAGAATTGGCTACACATGTGAACGGCGAGCATCATACGTCATAGATGGAGAAGAGTGTGTCAAAGCCTTCTTGCACTGCTGCAAAGAGGTGAAAAACCACAAAGAGAAAGAGACCGAAGAGGAGGAGCTGATTCTGGCTCGTAGTAAGTATCTTCACGGATTAAGATATCTTAATAGTGCATCACAGAAAAATACAGTACTTTACACTTTCACATTGCAAAATAGATGAGCGTTTTTTTCCTGAGATTACAGAGGTGGGATCTACTGTAATTGGATTTGCAAAGTAAACCTTAAAGGGCACATAGGTTACCACTTGTTTCAGATTTAAGATACGTCTTTTGTGTCCCCAGAATGTGTCTGTAAAGTTTGAGCTCAAAACAACCATCAGAGTATTTGTTATAGCTGTCTGAAGTGTCTGTATTATAGCCGGTAAAACTTGGTTGCTGTTTTTTTTGTACTGGGCCTTTAAGGCTAGTCCTCCCCGCCCACCGTTCCCACGTGCCTGTCAGCAACATGCCTCAATCGCCGCCCTCGCCTGCCCCAGGAAGCAGATCTCACGGCGCGTTTGTGAGAAATACTACAGTAAGAACTTTACCAATCAGTATTTGATGCATTTTTTGTGAGTTGCAACGATGAGTCACACACAATGTCGCTACAAAGTTCATGCGCACACACAGCGAGGACACGCACACACACACACATAGCGCAGACACCCACACACAGAGAGAGAGACAGAGACAGTGCGCGCGTTTAGCTTCGCACTCTGTTTGCACGCATATGTGACAGGATACAGGTTAATCCTCACTGCTGTATGGAAATCTCTTATATTAATGTACAAAATAAACCTGATTTAACGTCCACAAACCGGGATTGAAGCGTCTTCCTTTATAATTGTTCTGACACGCGGCTGTGCTGATGAAGTGAATCTGAAGTGAATGGCTGTAATTCATTACACACATGCTCTGTTTTAAAACATGTTAAACTTGTAAAACTCTTGATCACGTTTGATGATGATTGATGACTCTAGCGAACTGAACACACCTTTTATTCCCGGCTGCTTTGCGCTCGTCTTGTCTTGATGATATGATTATACACGTGACTACCGGCACATGTTAATGCGCGCAGCTGTCAATCAATATTGGTGGGCGGGGCAACGTAAAGTTGCGGTCGATCTGAAAACCGCTCCAATTGGTCCACAGTTTTTATGTTGTTAAATTGAAAAAAAAAGGACTGGGTGTGTTTATTCCACCCCAATATAACAGTTTATACACTATATCTACACACATGTCTGTGCAAACAGCTTGAAAAGTAGATTTTTCACCATAGGTGCCCTTTAATGTCTAAGTTTTCAGTTACTATACATAAATCTGCAGATTTTCTTTACCAAATTCTGTGCAAAAAATTTACCTAGTCATGCAAAAGATATGATCATAGGCTCTAGACTAATATTTTAATTGAAGACGTGTGGCAAGCACGTACAAATAGAGAAAGCTAAACCACCTTGGCTCTCCACATGCTTTTAGACGGCCTCATAAATGCCAATAGGACACACAGCAGACTATGTTCTTCTTCTTGTCATGTGGCTGTTTGTCACAAGAAGACGACAAGGTTTGGTGAAGTTTCCCTATAAACCAATAGCATTTAGCTGTGAGTCTGTGCCAAAAGGGTAACCAAAAAGTGGTACAGTACACTTAGCTTGTATTCATTTAGCACAACTTCAGTTACAAATACATAATAATTAATAATTTAATAATAATTTAATTAGAAGCAGTGTGTGAACACTTGGTCTGGATTTTTCTCAGCTGCTTAAATTTGTACTAAACATTTTTGTATGTTCTACATAGTTTTTTTATTGGGGGCAGAAGAAAATCATGTTTTCTATTATTTAAAAGCAAATGCGAACATATTGAGATATATATCGAATATCATAAAAATGTTGACCATATCGAAATATATTTTATTATTTTCTATATCGCCCAGCCCTAGAAGAAATAGCAAAAAATATATATATGCTTATAATTTAACAATGCTTCACAATCCAATCTACTGTGTGCCTTTAGAAGTATATTCTGACATTTATCATTACAAAAGGTGATGAAGAAGAAGGGGATTATGCAGACTATGATGACATTACATCACGCACACAGTTTCCTGAGAGCTGGCTTTGGGAGGAGTTTGATCTCTGTGACAAATGGTAGGCAAAGGGAGACTTTGAGACTGTAAACTGAGCATCAAACATGACCCTTAGCATATAAAAGCAAATAAGCCACATGATCTCGATTGATTTGAACCGTTAACACAACAAAACATTTTATATCTTTCTCATAACCCAGTTCAAAACCAAGCAAGGACAAATTGATATACCTGAAAGACTCTATTACTACCTGGCAGGTCTTGGCTATCAGCCTGTCACCAACACATGGTAAGGTGATTCTTCAAACCCAGAATACACATTCTGAAAAAAAAGCCACCATAATTATACAGGAGCAAGTGCTTTAAAACCTTTTTGTGTGGGTTTGTTCCTCCTCTAAGGCCTCTGTGTGGCAGAACCTGAGGAAATCATCGTTTTTAAGAGCTTTTTCATTGACCTCAAAGTGCCTTACTCAGCTGTACGGGGTGAACAACTGGAAATCAAGGCCATTATTCACAACTACACCCCCAAACACCTGAAGAAGGTAGGTTTGACAGTTAGGTAGGTGGCATTTACAATGTATTAATTAATACCACATTGCATCATAGTAACCATTTATACTCGAGTTAAATGACAGTAAGCACTGGGTCTGAAAACCATTTGTTTGTTTGTGTAAACTTTGTCCGTTCTACTTGGCACAGAATGGAAATTTGGCATTGTAACATAAATACAAGCATACAACAATCACATAATAACAATACTCCACAACACAACCACATGAATTAAAAAATTAAAAACTATATAAGCCCCATACACATTACTGCAGATAATTATTTTCAACCACCCCATTCACATCAAACAGTAATCCTATTTAGGACAACAGCAATTGGGACAAACGACTTTATAAGCATTTCTCCAGGCTCTAGGAATTTTAAGCGTCCTGCATTCTGATGGTAACACTGAGTGAAGGGGATGTGTTGTGTACTATCCTTAAAAATCACAATTGCTGTTTTCCCCATAAAGGAGTCAAATAAAAACTGTAGTTTACCTGATTAATAATTTGCGATAATTTCTTCTTCTGTTTAAAGGGCACATAGGTTACCCCTTTTGTCATATTTAATATGTCTTTGTGTCCCCAGAATGTGTCTAACTCTCCTACGTCAAGTTGCGGTCGATCTGAAAACCGCTCCAATTGGTCCACCGTTTTTATGTTGCTAAATTGAAAAAAAAAAGGACTGGGTGTGTTTATTTCACCCCAGTATGACTGTCTATACACTATATCTACACACATGTCTGTGCAAACAGCTTGAAAAGTAGATTTTTCACCATAGGTGCCCTTTAAGTGTTGTGTTACCAAACCATGAAACAATCTTATATGTAAGAACACTCTCTATCACTGATCTCTATGCCATGTTTAAAGTCTGTGTACTAACATTAAAACTTCTCACCTTGTGGAGGAGACCAAGGAGCTGACTTCCCTTCTCATAAACAGCCTCTACATTACTATTAAAATCCAGTTTACAGTCAATAATTGTGCCTAAATACTTAAAATTTAAGGCCTGCTCTACTATTTTTCCATTTATGATGACTGGTTTGTAAAATCTAGTATCTACTGCTCTTGTTTGACTCCCCAGACATAACTCTTTTGTTTTTCCAATATTAAGGTGTAATGAAATTTTACCAAACCAATCTGTAATACTATTAATATATTTAAAACACAAGGAGCTATTCATTTCTTCCTGGCAGAAAACCAATGCCAGATCATCAGCATACTTTATTAGAGCGAGTTTATCATCATTATTGCTCTACAGTTCATTGAAATAATTAGGAAATAAAATAGGGGGCAATACACATCCCTGAGGTACGCCAACATTTAAAACAGAGCAGTCAGACATAACATGATTAACACAGACACGTTGCGGTCGGTTTTTAAAAAATTCTCTGGTCCATACAATCAACCAACTGCTTACTCCTAAATTATGAAGACGTTTTAAAGAAGGTTAGGTTGAACAGTGTTAAAGGCAGCTGAGAAATCCATGAGAAGTATTGTAACATACATATTTGGCCTATTTAGATGATGCTGAAATTTCTTCAAGAGAGTAAGAGAGGCATCCACAGTGCTCCAGTTGGCCCTATAGGCAAACTGCAGTTTGGAGTATGGAGCGTATAGTGTGTAAGGATTGTCCAATCAAACTGAGAGCACAATGGATCCCCTCTCAGTTTGATTGGACAATCCTTACACACTATACACTCCATACATTTACAAAGCACAGAAGTGAGAGTGATTGGACGGAAATTATTGAACAATTTTGCATTCAGGAGCTGCTTGAGAATCACTCTAAAGACAAGTGTTGTATAATATCATGTGCAAAAACAGCAAATTCTATTATCATTCATCACACATTTCATATACATTTGGAGGACGCTTCCTCTAGATGTTGAAGGGATTTTTGTTTCCTGCTGTTTTCACTAGGTTCGTGTGGAGTTTTTAGAGACAGCGGGTGTTTGCAGTGCCGCCAGTAAGAAAGGAATATACAGAACAACAGTAAATGTTGACAAAGACTCCAGCGTCGCCGTTTCATTTGTGATTGTTCCCATGACACTGGAAAGTCAGCATGTTGAGGTGAAAGCTTCAATATCAGATTATGAAGATGGAGTTCGAAAGACCCTGAAGGTGGTGGTACGTCTGATGCAGTTTCAGGACTTGATATAATGGATCTTTGTTCTCATATGTTTGAATAGATCAAGTAGTGTACCATGGATAGTTAACATGCTCTCTTTCTTTTAGTCTGAAGGTGTGCTGTCTAAATATCGAAGCGAAAAACTGGAGCTCAATCCGGCCAAAAAAGGTTTGATTTACTGTGAATCACACAACAACATTATGCCTCCATTAACATTACTTACATGACATTTTCAGTCATTCTAGCTTAGTTATAATGCAAAAGTGTACAAAATCTGTTCAGCACACAACTCATGCCTCTTCCTCTGCATTTTTTATTCCCTCTACATTATGTCAAATGGAACAGGGGAAAAACCTTTAGTTCTTCGATCTGGTATACCAGCAGATCAGGTTCCAGGCACACCCATTAACTCGTACATCACAGTTACTGGTAAGAAGAAAATGTTTTCAAAAAATTTTCAAACATGTGTAGAATATATATACATATATATATATATATATATATATATATATATATATATATATATATATATAGATAGATAGATAGATAGATAGATAGATAGATGGATGGATAGATGGATAGATGGATAGATGGATAGATAGATAGATAGATAGATAGATAGATAGAAAAAAAGTCTGCGAGTTTACACTATACAGCATACTTTGTAGAAATTCTGTGAATTAGACTGCACAACCTCCAAAAAATTATGCTAATCAACAGGATTAAGAGTCGGCTCACTATAGAGCAAACATGATTGATTTGATTTGATTTGATATTTTTGTATTTATGAGGAAAAAGCTTCGTTATGGATATGACTACTCTGCATTATGGATGTGACGGATGTGAAATTTCCATTTGCGCGACTTAAAAATCTAATTAAATTGTTTAAAAACATTGAGAGATATTTTTGAGTATGCCTAAAGTACGGTAAAATACTTGCTTACACAAAAAACATAGAAAGGGTTTCGGTATTTAGTTGAAATTTTTTTTCATGGCAAGGTTGACATTTGCATGGAATTGCCCATACAGTATATATATATATATATATATATATATATATGTATATATATATATAAATATATGGCGACCCCCGAGAAAGGGACTTAGCTGAAGGAAAATGAATGAATGAACTCTTAACCCATGGCTTCTTATGTTTAACAAGGAGCTTATTGCTTAAAAACAGCTGATGATTGGGTCACTACTGTTAATTGCATCCATTTGTGCTGTTTTAATACCAAATTTCTATGGTCAAATTCTCACATCAACATCTTTGCCTTTGTATGAAGTGCCCGTCCTCAAAAAGGAGATATTCCAGTGATTTTGCATGGATTTTTGCATGATTTTGCAATGTCTGGCATTTGGGGTGTATCTTACCTCAGTCATGATATTGAGGGTGGTGAGAGTTGGCCTTAGATTACTTCATAAGTTCCATTTTGTGATGTTCAGAGTTGGTTCATATTGATGTATCTGTGTGTCTAAAGTATGCAGAAGCTCTTCCCTTTACATCTAAAACAAAGTTTTATCTTAATGATGTAATCATGTAGCGATTCTTAAGGACAATGGTTTTGCTCTCTGTCTTTTATCCCTCTAGGTGAAGAAATCAGTCAGTCGATTGAGCAGGCCATCAATGGAAGCTTCATGGGAGAACTTATCATCCAGCCTCACGGATGTGGAGAGCAGAACATGGCCAAAATGACTTTGCCTGTTGTTGCCACTCATTACCTGGACAACACCAACCAGTGGGAATATGTTGGCATTGACCGCCGTAAAGTTGCCATTGACCATATCAAAACAGGTCAGGATGCTACAGATTAGCAGAGTCTGAATCTAAATGAAAAAGCACTGTCAACGATGTTCTCCCGAATCTTGAAATGGACTTTAAAATAAAGATTTGTTCTACATTAAGGTTATGACGGGCAGCTAAAGTTCCGTAAACCTGATGGATCTTACGCTATCTGGATTTACACGCCGAGTAGCACATGGTATTTTGTTTTCAAGCCTTTCTTCTTTTTCTTCCAGTTTGTCATCTCTTTTATCATGTATTTTACACTTGTAACACATTATTACTTGAAGAGTTCAGATGCAAAACGCTCTAAATCCATCAGACCTCTTTTCTTGTAAATGAGTATTTTCTATTAGGCTGTTCTGGTTAGATTCAGAAGTTTCATTTTAAAAATAATTCCCTTCGTATCAAAAATGTCACTAAAAAATTTGTTTTTTAACAAGGTGAATTTTCTTTTGCGTCAAAACCAGCTAAATCCACTTCTGCTTTTTGTGCAAAAACCTCTAAATCCACCTACTGGAACAAGACAGTGTAAATAGTTGAAAATGAAGATGCTATTAGAAATTATTTTACCAAACATAAAACACATTACACAAGCCACCTGAAATGTAAAATATATAAATCTGTCAAGTAAGTGGCGGTTCATTCCGCTGTGGTAAACCAGGGAAAAAGCATGAATGAAATCCGTCAAGTAAAGGCATTAATCAATAACATTAATACTGACATTAATTAAATCTGAACAATCTGTTGTCATTTCTGATATTTGGGATTTAGATGTAATGTAAGTAGAGCAATGTAAACATTGCAAACATTGTAAACTAAACCTGGTAGATTCAAATAATGTAGTGTACAAACATTGTGAAACAGCAAAATCTGTGCATTGTCCATTAATATAAAAAGCTTATCAGATCTATAGGAATTATGAAGTAATATAAATAATGTAGAGTTTTATATATTATATTTATCTTTAAAAAATAGCTTACATTAGCAAATAAAACACAATGTAGGCCTACTGGGCAAAAAGGGGATGCCTCTCAGACAATTTTAGAAGCTGTGATTCATTCATTCTCACCATACTCAAGGTCTTGGTCTCTTGTTTATCCTCATATCATCCACGTGGGATAAAAGAACTGCATCTTAACTCTGACTTTCGTGAAGCGCAGTTGCCGCTTATTGCATAGTAAATCAGACTCGTTTAAAGTAGCATCGCTGCGCTAAAAAATGTTATGAATGCATGATACACTCCTGACTGTACAGTGTGTTTTCTTTTTCTTATAATGCACGGAGTTTTGACGTAAGGGACGTTTTCATTTGCCATTCACTGACAGTCGGACAGGCTCATCTAGTTTGTCAAACTCCATCTTTTAAAATCGAAGATGAAAGCGGAATGTGTCTTTATAAAAGCCAGCGTATCAGCGCGCTGCTAGATTGAAAACATATGATTCAATTCGCGCTTCTGATTGGCTCTCGGGATATAGCGGCTTTTGCTGTTAACTGCAGGTGGCGTTTAGCGGCTTTTGCCAACAAACTGCTATTTCTGAATGCGCTGATGCTGGGATTTGGAAGATTGGAAGCAAATGTATTTGTTGATGGTGTACTACATGCCTAAAGCATTCACTCAATGCCATTAGCTCATTTTTGGAGGAAGTGGCGTTTATCAGCTTTTGCATCTGAACTCTTCACTTGTTAATTATTTAATTGGTTCAGTTTCTGCTTCTTAAAGGCTGACAGCATATGTGGCTAAAGTCTTCGCCAGGGCCAGTCAGCTTATTGCTATAGAGGAAAATGTGATCTGCAGCGCGCTCAAGTGGCTGGTTATGCACAAACAACTACCAGATGGCTCTTTTAAAGAGGAAAAACCTGTATATGACAAAAGTATTATGGTAAATTGAATGTTTTTAAATTAATGTCTAAGTCCTGAATAGATTTAGATACTCTTTAGTGTTTAGTTTGCTACATTTGATGATTTATTATAAAAACAAGCATTTGTAATTTTTGTGCTTTATTCCAGGGTGGCATAGAAGGCCAAAACACTTACGTCACTCTGACGGCCTTTGTCTTGATTGCCATGCAAGAGGGCAAAGAGATCTGTGGGGGAGCAGTTGGTGTGAGTATAGCTCTTCCACCATATTTTCACCTTAAATAAATAGTTGCTTTTTTCTACTCTTCCTCCAGTTTATAACACACTATTTGCACTCTTTTAGAGTCTGCATGAAAGTATGAGGAAGGCTGTTGTTTTTTTGAAAGATCAGTTTCCAAAACTGACCAATCCTTATGCTGTAGCACTGACGTCCTATGCCCTGGCCAACGCTGAAAGTCTTGATAAAGCAATCTTGATGAAGCATTCCACCAAAGGAGACGGTCAGTAACACCAACAAGCCAAGAAAATGCATTGTGGAAGAACATGGAATATTAAAACAAAGCAGATTAAAATTATGAAGTAATAATACTTTATTACATTCGTATAGTGCTTTTCTACACACCCAAAGCGATTTACGCATTAGGGGAAATCTCCTCAACCCTTACCAGTGTTTATAGTCCACTTAAATGACGTGATGTTAGCCATTTTGTGGCAGAACGGACACCAGCTTATTGGTGGAGAGGAGACAAATGAGTGATGGAGGGGATGATTAGAAGGCCGTGACAAGCAAAGGGGAGTGGGCAAGTCAAAGTCCTGGGGTTTTTTTGTGATGAAGTCAATTATGCTATGGGGATGGAGAGAGTGGGCAAAGTTGGCCAGGATAAACCCCCACTCTTTTTCAAAGGACGAGGGATTTTTACCAACCACAGAAAGTCAGGACCTTAGTTTAACGTCTCATCTGAAAGACGGTGCTCACTGAACAGTATAGAGTCCCCATCAATATACTGGGGCGTTAGGACCCACATAGACCACAGGTTTGACGTCTCATCTGAAAGACGGTGCTCACTGAACAGTATAGAGTCCCTTTCAATATACTGGGGTGTTAGGATCCATATAGACCACAGGTTGAGTACTCCCTACTGGTCTCATTAACCCCATTTCCGGCTGCAAACTAGCTTTCCAATGTGGTCTCCCATCCAGGTACTGACCGGGCGCAGCCCTGCTAAGTTTCATTGGGCGACCATGTGAGAGTTTCAGAGCGCTAGCCACTGGCTAGCTTATACATTGCATAAAAAGTAGTTGCAAAGCTTAACAAACGTGAAATGCTGACGAGAAATGGGAAAATCTCCTCAACCCCCACCAGTGTTTATAGTCTACTTTAATGACGTGATGTCAGCCATTTTGTGCCAGAACGGATACCAGCTTATTGGTGGAGAGGAGACAAATGAGTGATGGAGGGGATGATTAGGAGGCTGTGACAAGCAAAGGGGAGTGGGCAAGTCAAAGTCCTGGGATTTTTTTTTGTGAGCACACAGAGTCATGTGCTCAATTTAACGTCTCATCCTGTCATTCTGTAGGGGAATCGATTAGATTAGATTCAACTTTATTGTCATCACACATGTACAAGTACAAGGCAACGAAATGCAGTTTAGGGCTAAGCAGCAGTGCAATAGCAGCAAGTGCAGGATACAGGTATAAGTTATAAAGTGCAGTTATAGAAAAACTATGGTGATATTTACAGATGGATGTACTATCAACATTATATACAGGTGTATTAGCTATGAACAGAGATTTACAATAAATGAATATATGTACAGGATGCTATTAAAATCAGAAGTGTGCAAATAAACATAATTACAAATGTATATGTACAGTAGGTGTGTACAAAATTGTATGTGCAGTGGGTATGTACAGTTCAAATAAGTGAGTCTGTGCAATGAATAAGTGCAAATTTTAAATGTGCAAATGTTAAACAGTGCAGTGATTGTGAGGAGTATAAGTTAGAGGAGTGTGGGGGTGTATTGGGGGGGCAAAAGAGTCAGTGAGGGGCAGAGTTCAAAAGGGACACAGCTCTAGGGAAAAAGCTGTTCCTCAGTCTGCTGGTTTTTGTCCAGGGGAGCCTGAAGCGCCTGCCAGAAACAGTGAGAGGTGAGCAGGGTGAGAGGTGTCCTTAAGAATACTGCGTGCTCGGCGCAGACCGTGTTTCTTCTGTATGTCCTCAATGGCTGGCAGTGTGGTCCCTGTGATGCGTTGGGCAGTTTCCCGCTGCAGTGCCTTACGCTCAGCAACAGAGCAGCTTCCATACCAGAACGTAACGCAGTTGGTCAGGATGCTTTCTATTGTGCAGCGGTAGAAGTTCACCAAGACGGCTGATGAAAGCTGGTTCTTCTTAAGTTGCCTCAAGAAGAATAGGCACTGGTGAGCCTTCTTGACCAGGTTGGAGGTGTTGGTGGTCCAGGAAAGGTCTTTTGAGATGTGGGTCCCCAGGAACTTGAAAGATGAGACAGGCTCAATGGCCATCCCATTAATGTGGATGGGATCATGTGAGCCTGTCCTTCCCTTCCTGAAGTCCACAATGAGCTCCTTGGTCTTGTTGGTGTTAAGGAGCAGATTATTGTCTGTGCACCAAGTGGCCAGATGCTGTATCTCCTCCCTGTAGGCAGTCTAATCATTATTGCTGATTAGACCAATCACTGTGGTGTCACCTGCAAATTTGATGATGGTGTTGGATCTGTTTACAGGCGTACAGTCGATGGTAAAAAGGGAGTAGAGGAAGGGGCTCAGCACGCAGCCCTGTGGTACACCAGTGTTGAGTGTGACGGTGGTGGAGCAGATGTGAGAGATCAACAGATCAAAGAGATAAAAGTGAAATAAGCAGTATTTTAAAGGTTTCTGGGCGGTTTAACAGTATCCATGTACAGAAATTGTAATGAAATGAAAATAACACAATTTTCATTCTAGAAAATGATCATTATCAAGTTACAAAGGGAAAAATTTATTGTGCCTTACCGCTTTAATCTCTTGGGAAATACTTGCACAGTCACAGGCCTTTTACCGGCAATTTTCTGGAAAAGGATCATGTGTGAACAGGCCCTTTTTGAACATACCGGTAAATTTGTTCTGGCAAATATCCGTAAAAAGAAGTTGTAACATTACCGGTAATTTGCCGGAAGGCTGCTCTGTGTGAACGCAGAAGGAAGATTGCCGGAGAGAGTGCGTTCACGTTTAGAACGTGCTGACATGAGACGTGTACTCCAGCCAATCAGAACATTCAGACGCACTCTCATTCATACTGTTTATGAAAAAACAAGCCTTTGAATATTTTTCCAGACACATTTAGCTGTGAGTTGTTAGTCAGATAACGTTTCTATGTTCCTTCTGAATGCCAGCTGTGTAAAAAATTATTGATAAAATGCTTATGATAAACCGAGTTTACCTTAAGCTCTGCTTCAGTTGCTTGATGCCTGTGCACATGAAGAAGTGCTCTGGTGAGCGCCAGCACACACACATATTATGTACATCTCGACATGTGAAGGTGTTCCTCCATGTTTTCAACAAACTTCACAATACTTATTAATCTGCAGAATTTGTACTTTAGTCAAATGTGTAAACATTTAGCTGCGTATTATTTCCAGTATTTTGTAATGGATGTGTAAATGGTCTTTTTTTTTTTATAATTCCGGAATGCCTTTGTGATCAGCACTTATTTTAATTCACGGGTAAATTCGTTCCGGAACTTTTCCGGATATTTACCAGTTTTCGATGTGTAAAAGGGGCTATTGTGTTATCAATGCTGAAATGATATATTGTACATCCCTAGTACTGTTCACTATACTGGGGCACTAGGACCCACTCCGACTGCAGGGTGAGCATCCCCTGCTGGCCTCACTCTTCAACCAGTAACCTAGTCTTCCCATGTAGTCTCTAATCATGTTTCTCTTTCTGTTTGTGTTTGAAACAGACGGTAGGTTCTGGAATGTCCCTGGACGGCATTATCACTCAATAGAGGCCACGGCCTATGCTGTGCTGGCACTCGTGAAGGCCAAAGACTATGAGAAAGCTGGAGAGGCAGTGCAGTGGCTGGCCAAACAAAAGTCTAGTCATGGTGGTTATGACACTACACAGGTAAAGTAACACCTTCTCTTTTCACAATAGCTCGAGATCACAGTATTGTGAAAAACACCTTGAAAAACTGTATCAAACCCATTTTTATGGTATCAAACCTGTGTAGATCACAATAACCACAGGTAAAATGTGCGCGGTACCTCACTACGTAACGTAGAAATGTCCAGCTGTGTTCGCATTCTTGTAAGTTAAGCCTATTCCTAATGAGTCCTGTACTATTTCTGGCAAGACAAATGCCAAAGGTAGGCCCACAAGGTATCTGTGTTTGCAGAATTCCGCAGATTATCCGCAGATTTCTACCGATTTTTAACCCATTATTGATTCTGTTTATTTACTTGTGTAAATGTGTGTAAATCTATATTTATTCAGTTTTTAAATTAATTTCAGTAATATTATTGATTAATATGAAATTATTCATCTAATTTATGTACAATGAAGTGTGTACAGTAATATTTTCTGTCTTTTAGTAGATATATTATATAGAAGACTTGCTTTGTTTACCAAATAAAGTGAATCTAATTGGATTTGTATTGTAAACATTAAAGTTAAAAAGGTATTACTTTTTAGTTGACATATTAAGGTTTTAGTTATGACACTCCCAAAATCATTCCGCATAAATCTGCAGATTTTTACCAAAATTCTGCGCAGAAATAACAATATAGCCATAGGTCACGTGACAGCAACAACATGGAAGATGCACGGCATCTACATTTATTTCATAACATAAAACAAACTTTTGTGTTGTGAAGTAGATTTCAAATAAAATAAAGTACATATAATACAGCAAGCAATTTCAGACACACGATTCTCTGCAGGAAAGTATTTTAAGTCAGAGTCTTCAAATAAATGTTGTGTAGCGATTGGTTCTACTTATCGAAAGGTTGAAAAGGGTTTCTCCAAACAATACAATTAAATGTCAGTGTGAAGTTCATTGTCTTTGATTCCTTGTTTGTGCTGTCTAGGTGACCATCATGGTTTTCCAGGCTGTGGCAGAGTACCATGCGCAGGTGCAAGACCTAAACAACTTTGATCTGAATGTGGAACTGGTTGTGCCAGGAAGAAGAAAAACTGACAGATGGACCATTCAAAGAAGTAATGTGCATCTTACACGGTCAGGCAATGTAAGTACAGTAGTGGATCTCATCAGAATTGATCCAGCTCAAAATTGCTGTATTATGATTGTTCTGATGCTCATCGTCTGCAACAACAGTGTTTTGTTTGGTCAACAAAATTTGAGGAGCTCACTAAGTGATAAATAACTATCACAGGGTCTGACCAAGAAGTTGAAAATCTGATCTGTTTGAGGGATTTATCAACCAGCAAAACACAAACAAAACAGCACCCCTTCAGTGCACTCTGATCCAATTCACTCCTTTATGTTGACTATATAAGTGGACTAATATTGATTGATGGTATAGGTGGTGATTTCTGATCTAAAAAATATTTGCATGGTTGTAAGGTTAGGGTTAAGGTGTGGGCAAGATTATGGCCTCGCTTCACACTGATCCAAATCAAGATTACGCTGGTAGCACAATCTGATTGGTAGCATATATTTTGTCACTGGGATGTGCTATTTACCTTCTGAAATGGATTTAGCACAATCTGAGCAGTCAGTTCAAATCGTCAGATCATCTATTATTTGACTTGAGTATGTTTGTGTTCACTCAACAGGTGGATATGAATAAGGACTTCACTGTGATTGCTAAAGGAACCGGATCTGCCATTCTCTCAGTGAGTGTCCACGAGTGTTTATATGGACAGTTGCAAGACTGAATGAAATGAACTACAAATCTGAGACCTTCTGCTGTTTTCAGGTTCTGACGCTGTACTACGCCAGACCGTCTGAGAAGAAGTCTGACTGTACTTTCTTTGATCTGAGTGTCAAATTGGATAAAATCCCTGAAAGTAAGATTGACAGTAATTTACTTTCTGTAGTACCTTCCATACATTAAGATGTTTTACACTGCATTTACCCTGGGTTATCATCGGTCTAAACCCCAGGTAGAGGAACGTTTGACAATAGTAATCTAGAAGCCTATTACCACCACTTTTACACTGGGTTGTAAAACCTCATCACTTTTACAGAGTTTGCTCCATTTTTCTGAGCTGAGCTTATGCAGATGATTAACAACCAACAACCAATCATGATTCTTACTTTCACATGCTTTGTACAGTCACAGAAACGCCACACTTTAATATTAATAATAATTCCTTACATTTATATGGCGCGTTTCAGGACACTTAAAGTGCTTTACAAATTTTTGGGGGGCGAATCTCCTCATTCACCACCAGTGTGCAGCATCCACCTGGATGATGCAATGACAGTCATATTGCACCAAACCGCACACCAGCTGATTGGAGAAGAGGAGACACAGTGATGAAGTCAATTATAATATGGGGATGGAGAGAGTGGGCAAATTCGGCCAGGATAAACCCCTACTCTTTTTCGAAGGACGAGGGATTTTTAACAACCACAGAAAGTCAGGACCTCAGTTTAACGTCTCATCTGAAAGACGGTGCTCACTGAACAGTATAGAGTCCCCATCAATATACCCACATAGACTACAGGTTGAGCCCCCCCTGCTGGTTTCATTAACCCCATTTCCGGCTGCAACCTGCAAGCTTCAGTGGGCGACCATGTGAGATTTTCAGAGAGCTAGCCGCTGGCTAGCTTATACATTGCATAAAAAGTAGTAGCAAAGCTTAACAAATGTGAAATGCTGACCAACAACGTGCAACTCCAATGAAGAATAGACAATTTTATTCATATTTCATTCAGATGTAAAGTTCAGATAAAGTGTCACTATGGATTATATGCACAGATTTAGGTGAGTGCAGTGAAAATCAGCATATGAATACCCAGGATTCATTGTTAACCCAGGGTAAAATATGAACAATGTGAAACAAGAAAAACCACGATTCTGTTCAGAATAAACCTGGTCGATTATTTCAAGTGTGAAAAGCCTAAAACACATTTGAAATTATCATCATTTTATTTTTCACTAAATACACCAAATGTTTCTGTTTCCTTTTAGCAAAACCAGGAACCAATGGAACTTACAACTTCATCCTGGATTTCTTGTATGTGACTTCTTATAAGCTTATTTTTATATCTAGCTAGTCAATTTATTTGTTATAATAATTTACACTTTTGTTCAAGTGCTTTGAATCTGAGTTCAATTAAATCTCATTGTTGCCACATGTGTGGTGTGCTTGTGAGCACTAGTGTAGATGGTTACCATGATTGCTTTTATTCTGAGATATACTACAGTTAGGAGTGTAACAGTACACTGAATTCACGGTTCAGTTTGTCCGGCTCAGTTTGTTTTGGGGTCACGGTTTGATTCGGGTAGGGTAAAACAGGAATAATAACAATTCCCCAGTGCTTGCTTATCTGTTTATTCTGAACAGACAGAAGTGTTTCGTCACAATCAGCTACAGAACTCAAGAGCTTCTTGTAATGCAAAGCACAAAATAAATAGGATAATGAAAAATAATGTCATGTCATTAAAAAACTGTATTAAACTTTCAAAGGTTCAGCCCAACCTTCCCCTAAAACAAAAGAATACAGTAATTGTGCAACAGCACAACACGGTTGACAGATGTGTGTGACTTGCGTCTTGTGCAGCTCCTCGCACATGATCACCGCGATTTATAGACTTTCAACCTTTACCCGCAGCAGCGCTCATTACTGTCAGTTACAGAGCAGTGGACCAATCAGAACAGAGCTTCTGTGTAGCAAGTTGGCATGACAACGACAACATGGCGGAATAACTTATGAGCACTGCATCTCATGTTTTCAGACTCAAATAAGCGTTCTTTGTGAACAGCTGCTCAGTGGCTGCATTGCTGCGTTTTTTTTTCACCCTAAAGCTGGATTTACACTTTCGCCTGACGCCGCATTGCGCACCTCGGCTGACTGCACACGCATCTCACGAAATGGATGAGGCTTTTAAACTTGCCGCATTCGCCGTTGTGATATTCTTTAAAACAACAGGGGGCGGTCAAAAAAAAAAGTCCGACGGATAAGCAGAGACATAGGAAGTTTCCGGAACTTTTTTATTATTTTTATAAATTATTTTAGTGATTATAAAGATTTTTATAACCATTTAAGATTTTTTTTAATCAAACTTTGATGCATCTTATGCTTTTGTTCATATCTACCTTTTAAAGTTTATTAAAATATTAATGACACCAGAAGATGAGTTGCTCTACAAACATATTTTTATATTGGCTAAACTTACTATAAAATACTGATGTTTTTTTAGATTGAGCCCGCTCCACAATTCTCACATTACTGTCTGGCTAGTTTCTGTCCTCTTCTTATGCTAAAAAGGAAATAATGGTCCAACACTCCTGACTATTATCACTAATAAAGAAAATCAGGCCATCAGTATACTGTAAACCGATAGGTTCAAATATTCCTTTCCAGTTATTAAAGAAATAATTTGTTCCTTAATTTTAGTTTTGTAACTACTAAATTGTTTTAAATTCAAAATTGTAATCTCTACATCAGTGTTAAACCTATGACTGGTGGAACAACATATTCTGTAATTGTGTACCTGCGTCTCCACTTTTGCCATGATCTCTTTTGGCTTTAATAAACTTATCCCTCAGGTTTGTGTAAACCTTTTAACAAAAACGTTCCTCCTTTCTCACAGCTCTTGCAATTTCTGGCCAAGAATTATTGATCATCTGGTTATCTATGATCACGGATCATAAAGATGTCTGTACAGTTGTAACTATTTCAGACAAAATCTCTTCAAAGTGTTTCATATTCAACTCTAATTAAATGCAGCGCTGTGCGAACTGTTCGCTCGAGTCTCAAAAAAAAAAAAATAAAAAAAAAAATCGCACGCTCCGCCAGCCAAAATTATGTCATGCGCACTTAAAGTGAACCTCTACAAACACTGCGATGATGTCACACGTGCCGCGCGCACTCAAGCGAACACGTCGAGCATAAACCAGGCTTAACAGTGCACATCTGGACCAACTGTATTCGGATGTATTAGCATGAACCGAACCATCAGTTCTGCACTGTGATAGTTTGGGATGAACACATACACTGTTACACCCCTAACTACAATATAATGATACTTTGAACTCAGGAGGGCACTTCTAGTGTGAAACAGATCGATTAGATGAAGCAAAAGACCTGCAAAGCCTGTAGATAAAACCTGCTCTCAATATTCACAGCTACAAAAACAAAACAAATGACGCCACCATGACGATTCTGGACATTGGCTTGCCAACAGGATTTGATATTGATGAAGCTGATCTTAAACAGGTATTGTGATGAAGAACTAATGTGCTGTGTAACACACATCCACACACAGGACATAAAAATATGATGATTTCACCTGTTGATTGATTTGTTTTATCTCGCCTGCAGTTGTCCACAGGGAAGGAGAGATACATCCAGAAATATGAAAAGAATAAAGTGCTCTCAGAGCGAGGATCCCTCATCATCTACTTAGACAAGGTATTTCAGTACAGCTGCAATGCTTTTATTTAGTTTTCTATCAGCTAGACTAAATCAAGTGCTGTTTGTAAGACACAAACAAGAGTTACAATTCAGTCAAACTTCATTTACATCTAAAAACTGACAACTAAAAACTCAATATAATTAGTTGTTAGAAATGTTAAAGTAGGCAAACTTACAGTACACAAAATATGTAATCTTTTTAACTCTTGTTTAAAAAAAAAAAAAAAAAAAAAAAAAAAAAGATTTTTTTTTTATTTTTATTATTAATATTTGTACTTTTTTCTTGATGCATTAGTGGTGTCAAAGTAATCAGCTAAAAAGAATCAGTCTAGAGCCCCTTTCACACATACAGACCTTTCCGGAAAATTACCGGCCGTTGTGTATGTGTGTACCGGTAAATTCATTCTGGCAATTTTATGGAAAGAGAATTTGTAACATTACCAGTAATTTGCAGGAATGCTGCTCTGTGTGGACATGCAAAAGTAAAATTGCCGGAAAGAGCGTGTTCACGTTAGCCCACTTAGCCTATCAGAACATTCAAATGCATTCACATCTGCGCTCTTTATGAAAATAAAAGCCTTTGAATATTTTTCCAGACACATTTACCCGCTGGATGTTAGTCAGATAACATTTCTATGTTCCTTGTTAACGCCAACTGTGGAAAACATATCAATAAAATGCTTATGATCAACCGCTGTGAGTTTACCTTCAAGCTCTGCATCAGTTGCTTGACGCGTGTGCACGTGAAGGAGTGCTCCAGTGAGCGCCAGCACACACACATATACATCTCGCAAAGCAGATGCATGAATGCTAAAGCTTTAAATAATGTGAAACCATCAACAAAAGCCAGACAACTTCTATGTGTACAAATACAAGCGCAGCCGTTTAGAGCTCATTTCTGGTTAAAGATGTCAGAATTAACCTGTATTTTGGAATGGATGTGTGAAAGGCCTTTTCCAAGAAAATACCATAACGTCCTCGCCTGAGTGAACAGCGCTTTTTTTTAATTTACCGGTAAATTTGTTCTGGAAATTTTCTGAATATTTACCGAAATCACTGTGTGAAGAGGGCATAGAATTTACATCTCTAATGCTGTGTTTCTGCCAGATATTACTGAAATAAACATAACATGCTAATTAGAGAAACTGTCTAAAAAAAAGAACAATGTCAAGTTTTCCCCCAATTCTCCAATGCAATATTTTGTGATAATGTTAGCATGTCACAAGCATAATATGAGGCCACCAAATGGTCTATATGTACACAGACTTATATATTCAGCCAGGCAGCCCAAGGGCTTCCAGTGAACTGTTTTTCCATTACAAAATTGTCACGCTTCAGAACTGATTTTTAAAAAAATCATTGATCCTCACTGCCTGTTAGATATACGGATCAGTCAGATCAGTCAAGAAGCACTGCATTAAATTCAGTTTCCCCCCGCCATGTCTTTCTAATAAGACAGTTTATTTTACCCCAGTATTTTCAATGCAATTTCTGCGCTAGCCTGTTGCTACCGACGGCGCTAGCAGTTCCAACGGTTTTTCATCTCGTTTTAAGCTTGAACAACTAAATGAATGCTTAAGTCTATTTAACTGAATGTATTGTAATTGCATTACAACATCGATGCTGTAAAAACAACCATCAGACATGAAAATAGTCACATTAAGCTTTCACCCGAAGTTTATCGTTTGCTTTAAAACTCTAGCTGTGCATAGAGCCCGTGGGGGCCATTCAAAACAGCATCGTATAAAGAATCTGCTTTGATTTCTGTCTCATTAGGTTTCTCATCAAGTATCAGAAAGACTAGTCTTCAGAATGCACAAGACTTTTAATGTGGGTTTGCTTCAACCTGCTTCCGTCACCATATATGAGTATTACTCACCCGGTAAGCTGCTGTTCACACACGCACACATTACGATTAATCCTGATTAATCACATCCCAAAAAGCCTATATATATATATATATATATATATATATATATATATGTGTGTGTTTGTGTGTGTGTGTGTACTGTGCATATTTCTTTGTTTAAATACACACATACATGTATATATTTGAGAAAATGTTTATATTTATAAATGTATTCCCTATATCTAATACTAATTATATATAAATATAAATATATATGTTAATATTTTGGTTTTGTATTTTTTTATTACATACACAATATCTATACACAGTGAGTACACACATTAAGTAAATACAAACTTTTATTTCAGATGTGATGAATTGTTTGATGGCACTAATATGATCTACTGAATTTACACAGGATATGATACAGTATGACTTATATTGTGATGGGAAATTTTTGTCATATAGCCCAGCTCTATATTGTCAGGGCTCGACAATAAGGACTGCCCGATGGCCCGGAGCCAGCGTGCGAGATGCTTGGGACAGTAGGCAGAATCGTAACTGGCCAGATCGGGCCATTGCTGCCTTGTCACTAAAGTTTAATTTAGCTGTGACTGATTGTCAATTGCATGCTAATAGGGTGCTTCCCACCTAGACGTTTGTTTCGGAACCTGTTTTGTTTGCCCAGTTAGCGCTGTTCATCTGGCATATGTGAATCCCGCAATCGCGCTTGGATCTGCACCAAAACAATCTGTCTGAAACTGCCTGAATGAGGTGGTCTCAGCTTGATTGAAACAAACTCTGGAGCGGATCGATTGAAGTGAGAAAGCAAAACGATCCAACAAACTAACGACCCAGGCTACATCACAGTGTATTATGGTTGTGTAATAGCCACATATACGCCTTTATGAAGATTCTATATGAATCTTATAATATGTTGTTTTATGCCTGTTGTTTTGTTCATTTCTGCACTGACACCTTGAAAAAAGATCAACATCTCGGTTCATCTGTTATTTCTCTCTATAATTTAAGCCTATAATGCATAATTCTAGCCAACATTTTTCCCCCAAATGTTTTTACATCACAATTGTATTTTTTTAAATTGTCAGTTGTATTTAAAGAAAAGGTATGCTGAAGTTATGTTTGGCTTTTGACACATTATTTCAAATATGTGGCTAAGAAATAGCTATTAACTTCTTTTTTTGGTGAGGCAAGTAAAAATCTGAACCAAGAAATCTGAAGAAAAAATCCTTAGCGTTGAACCCTGATTCTCATTTGGCATTTATTGAGATTGATAAATTTCCTTTGCATATCATGAGTCATTTACAGTGTCATCTAACATTCCTACATCAAACCCGTGTGTGTGTGTGTGTGTGTGTGTGTGTGTGTGTGTGTTTAAATCTCATCCAGATGCCCGCTGTAAAAAGTACTACCACCCTGAAAGGGAAGATTCTGCTCTATACAGACTGTGTAAAGGAGAACTGTGTGTGTGTGCTGAAGGTATTACCATTTCAAACATTCAGTTATGATTTTTATTCATGTTATTGAGAATAATAACTAACACTGACTTCTCTGAACACAGAAAGCTGCAGTTACCAGAAGAAAAACCAAGTCGAGGAATCGAAGCGCATGATTAAAGCCTGTGAACCCAACCTGGACTACAGTAAACACATTCAGTTTCTACTGTTGATGGCTCCTAGTTAAATGACTTTAAACTATACATTATACTCGTTTACACTCGAAAAACAACAACATGTTGGTTTGCTTTCAAACCAAATCTCAGTCAGATATGAACAGACCCAACCATTGGGTTAATTTGGCATTGTTCCCATAAATTCATTAAACGAATGTTTCCTCATATTTGACCCAAATTTGGTTTTAAACAACCCAGTTTTTTAAGGGTTATGATACTGTAAAAGTACATTAATGTAAAGCTTGTATTATATTCAGTCACAGTTTATGTTATAACAGTTTTAGATTCTTCATTAGTTTTAGATTTATTTCGTTTTGACTTTTTGTTTTCAAATTCAGTCAGTTTTAAGTAGTTTATAGAGGCAGATTTACTAGCTTTTATTAGTTTCAGTATTAGTTGTTTGTTTGTTTTTTATAAATTAGAATATTTGTTAGGTGCAAGATTCAAAATCATCAGAGCAAATATTGCTTTTGAGGTTGGATGGGAAGTTAGAATCTTTTCTGAGATTTTTGTGACAATCCTCCCATGTTTGGACTCAACAAACATGAGAGGAATTTCAGAGCAGAATTTCAGAGCAGAAGAGCAGAATTTCTTCTGCTATTAATAGCATCCTGTACATATATTCATTTATTGTAAATCTGTTCATAGCTAATACAACCTGTATATAATGTTGATAGTACATCCATCTGTAAATATCACCATAGTTTTTCTATAACTGCACTTTATAACTTATACCTGTATCCTGCACTTGCTGCTATTGCACTGCTGGTTAGACCTAAGCTGCATTTCGTTGCCTTGTACTTGTACATGTGTGATGACAATAAAGTTGAATCTAATCTAATCTAATCTAAACATATCAAAAATATGTAGTCAGCAATCATACTTTCAGTCAAGTTTCTTACAATTAAGTTTTGCAATGTAACTGAAGCATGAATTACTTATTTAAATTCCATTACGATTTTCTGTTAGAAAATAAACTTACATTTAGCCAGAACATCTAATTTAAGCCCTCGGTTTACCTGCACTGCAGTTGTTCACGTTTGCTTCAGTCTCAGCAGGCTGTGTTCGGTTCACTGAATCAAATCTGATCTCTGTGTAGCCTACTGTTATAGTAACTGAATAACTCAGGAAATTGATTTATTTCGAGTCAGAGGGGGTATCAGGTATGTTAAAAACTAAGCTGTGTGTGGACGAGTGCTTACTGGAGATGCGAATCATTTCAAATGATTCAGTTCAATTTGGTGAACTTGTTCAACTGGTTCACTTAGAAGATCCGGTTTAATGGAACAATTCCTGATCGTGATCACTAATACAGAAATAAATCCCATTAATGGACACAAATGCGTTAAATTAATACTTTTTAGTGTCTGCTTGGGACGTATTAAATATTGTTACCGTGTTACTGTCATGCCCAGTCATTGTTATTGTCGCGGGAGCAACAGCGAGGATGATTGGAGGAGGACTGGCTTGATCTGGCCAATAGCATCAGGATTATAGACTCTGAGGTGCCGTACAGTCAAAAAACTGGTGTATGCGTAAAATTGGCAGCACAAAGTAAACAGATTTACTTCTAAAAGGCTTATATACAGTTGAAGTCAGAATTATTAGCCACCTTGTTTATTTTTTCCCCAATTTCTGTTTAACAGAGGGAAGATTTCTTATCATAATAGTGTTAATAACTCATTTCTAATAACGGATTTCTTTTATCTTTGCCATAATGACAGTAAATAATATTAGACTAGATATTCTTCAAGACACTTCTATACAGCTTAAGGTGACATTTAAAGGCTTAACTAGGGTAATTAGGTTAACTAGGCAGGTTAGGGTAATTAGGCAAGTTATTGTATAATGATATACAATGATATAACTCATGTTGTGCAGCCATAATAACATGCACCCTTTAATTGTCATTTTTATATCATATATTGTTCTACTTAAGACAGAAAGTCATTCAGGTATAGAACAAAAGGAGGCTTTAAATGTGTTAACGCTTGTGTAAAACAGTCAAAAATAGTTGACTTGTAAACCCAGTCTCTTTATGCCATTAACACACATGTGTGTTTGACAGTTTATAAAGCGAAATTAGTGAAGATGGACCTGAAACAAGACTCCGATATCTATCACATGAAGGTGGAGAAGACGGTGAAAGAAGGTACGACCTCAATGTGTTTAAAGGCCGATCACGAAATGCATTAGAAATGTGTCTGAATCCTGTTTAATGCAGGTTCATCAGGGTACAATGCATTCAGTTTCATACCCAAAAACACTTCACAGAGCATGTATTATACACATGGACATCACCTTTGGATGTACACTATATACTGTATAACCGCATGTGTATACTGCTACACACAACTCCTTAACTTTTCAGATTTAACTGTATATATAGATAAATATTAGTAGTATTATTGTGAATCGAGCTACAGTATACGAATAAACTCGAATTGAACTTGTACTGTCCTGTAGGAACTGATCCGGATGTTGAAGGGAAAGTGAAATCTTTTTTGGCTCGTCCCAGTTGCAGAGCGAGTTTAGGACTGGTTGAAGGAAAGTCGTATCTCATCATGGGAAACTCTGTTGATCTGCCAACCCTTGGGGGAAGGTAGGTGTCCAGATTTACACACGATATACTTCAGGTTAGAAATGTAACGATGAATTCTGAAGTGGTAAAAATCTATTTAAATATGAGACCAGGGCTGCACGATACTGGGAAAATACAATTGTGCATTCCGAAAACGATATTTCTTACGATATAACTAACTATTTTATAACATTTTTTAAAAAAAGAAATCATTTAATTATGTATTAATCATACTAAATAAAAATAGACTTTTTTCTTCTTGGGCTAATTAAATAAAAAAAAGTGCAAATTGCAAACATTTAGACTTTAAAATACCCTGAAAAAAAACGAAAATCTCGGAGGAAATTCTGATTCTGATTGGCTGTAATTTTCCTCTCTCGTCTCCCGGCACTTGTGTTTATTTTCAACTCTAGCTTAAGCTCACAGCACCTACTGGAAGGCGGGGATAAAGATAGTAAAGGCCTGATCTAATTGGTCAGATTTGGATAAACAACCTATGTAGAACCCAAATTATTCGCTCATAAAGTGATGTACTTCTCGGTGATATTGATATTGCAATATTATGGCAATAGAATAATTTTTTGATATTTAATATACAATAGCAGAACAGCACTTACTGGGGAAGTGGATTTAAAGAATATAAGACCCCATCTGATTGGTTGAATTTAAATAAACAACACATGTATGCACACACATTCTTTGCATGTAAAAGAAATGTATCGTACCTCTTCGTGATATGGATATTACCTACAGTTATCCCAATAACAGTCATTTCAAGATATCGTGCAGTCCTACATTACTGTACATTAAAATCTCATGTGAAACATACATGTAACATGTGGTTTTGGAACATTTTTGCATGAAAAACAATGTGATAAAAAGTGGATCCATGTTATTTTTCACATGAAAATGTTTCAGAACGTTTCAGTGGTGTTTCGTGTGATTTTATGGTGTGAAGCTAAAGTGGGTTTTCTGTAAGGGAAAGAGGAAAAGTCTTGTTTTAAGACTGTTATTGTAAAATAAATTTCGGCACAACTGAAACTGTCAAAACGGTCAAGTGGGGATGCAACAATTATAGATTTAGGTTGTACGATTATAGTCTGAGGAATAATCACGGTTTCACAATTCTCACGATTATTATGCATGCATTAATTTTAACACACTACTAGTTTAGAATGAAAACGCCTTATATTTTAAAGTGTTATTTATTGTTGCTCAGTAACTAAATAATACAGCACAAAATAGTAATAAAAAAAGAACGAACAATGGTCCAATGATCTTTGGACTCAAAACATATGTGAAAAAAGTTTTTTTAAAGGCATTTTTTAAAAGGCATTTAAACAGAAGTAATAATTTAAACTGAAAATAAATGACATAACAACGAATGAATAAATAAATAAAAATAAGAACAAATTTTAAAAAATTTGATTTGTCTAATGTAAATCTCAGCATCATATTAGCTAATATTTTCCTTTTAAAGAGAACAAATGTAGTCAAAGGCTGCGGAACCTCTGTCTGAACGGCACTTTTGATCAACTATATTATGAACTTATGTATTTTTATCTCTTTGGAGTAGAAATGTGTAAATTTCATACAAAGTATGAAGCTGATCAATCAGTCAGTTCTTGTCACATGACTCGTGGTGTGTTCGCGCCATTCTAGATGCTAGATATGCCTGGAAGGCGTGAGTGCATCATACCGCGTGAACGTCCCAATATGCGCACAATAAATAACGAAATTGGTCATACAAAAGAAGTGACATGTCAACGGCCCTTAGTTAATACCCTCAGCCATAGTTAATTCAGTGTGCGTGCGTATTGGCTTTAACTTTAAACTAGCAAACAGTTGGCATAACTTTAAGTAGCAGCAGTTTTGTTCCGGGGAGAAACGTGGTGTTGAGAAGCCTTTGAGATTAATTAACTGTGACGAATTAAAGCGCAGTTAATAGTGCAATCGTTGCATCCCTACAGTCAAGCTTAGGTTTTTTCTATACAGGGTTTGATCTATTGATAATGTGTTTTAAAAGGGTTTTCAAAAAAATCCTCCCTGAAAACAAGCTATTTTTAAAGGATTATCCTTTTTATAATCTTAGATGCATGTCTAAGGGCTCATTCCCACTGAACACGTCTTCTAAAATCGCAAGATGCGGCACTCAGGAATGGGTTTTAAACAGTGTAACGCAGTGCAAGGTCAACATGATGTGATATTATGAATGTGATGTAATAACGGCAGCAATGGACCCATTAGACATAGGAAAACAACATGTTATGATAAGCACTTGAAGAGACATCAGATAACTCAGGATATCTGGTTGTCCCACCTCCGAACTCTTCTGATTGGTCCACTGCTTTTGGAGCTGACAATGATGAGCTGTGCTGTGAAAGTTGAAGATCTTTAAGCTTGAACTGGTGCCTAAAAATGTGGCGCTCATGTGCACGCTGCTTCAAAAAACAGGGGACATGAACGAAACTATCAGAACTCTGACCAGTCCATTTACATTGAAAAATATTAGAAAAGAAGCGCATTGGAGAGAAAAAGGGCATTCTGTGTGAACGGCCCCTAAGTCAGCCACTCATTAATGTTTTGTCTTTCCTGTTGTGTTGTTTTTAGTCTGCAGTACATCATAGGTGAGCAGACCTGGATTGAATACTGGCCTACGAGTGACGAAAGTAAATCTGCTGAACACAGAGAGCGCTACATCGGCATGACTGCAGTCGAGAATATGTTTACCACAGGTGGATGTTTGACATAACTGCAATACATCTGTTTGCTGATTACAGATGGAAATTAAACACCGTCTCGTATTTCCAAATAAATCACATGTAATATTGTTGAGCCTAATTTCTTGTAATTAATTATTAAAATCAAGACTTTATCAAATGAAAATGGTTGTTTTAGATTCCTGCCTAGTAAATCATGGTGTTGCTGTACATGTTGTTCCCTGCAAAACTATTCTGATTACATTATTCAACATGATTATTGGTGTCATATTTCTTTGACTACACAGTATGTATCTATACAGTCAGTTGAATCATCATAAGGGAATATGAAGGTGAATTTCTGAACTGATCGTGTGTAATTTGACAGCTCTATATTATTACAGATAAATATATAATTGATATAGAATGAATGAAAGAATCTGATTGTTCGATTAACATGCCAATCAAGGTTAATAAGAACAGTTTTTCCTTTACAACAAAGAGTGATCAACGAAATGAGTCAGTTTCCCACAACACATCCACAAATGATGTCAACATCCATAGTAAATAAAAATGTATATGTAGGGGAGTTACCAACCTACGTCACACATGACGTCACACGGGTCTTTAGTTGCAAAAAAAGACCGGTTGCAATAGCAAACATGTGGTGTTGTGCAGTAGGATGCCAAAATCTAAAGTCCAAAAATAGAAAACTTAAATTTTACCGTACACCGCACTGCTTTAATGCCAACTGCAGACGTCTTTGGCTAACAAACATCATAAGAGCTGAATGGAGTGAGGACCTAATTAAAAATGCTGGACTCTGCAGTTCTCATGTTATATCAGGAAAGTTCACACTATACTGAATCATACACATTACTGGTTTTTGATTGCAGCAATGATTTCAGCAAAAACAGTTACATATGGTGAATTAAACTGCGGACACTGAATGCTTAGAATGAAATGTAAACATGTAAGTTCACATACCCTAACCCTGCCGTACAGCTGCAGTTCACTGTCAGAATGCAGTCATTCTGCTTGTTGATGATTACCCAGGCCTTGTACAGTTCCGTCTTCTTTCCTTGTCTTTGTTTAATGCTAGTGCTCCTGTTTTTTTTCAACAACCTCGATGCGCACGCATCCTGAACATTTACAAACTGGTAATTTGTCTAATACACAAACATGTTTTTACCCAAATAAGGAGACAGTCTACTATTACCTGTACACAGCAGTCAGAAAATTAACAACCATCTGATACACACAAGCATCATTTTCCAACAGCGAACAGATAAAGCAAGCCATTTCAAGCTCAGGCAAGACAAATTATACGACCATAAGAATAAATGCAAGTAATGCAGTGTATTACGTGTGTCATTTGTGTTCAAATAATGAATAATAAAATAACAATGCCATGTGTTTCTCTTCCAAAGCAAACAGAACAACCTAGTTTGAGTGTATTTTCCCACTTTTATTGTACTTGTTTATTCTACTCAATAAATTCTAATGTGGTGAGTTGAATATAAACTGGTATAAATCTCTCAAATCAAACAATTCTGCTTTTCTAACAAATCGGAGCAGTTACCGATGAACTTTTAAAGTGGAACATTAATTAATATGATTTATTAAGTTACTGAGTTATTTGACAATTTATTGGTCAGCTTGTGGAGTGATTTCTTTTTATTTTCTTTCATGAACCTTTATTTAAAGAGCCCCTATTATGGGTTTTTGAAAATGCCCTTCCATGTAGTGTGTAACACAGCTCTACGTGAAGTGAAATATCCAGCTAAGGCTTAAATCTGTAAGTGTACAGTGTTTAAAACTGTTGATTCATCTATAAAGGAGTCGACTCATAGTGCTTCAAACGAGTCGTCTTGATAACGAGTCATTAGGTGTTTCGTGATGACGCGGCTAAGAAACACAAGTAGTTGCACGCGCAAACCCGGGAGATTTGAAACCTGCGGCCCCGCCCACTAACAGAAAAAAAGCAACACACACACACAAACAAACACACAAACACCGGTCGAATGAAGTCACGCTGTGCAGATGGATTTTATTGACAGTTCACCCAAAGATGAAACCTCAGCATTATAGCCCAGCCTTGAGCAGATCGAGTGCTTCTGGAAACTACATACTTACAAAGAAGACTTCATCGGTTTGTTAAAGGAAGGATCAGTAAAGACAGAACATGGATCAGTGCATCATGAATCAGTTTCTACCCCCATTTCACAAGTGTAAGTACGTGCGATTAAAATTGTTGCCTCGTTTACTCTAGCTTGCAAATTCTGTATTTAGTTGTGTTTTGTTACTTGTAACCGCGTGTGCTGTATCAGGTTAACTCTTTATTCTCATATCTCGTGTAAAGCCACGTTGAAATCGCGACGCGTGCCGCTTTGTTTACGGATCATCAGCTGTTTCTACACGCATGCAACGGTCAAGTTTCAAAATAGTGTGTGTGTGTGTGAAAAGAGCAGGTAGACTGTGATGGGCTAGCAGATCTCCTCGCCAGTTCTTGGACTTTTTGCTCAATAAAATAGTTAGTCGTCGGTATTTTCTAGTCCATCGTCTGTATTTACATATTTACACCCACTGGCAGCCAAAATCCACTATAAAGCGTGTATGCACTGTGACTACTTTTATATTGTTGATTAGCAGCTGGGCATTTCACACTGTCTCGCGCTGAAGCCTGTCAGTGTCATCAGTCCAATCAGCGCAGATTAGCTTCGCGCTGAGGACGGGTTTGGGAACAAATGAATCGCTGAACGAATCATATGGGAGTCACTGGGATAATTAGGTAAAAATAAATGCAGATTATAAGACCATCAAAGTGTTGTTTGACCTTGCATGCATATTAGACTGTTGTTGGAGACCCTTACAACCTAAATATGACCCTATTTCATGTATAATATGGGCTCTTTAATTAAGTGTTGATTCCCTAATTTAAGTGACACTCTTAGTCCACTAACTAACTAACTAAATATATATATGGGGGAGGGGGTACAGGCTGAGAGGGGCACTTCTGCCAATGAGGGCAGAGGGGCAAGTGGCTTTAGCCACCGGGCCACCCCCCTGTGCATGGCCCTGGTTAAAAGTGTCATATACTATATTATAAGGTATAATTCACCCAGAAATGTCACTTCTGTCTTAATGTAATGATGTATTCATGGCCAGGAAATCACAGAGAGGCTGACGCCCTGTTCGATTACTACTAAGAGGACGTGCGGGTGCCCTGCAATGATGTGTACTTTAGTGGACAGAACCTGCATAGGCAGTGAATAACAGCTAATAAAGTTGTGAATGATTTTAGAGGGATCGTTAGGGGAGTATGATCTACATTATGTTTTTTTCTTAAAGTGACGACAGCCATGACATGAACTGCATTCAGCAGTGAAAATAAAACCGGCGCGCACATTATTTAAACGATTATATTACATTTAGAGTTATGATTACAACACACAGTGCATGAAAATAACTGTTTACTGGGTCAGTATAACTACTCTAGCCTATATAACAGTGAATATAATGCAGGAGGGGATCTGATAATGACAAATGTCTGATTTTACCAGTGAATAAAATGGTCTATTAATGTTTTCAATGACAAAAGACATTCATGTCTCAAACATAATAATTCAACTTCAGAATTATGAACAGTTGTATTCTGATGTCTTCACTTTACTGTGCATCAATGACCAGGACAAATTGAAAGTCTGTTCAAGTCCACCATTCACAGTCTATACACAATTGAGCATTTAAACCAACAGTAGACCTACACACAGGCCTAATATTGTTGATTTACCATATGTTGGAGAAACAACAATAATTATAGCCCACTCATATTAACCTTTATTTTACACCTACAGAATCGTGAGAAAATCCTGATCTTCATTTTAGAATTGTGCAGCCCTTCCCAGTATTTTCAATGGAGTTTCTGTGCTAGCCTGCTGGAACTGATCGCGCTAACAACTTTCATCTCGTTTTACGCTTGAACAACTAAATGAATGCTTAAGTGTATTTAACTGAATGTACTGTAATTACATTACAACATCGATGCTGTAAAAGGAATTAAGCTTTCACCGGAAGTTTATCATTGGCTGAAAAGCAGTAGCTGTGCATATAACCCATTACAGTCTAAACTCAAGCTCATATGCCAAACATAAACCTTTAAAGTGCTCAGTTGCTCTAAAGAACATCTCTACTTTATCATTCAAATCAAAACTAATGAATCTGGAACGTTCATCCATCAATCGTTCTCTAAACCACACGCTCGTCCTACACAAGCTGCATGTGTTGTGCTGAAATGTACACATCTGGCATAATTCCATGACTATATACTGTTCAATAAAACTCTCGACCTCCCGAAAATCAACAGAACAGGTGCCAGTTTACCAAAGGTTGTGTTTGCACGACTGCTTTTGCAGGTCATTTACAGGAAATCTGAATCTGATTGCAGTAACTCTTCTCTGTTTATTTTTACTGTAGGCATTAAACAGGTCTGGATCAGAAATGTTTGTTTCTCTCTACTTTTGTGAATGAAGGCCAGTGGATCCCCAAGTGAGGGTCGCGGGACAATGATCGGGGGTCACTTGATGATTTCCAAAAGTCAAATAAATTTAAATAAATTATTAGAATTCCCATATTTTATCCATAGCCCACAGAAAATTAATAGTTACCAAAAAAAGCAACAACATGCAAATAAAAAGCCATCAGCCTTTTCATTTATTTTCATAGGATTGGTGTATTTACGTTTGATTAACAATACATCAATAGCGTCAGCTGATTGATTTTATAGCACCATGATAAACTTTCTGACACCTTACGTTAAATACGTTAAAAATAAATACAGGCCTCAACTGAACATTAAGGATGATCCAAGTGGCGGTCTGCTGTGGAGTGGCGGCCTCCAAAATCAAACCAAGAATAGACTTGTGCTGAAAACATTGTGCCCACCAGTTTCATTAGATGAGGATAATGTTAAACAAATTAATAAATGACTACATAAATTAAAGCTTATGGTTGTTAGACTGCTTTTTTTTGGTTGTTAGCCTGTTTCCTAGGGTTGTTGGACTATTTTTGTGTTGTCAATATGCTTGTGTTTATATAGGCCTTGTGTCTGCAACATTTGTATATTTATTACCACCTCTGAGGAATGTGGGGCTCACAAGTCACTGGCATTGTTATTTTGGGGGTCGTTGACTGAAAAGTTTTGGGAACCCCTGATTTCGCCCATGTACACACTAATACATTTTCATTTAAAAACACAACAAACGAGACAAGATGGCGGCGCGTTCAGTTCGCGAAGCCCAGCGTCTCTCCAGTTTCTGCAATTTTGCGGTATTATTCCTGCTCATTTCGGGTCTGTTCGTGCAGAACAGCAGTGCCTTTACATCGTACACCCGACAGGAAATCTTGGATATTGGATTGTGCATTCCGGACAGTTTTATTAACAATCTTCGACTCATCCCTGAGATCGCCAGAACACCCGGGCCGAACAGCCCTACACGGCCGGGCAGAAGTGCTCGGAGGCGGCGCAGAGAACGTAAACAAAGACGGGGGAAGCGCGGCGGGCTAAGAGCTAAGCTAAAGCTAACACCACACCGGCTCTCTTTACCCAGCATCTTTCTCGCCAATGTACGGTCACTGGTGAACAAAATGGATGAGATTCGACTGCGCATCAACCACAGCAAAACATTATGGAACTGTAATGTCATGATTTTCACAGAAACATGGCTAAACAGCGGGATACCAGACAACGCTATCTCGCTAACGGAGCATCAAACATTCCGAGCAGACAGAACGGCGGATGACTCCGGTAAGACCAGAGGCGGAGGATTATGCATTTATATTAACAAAGCTTGGTGCACAAACTCTGTCATCGTTGGGAGACATTGCTCTGTTAACCTGGAATTTCTAATGGTTAAATGTAGACCGTTTTATCTGCCACGGGAGTTCACCTCCACCATAATAACTGCTGCTTATATACCTCCCGACGCTGATGCCAAGCTCGCTATGAATGAACTTCATGCAGCCATCAGCAAACAACAGACTGCTCACCCGGAGGCTGCTTTTATTGTTGCGGGGGATTTTAATCACTCAAACTTAAAGACAGTGCTCCCCAAATTCCATCAAAACATTTTCTGCCACACAAGGGGAAACAAAACTTTAGACCAAGTTTACACAAACATGGCTGAAGCATATGCTGTGACCCCCCTCCCCCACTTGGGTCAATCAGACCACCTTTGTCTGTTTCTCACCCCCAAGTACTCACCCATCGTCAACCGTGTGAAGCCATCAGTAAGGACCATCAAAGTGTGGCCAGCGGGGGTGGACTCCACACTCCAGGACAGGTTTGAACACACAGACTGGAGTATGTTTGCTTCCCAGGCCACATGTGGCTCTCACACAGACATTGACAGTTACACTTCCTCTGTTCTGGAATATATCAACACCACCATAGACAGTGTTACAACCCAGAAACAGATCACCACATACCCAAATCAAAAGCCATGGATGAACAAGGAGGTGCGCCTCCTGCTGAAGGCACGCAACACTGCATTCAGATCAGGGGATGCACAGGCCTACAGCACTTCCAGGGCTAATCTGAAGAGGGGCATCAAAAAGGCCAAGCACTGCTACAAGCTAAAGCTAGAGGAGCACTTTTCCAACTCTGATCCTCGGCGCATGTGGCAGGGCATCCAGGCCATCAGCAACTACAAACCCAGCCAGTCCACCCCCACAGCTACAAATGTCTCCTTTCTGAACGAGCTAAATGACTTTTATGCCCGCTTTGAAAGAGACAATACAGAACCCTACACCAGGAACACTACCTCAGCCGACCACTCAACTATCACACTCACCTCCTCAGAAGTCTACACCGCACTGAGTCGGATCAATGTGCGTAAGGCTGCTGGGCCAGATGGTATTCCTGGGCGCGTCCTCAAAGCATGTGCAGAACAGCTCACTGGGGTATTCACAGACATTTTCAACCTGTCGCTTAACCTAGCAACTGTGCCAACATGCTTTAAAACCACCTCTATTGTGCCGCTGCCCAAACACTCCAGCCCAACATGCCTGAATGACTACCGCCCTGTAGCACTCACACCCATCATCATGAAGTGCTTCGAGCGGTTGGTCCTGGCACATCTGAAAGACTCTCTGCCATCCACACTAGACCCACATCAGTTTGCCTACCGTGGCAACAGGAGCACAGAAGATGCCGTCTCCATAGCACTGCACTCTGTCCTCACTCACCTGGACAATAAAAACACTTATGCACGAATGCTGTTTGTTGACTTCAGCTCAGCATTCAACACTGTCATACCCTCTAAGTTACTGATCAAACTCAGAGACCTGGATATCGACACGTCTCTCTGCAACTGGGTTATGGACTTTCTGACTAACAGACCTCAGAATGTTAGATCAGGCCACATCTGCTCCACCACCGTCACACTCAACACTGGTGTACCCCAGGGCTGCGTGCTGAGCCCCTTCCTCTACTCTCTCTTTACCATCGACTGTAGGCCTGTGAACAGATCCAACACCATCATCAAATTTGCAGATGACACCACAGTGATTGGTCTAATCAGCAATAATGATGAGACTGCCTACAGGGAGGAGATACAGCATCTGGCCACCTGGTGCACCGACAATAATCTGCTCCTTAACACCAGCAAGACCAAGGAGCTCATTGTGGACTTCAGGAAGGGACGAACAGGCTCGCATGATCCCATCCACATTAATGGGATGGCCGTTGAGCCTGTCTCATCCTTCAAGTTCCTGGGGACCCACATCTCAAAGGACCTTTCCTGGACCACCAACACCTCCAGCCTGGTCAAGAAGGCTCACCAGCGCCTATTCTTCTTGAGGCAACTTAAGAAGAACCAGCTTTCATCAGCCGTCTTGGTGAACTTCTACCGCTGCACAATAGAAAGCTGACCAATCCTGACCAACTGCGTCACAGTCTGGTATGGAAGCTGCTCTGTTGCTGAGCGTAAGGCACTGCAGCGGGTGGTGAAAACTGCCCAACGCATCACAGGGACTACACTGCCAGCCATTGAGGACATCCAGAAGAAACACTGTCTGCGCCGAGCACGCAGTATTCTTAAGGACACCTCTCACCCTGCTCACAGACTGTTTTCTCTCCTGCCTTCCGGCAGGCGCTTCAGGCTCCCCCGGACAAAAACCAGCAGACTGAGGAACAGCTTTTTCCCCAGAGCTGTCTCCCTTTTGAACTCTGCCCCTCACTGACTCTTTTGCCTCCCCAATACACCCCCCACATTCCTCTAACTTATACTCCTCACAATCACTGCACTATTTAACATTTGCACATTTAAAGTTTGCACATATTCATTGCACTGATTCATTTATTGAACTTTACATACCCACTGCACATGGACATTTGTAATTATGTTTATCTGCACACTCCTGATTATTAATAGCATCCTGTACATATATTCATTTATTGTAAATCTGTTCATAGCTAATACAACCTGTATATAATGTTGATAGTACATCCATCTGTAAATATCACCATAGTTTTTCTATAACTGCACTTTATAACTTATACCTGTATCCTGCACTTGCTGCTATTGCACTGCTGGTTAGACCTAAACTGCATTTCGTTGCCTTGTACTTGTACATGTGTAATGACAATAAAGTTGAATCTAATCTAAAAAATCTAATCTTTTCTCTCCATTTTGGTCTCAGTTATTTCCCACTGAGACGGCTTTATAAGGAAACGAAAACGATGACACATTTTAGTCATGTGACTAAATCAGCTAACATAGTGGACGACATTCTAAAGCCGATGTTTAGGATTCTGTCCATTTTGACAGCTTTATTAAAGATCAGTTTGTAGATGCTCCATATTGACTCTCTTCAACATTTTGCCGCAACATTTCAAAGAGACGTAATAAATAAAAAGTAAATAAAAGCCAGGTGAGACTTCTGGTAAGATGGCGGAGTAAGAAGTTGCAAGTTTCTGCTCTGTATATTACTTTTATTTATTTTTAATTAGTTCTCTATTCGCATTAAGCACATCTGATATTTTACACAAGACTAATAAAACATCGTGAGAGCGCTTATAACCTAATATGCCGAGAGGTAATACAAAAAAGAACACTGAAATAACTGAGGAGGATAACGTGCAAGCAGCAGGCATGGCGGCTTCGACACAGTGAGACGACAACCGCGAGCTTCTCGAGCGCATCAGATCAGAAGTCGCAGCACTCAGAGTGGAGGTTCTTTCAGAGCTAAAAGCATCGTCGCAGATGTCGAGGAATCATTAACCGATGTAGATGCCATAGACTGTAAAATATATGGACGGAGTATCCGTGACGTCACCCATAGGTTTCTGAAGAGCGCAAAAGAAGCTACAAGTAGGCGCGGCCAACCGTCGCCATTTTGTTCGCGCGTCAACGCACCCACGGCGATGACGTACCCATACCAAACAAGGGCAAAGAGGCAGAGAGTGAGCGGAGCTACAGACTCCTGCTAGCACTTTGCTTAGACATGGCTCAGACAGACTTTACTTTGGGAGAAACGCTTAATACTTTATTACCTGCGACTCGTTTGTGTTCTGACCACATGAGCTTGGCTGTACACTATATCAATAAAGTGTTTAGACTTTTAAAAACACTGTTGTAACACATTGAGCCACTAACCATTGCTCTTATGACGTTTTTCAACAGGAGGAAAATGTGATTACTTAATTAATTACTTACTTAATTACTTCCAAACACTTCAGATATAGTCTGTGTTAGTAAATGCAGGACTATTGATGAACTCCAGCATAACACTGTATGATAACGCTTCAGATGACTGTTCTAGAGCCTACAGCTAATCAATCTGTCACATTCTGGAGTGCTTTACGGGTCTAAAGAAAAATATTAATGATAAATGATCTTAAATAAAACAAATACATTTATAGAGATGGTGTATAAGTATATAACTTTACTCACATGGGAAACGAGGCCACATGAATGGTTTGTGAGCACAATTAAATGCACACAGCATCCCATATCATCTGATAATTGTAAGAAATAAGTCCAAAAGGCAGCTGACTGTGTAAAGCCACATAAAACAAAACAAAAATACGATGAATATGCCGAAATCAGTGGCTAATCTGCCGGATTCAGCTGAGGTGAAGTGACGGCGACCAGCGAGACCTAGCTGTCACTCAAGTGGCCACGCCCTTAATTATGCAAACTTAATATAACCTAATATAAAGGAAATGGATAAGTTATAAAAAAATTCACCCCCCTCACAGTTGTCATGGAGGGTAATAATAGCTATATGAACCAAAATCATTCTTTGTACCAGGCTGTAAACAGCTTTTTTTCTGCTGTAAAGTTGGCCATTCTAAAAGTGGGCTCAATTGAAATTTGCTCTATTATGGAGCCAGGACTAGCGGAATTTTGATGAATTGCAGTTTCAGTTACTTCCGTATTGGCTTCCCGAGGGAGAGCGGGAGGATGCCGCTTGGTAGATGCCCACGAACGAATGAAAATGAAACTCGAACTTCACTCAAGAAATAAAAGCCAGGTGGATTATGATGCAGGTAGAATCTTCTTAAGTCTTTGAGCATGTGCAGTAACTGAACGAAAGCGTTTCAGTCCTTTTAGAGTGGATGACCATGTTTTCTGAAAGAATTGAAAACAACAGTGTGGACATGGAGCGCTTTTAGACGAAATTAAGAGAATTTGGATTAGTGTAGACGTAGCCTTAGAGAGAGAGAACCAACTGAAGGATGAGAAACACTTTCTTCTTTTCTGCCACAAATATGCTACGACAAGGCTTTGTTTGTCCGTTAGAGCAGCTAGATTAGCAACTAAAAATAGATTTACAACATCATCCCTAAAAGAAAATGTTAACCTATTTATTTTAGTTTTTTTTATGCTTCTATATAATCTACACTGTTTATAATTGTAATTACTACAAGAGAAATCCGATTCTCAATCAATTATTTCTCATTCATAGCATCTTTTATTCATTTGAAAATGTAACTGTATTCCACATTGTACACAAGTTTAGCAATACTGCAAGACAAATATGCCAATAAAGCAAGAGAGAGAGAGAGAGAGAGAGAGAGAGAGAGAGAGAGAGAGAGAGAGAGAGAGAGAGAGAGAGAGAGAGAGAGAGTGTAGTTTGGACTGTGAGCGCTGCTGGTATAAATGTGAGCGTCTGCAGGTTTACAGAAACACAGTCAGTCAGTCAGGATGGAGGTGAAGCTGCTGTTTCTCTCTGCTGTTCTTCTCTCCTCAGCGCTCCTCACACTGGGTGACCCGTTGTGAGTATTACACACTCTTTCTTCACACATCCACTAAACCAGCACTTTTCAATAGGCTGGGGTGTCGCTTGTTTTGTTTCTTTTCAATTTGTTTCTTTCCAATACTTAAAAAAAAGCCACTACATATACGTTTCTTTATTTAACCAGATAAAAACCTATCGAGTTCAAGATCTCATTTCCAAGTGTGACCTGGCCAAGAGGTCCACAACACACAACTTGTCAAAGAAGAAGAAGAAGAATATTAATAATAAATAGACAATTAAGATAAAAATACAGTTCAGTTATTCAACTATATCACATTTCACTATGTTAAAAACACATACACTGAGAAATGGACTGTTGTTGTTTGTTAAAAAGGATAGAGCGAAATTATTTAATTGGGATGAGCTCATGTTTAGTTCAGACTGAAGAGTATTCCAGGATGAGGGGCGGCATGGCTAAAGGCTCTCATCCCTATTTCAGTTCCAACTCGGGAAACAGTCAAATGATAAAATTCACTTGAATGTAGGGCGTAATGGCTTTTAGACTTATGAAGAAGGGAACTTGGGTATGAAGACACCAGTCCCAAAAGGGCCTTGTCGACCCGAGTCATCCAGTGGGTGTACCTTCTTACATTCAGAGAAGGCCACTCAGCTTGGCATACAGTTCACAAAGGTGAGCTAGTCCCTGACAGCCTGTTACAAACCACAGAGCGCTGTGGTAAACAGAGTTTAAAGGCTGAAGACATTTGGTTGAAGCATTCATATATAAAACATCCCCATAGTCAATCAATGGTAAAAATGTTGCAGACACCAAATGTTTACGAGCTTTAAGAGAAATTCAGGATGCATTTAAATAGGAAAAACTAAGCTTAATTCTCAATCTTCTAACCAAATTTGCTACGTGTGCTTTGAAGGAAAGTTCCTGATCAAGTAAAAAGCTTAACTATTTATAGCTGGACACTAAATTGATTTGTTGACCTTGGGCAGTGGTAATTAATGGTTCTGCACAGGGGTGACACAATTTGAGAAAATCATTCATTTAGATTTGTCTACATTTAAAACCAATTTAAGATCCTTAAGACGAGACTGAACAATATTAAAAGCAGACTGTAAAAATTGTATGGCCTGAGAAAATGAAGGAGAGCAACAATAAATCCCTGTATCATCAGCGTACCGATGATAAAAGGCATTTGGAAAGTTGTCACACAAGTTATTAATGTAGATAGAGAATAATATGAGCCCTAATCCCAATCCCTGTGGCACGCTCTGATTTGATCTCCTCAGATATGTGCTGTCGGCTCCTAATCTGCTGAGAGTGGGTTCATCAGAGAACGTGTTCGTGGAGGCGCAGGATTACATTGGAAATACTTTGGAAGTGAAAATCACAGTAAAAAACCACCCCAAGAAAGACAAGCAGATCCTGACCAAATCAGTGAATCTGAACGCACAAAACAATTTCCAGATCCTCACAGATATAAAGGTCGGCGCTCCTAAATCACAATGCAGTGATGCCATCTTCTCATTATCATCAGATGTCGATAATTAACACTTTTTCTGATATTCAGATCCCTGATGATCAGAAACATTTCTCTGATGACCCTCTGGAGAAGCAGTATGTCTATCTACAAGCTATTTTTCCTACTCACACTCTGGAGAAAGTGGTCTTGCTGTCGTTCCAGTCTGGATATATATTTGTACAGACAGACAAGCCCATCTACACACCTGGGAGTGCAGGTAAGATTAAATACAAAATTTAAAAAATGAAAATACAGATGGCATTAAAGAATATTAAACACGTTACATCAGCATGCCATCTTTCTGTTGGTTATTAAAGCAGCTGTTGGTTGACAAAGCCATCAGAACACTTATTAAGTCAGCTATGAGTTACATTGCAGTCTAGCAGTGTGTAGAGTTTTAATAGACTGTCTGCTTAAGGAGATTCTCCATTTAAATCACCCTCAGTTGGTTCCGAACCTTTAAGAGTTTCATTTGACTTTTTGAAAGCATTGACTTTAATAGTTAGAAAAACAAATACTGTGGAAGCTTTCTTTAGTGCGTGTTATTTTGTGTTTAACAGAAGAAAGAAACTAAGTTCTGAAATGAAAGTGTCAGAGTTTTCACCATTCGCTCCCATTTTAATGAAGTGCAACTAGCAGGTGAAAATCCAAACTACCTGCTTACACTGCAGACATGAGGGCATGTGTCTGATTCCACATATGAACAAGGCCTCAATCTAATCTGACTAAATAGGAATCCATGTGTTTTTTTTGCTTGCAGATACATGGGCTATATCCAGGGGCGTAGCGGACATTTTAAAAGTGGGGAGGGGGATGGGGGGGGCAGCTGTATGGTATCAACAAGTTTACGTTCATATAATTATTAATCACCTGTTTCTAAAAGGTCTGTCTCTAAAAGTGAGGGGGATGTATCCCCCCGTCCCCCCCGGTTGCTACGCCCCTGGCTATATCCCATCAGTGCCACGTAGGAGAAAAATATATATACAGTTGAATTGAAGTCAGAATTATTAGCCCCCCTTTGCATTTTTTGTCCTTTCTTAAATATTTCCCAAATGATGTTTAACAGAGCAAGGAAATTTTCACAGTATGTCTGATAATATTTTTTCTTCTGGAAAAAGTCTTATTTGTTTTATTTTGGCTGGAATAAAAGCAGATTTTAATTTTTTAAACATCATTTTAAGGTCAATATTATCACCCCCTTTAAGCTATTTTTTTTTTCAATAGTCTGCAGAACAAACCATCATTATACAATAACTTGCCTAATTACCCTAACCTGCCTAGTTAATCTAATTAACCTAGTTAAGCCTTTAAATGTCACTTTAAGCTGTATAGAAGTGTCTAATATTATTTACGGTCATCATGACAAAGATTAAATTAATCAGTTATTAGAGATGAGTTATTAAAACTATTATGATTAGAAATGTGTTGAAGAAGATCTTCCCTCTGTTAAACAGAAATAGGGGGGCTAATAATTCAGGGGGGCTAATAATTCTGTATTTTGGGGTCACTTGAACCATGTGAATGCAGCCAAAATGTGTAAAAGGGACTATCAAAATAAAGTGCTTTGACTTCCTTTGCAGTTCTTTACCGGATTTTTTCTCTGACACCTAACATGAAACCACTCAGCGAGTCTATGATCATGATGGAAATCATGGTACACACTCAAATAACTCTTATGTTTCACACTCGTTCATGACATTTTGATCTCAGGAGTCGCAGTGCTAACGCTGATTTCTGTGTTTCTTAAGAATCCACAAAACACCAGCATTTCATCAGAGCAGTTATATCCAGTCAAAGGCATGAGGTCTGGAACATACGGCATCCCTAAAGTTGTCAGGTGAAACATCATGAAAACAGAATTGTATAGTAACTACTCCTGAATTGCCTACATTGTTGTGTTCTAAGTTCATTTGCATGCTTTAAAAATGCTTTTTAATTTATACATTTTTTTCCTAAAGTTTTAATTTGCTCTATTTTTCAATGTTTTTGAAATGTGATTTCAGTCTGGGCATCTGGAAGATAATCACATGGTTCGCAAACACTCCTCAGAAGACGTTTACTGCAGAGTTTGAGGTCAAAGAATACGGTGAGACGAGCGTCAACAAACTGCATGTTGTGTAAGAGACTGATAAGAGTGTGTTTGCTTATTTGTGTGTTTGGTTTGATTTGGTTTCAGTGCTTCCAACATTTGAGGTGAAACTACGACCCAGTAAATTATTCTACTATGTGGGCAATGAAAGTCTGACAGTCGACATCGAAGCCAAGTAAGATTAAAAGATGTTCTACTTCTTTCAATGAAAATGAATCTTTAACGTGTGAACACACTGAAACAGATTTTAAAGTAGATCACTGTACAAAATAATGCATTATGCACAGCGACATGAAATAAAAAGGTGAAAAAACCTATTCCATGCTTAGCGGTTGTGGTATGATACAATGCTCGAAATTGTGACTTTTTGGTCGCATATGTGCCCGAAATTTTATCAATGCGACGTCCAAAAATATTTGGGAGCATTTGTGCGAATGCATAAAATTGATGTCGTGCGTCCAGTTTTCACAGCAAAATGTTCACCACATGTGTGGAATTAGGAGGCATTCGTGCATTAAGCATCTTTGCACCTAAAACCACCAAACGCAGCGCTCAGGAATGGTTTAAAACAGTTGACATGCTGCAGTAAACAAAGCCTGCAATGCTTGTCCCGCCTTCAAGCTCTTCTTATTGGCCCAATGCGCTAGAACAGAGCGCGAATGGATTAGTTAACATCAGCTGTCAATCACTCAATCAGATAACAGGGAGCTACAGCAGCGAAAATGTAAAGGTCTGGATCCGAGAGAATGAAAACAACACTGACAGATTTAGTTTTAGAAACCACCTAAAGTTACAAATAATGGCACATCTGATCAGTGATCATGTAATGAATGTCAATCCAGCATTTACACTTTTCCAAGAGTGGATAAAAGACTTCCAGTGTTTAAAGTCCGCTGTGAAAATGACTAAAGCCAGTGGGACGGAGTTTTCAGGTAACAGTGTTTGCCACTGAATCTACACATTTTAAGCACGAGATGTTCTAACGTTATTTATTCCTTCATTTAATCATCACGATGCTGTCAATCGTGCGACTGATACTGCGTTCACCATCGCTAAAGAGCATGCATTCACCGAGATGAAACTAATATTGCAGCTCATGAAAAGACTGTTATATATTAAGATGACGTGTGCAAATAAGTGAAGTTTTCAAACTAATTTCGAGAGGAGCACGTGATATGATTGACCGCAGCTGGCCACTCATTTACATTCACTAGTTAGCCAATCAGATTAACCCCAACTCACTATAAGTAGCCTAGCTAGAACTACTCTCTTATCTTCGTTTTCCGAAGAAACTAACGACAAGTCCGCTCCAGCTCTTCCGAAAGCTACTCACGGACAAAACAACCTCCTACTATTTTCAATCATCATCATCATCATCATCATCATCATCATCATCATCATCATCATATCGTCGTCAACTACAACGAAAACAACAACGGAGGCGGCGGAGATCACAACAGCGCAGCAACGGGCAAGAAAGAAAGCTCCGCGCTCCCTGAAACATCAGCCCCATCTCAACAACACCCAGCTCAGCCTGGAAGTCTGCCCGAGACTGAGGCTCCAGTAAGAGGCCAAAGGCCTAGCTACTCCAGCCAGAGCACAATGTTTTATTCAATCCTCTATCTCCCGCTACTTCAAACCGCCACGTACCTTCTCCAGCGTCATCATACGTCTCTCGTATCCAACAAACGACAGTCACAGAACTCCTCCAAACTCCTAGACACCGGAACCACAAATTCCATACTGCTGCAATAAACCTGAAAAGACCTTACGAATCCACGTCTTCGCTGACTCCGCCCCCCTAGGACATTACAACCACACGCTCCTGCTACGCTCCCTAAACACTACGTACTACAGCCCACAAACACTGCGCCACCCCGGGCCACCAGAGAAAGCCCTAAAGCAATCTCGGAATCTCCCGGACAATAACGCAACTCTTCTAGCCTGCAGCTCCCCAATCCAGTACAAACTCCAGCCCTCCTCTTCCAGCAATCCTTACCACTCTAAACCCAGCCTTCCCTCCTCTCAAACTTGCTACTACTGCGGCGACAGGCACGCCGTCAGCCAAGTCTAAAGAAAACAAATTACTTGTCAACATTTTTAATCTTTTATACTGATTTACGTTTGCACCCTGACCTAATTTTTCTGAATTTCTCATTCCAGGTCTGTATAACGGATCCAAACCCGGTATCTTGGCGCTCCCTTCCCAGCCCTCCACCAACGCTGAACCAGAAATCACAGAGCTATTATAGAAAAAGAGATCGACAATAAATTCATGTTCGATCCCCTCATTCTTGCTGCTTCGTCAAGCACATTCACATTAGCCTACTGAAATGGGCATTAGAACGTTTCTAAAAACGTCTAATAACGGATCTTTCATCTTCTCATAATTCCGCCTTTTTCAGCATTATTCATCACGCCGAACGAAGATGCCCTAAAGAGATTTCTTGGTTTGTGGCGTGATATTTAATTAATCTAGTCTGCTGCAAAGCTTCGCAGTCGACATCACCCCCGCCTTTTAAGTAATTCCATTAAACCCTGATCTCTGGTATCTCCGATTTCTGGCATTAATCAGGCATCACAATTCTACTTCGCAGTCTGTCTATCATTCGGACGCAGAAGTAACCACATTTCAGAAACAATTTGCGGGATTCTCGCCAATAACTATGGCGTTCGCACGTAGTTCATCTACTAGACGTTTACACGTATCCCTGAGATATAAGTTCTGAAGATATAATATATCTGAAGATATAAGAAAACTTAGTGACAAGTCTTTCTAATATTGGCATTTCCATCGTGGAAGAACCTCCGGCTCAAGCACTTCTATAAAATTCCTAAGCATCAATTTGGATTCGCAGAATTGCATACATGCATACCTAAATAAATCGACTGAAATTTAGTTCCCTTATATATTCTTGAAGAGAAAAGATCGCGCTAAGCACAAACTGTCTATCTTAGGACATCGAAACTCACACGCGCATTATCCTGCAGGGACGCCTTTTTGTCACGCACCTCCAACTCGCAGCATCAGTCCCCGGATTAGATGAGACTATATCTCTATCCGATCTCGGCCATATCAACTCGGTCTGAAGGGCGTCGCGCACCGGAGGCACCGCTCAGCGCGGCGACGGGGTGCGCACATGACAGGGGGAAGGCTAATGCACACCAGACACGCAAATTCATATGTAATTTAAACTAAACTATTTACATAGCGCTCCGTGGCGCGGCAGAATACAAATAGAGTCCTGAATTGTGACTAAAGCACTGCGGACAGCCCCCGACGCGCACCCCGATAGAACATATGTTTTGAATTCTAAATGCATGGAGCAACGCAGCACGTCACCGAACAGCGCTTAAGGCGTGCGACCGGCTTATGCTTTCCTTCCTAAGCGCTGGAATTGCTGCCCACTCATTTATAAACTATCCAATTTCATCCTCAGTACATATCTTTAATACACAGACGCCGCCCCCGCCGTAGGCTTAGAGGGATGTTATCAGGACTGCCGACGCGCTACCAACGGACCATATCGCGGAGAAATTAATAGTCCGCCTCCAAAATTCTCATTTACCGTTACAATGAAGCCGCTGTCCACTGCACTAACAAAAGGCGTTATCATTATCATTATCATGCTTAAATTCATATACAACTCTTCATTTGGACTTCAGCAAAAAAAAATAAAAATAAAATAAATAAATAAAAATTTAAATTTATAACTGTTGTACATGTTCCTAATTATATAAGGAAATTGCTGATTCCCTTTCTTGCTTTTGTTTCTAGAAACTGGTACCAGAAGCAGAGCCGCACCTGACCTCATCCCTCCTTTGAAGATGACATTCCCACATACATGATTTGCATCAACACCTATAAATATATTTTAGGAAGTAACCCCAGAATATCTCAATAGTTCCTCCCTACAGAACACATCCAAACATTTCATTCCCCACATAACACTTCATTCCCGTTTGCCCCCGCAAACAATCAGTCTATTCATCACATACTTGCATTCACACAAACTATGATTCTATTGCTAATTCGTAAACCGGCCTTCTTATTAAAGGCTTCCCACCCTCCCAGACATCAGACTGCCCATCTCGCCCTACATACTCTCCAACGCATTTCCACACTCAGAAAGGATACCTATCCTTGCATACAGACCACACTCTAGATGCAATGTTTATTCTTGTGTTTTTTCGAGTTTCTCAGATGTTGTGAAATTACAGTAACATCTAATTTGATCCGAACATCCACCCCACCATCACAGATCTAACTTTGATTGACGAGGAAACTATCAATCATGATAAACAGATCAATCCAGAAAAGGACAATGCATCTACATATTCAATATTCCCTCCCCCACAAGCCATTCCAAACACTCCTAGCGTACATACACTATAGGAAATGCTAAGCTTAAGTCCCCCAGCCCCCCTTTTTCACACACCATCCAGTGACACGCCTTGGTTTCAAAAACACATTAAAGCAGTCCTCCACCATTCAGGCTTCCCACCAGATTCATACTCCAGTCAGATTTGGAGCCGCCACCACAGTTGCACATAAAGGGCTATCTCAACAACACATACAAACAATAGGAAGGTGGTCTTCCGATACCTTCAAATCTTACATTCCACTCAGCCACAGTCATCTAAAGGAAGCCCAAAGGACCCTCACCAGCAGACACCTTAAACCTAGCGGCCAAAGGCACGAGCCTAATCCAGGGATAAGACAAGACACAGCCATCCCGGCTCCCAGAGGGCGGAGGAGCTACTCAGCCACCCAAGGGTGCGGGCACGACCCAGCCACCTAACCCTGCTTTCTTCCTTCTGGCTCTGAGTCGCACTCAGCTTTCTCTCCCTATTCACTCACTCAACTCCAGCAGGAGTTTTTTCCCGCCCAGGCCCCCCCCGTCACCCCCGCCCCCCCTGGCCGCTGCCACAGAAGTCTTCACCACCCCTCCACCTTTCCCTGACTTCTGTAGGACCCTGCCCCCCCCCCATGGCTCTGACTCCCGCAGGAGTGTTACCCCGAGCTTCGGTTCCCGCAGGAATCATCTCACAGCCCCTCCCCCAACCCTAGCTTTTACATATTATAGGTCATTTTAACAATGACATATAATATAGCTTTATTTTTGCTCTCTGTTTGATTTTATTTATATAAATTCATATATATATGCACCCACGCATATAAATATTAATTTATATATAGCGCTGCCACCACCACGCTCTGTTCCCGCAGGAACACCCCCAGAGCACCAATTCTGCCCGTCACCCTCCAGCAGGAGTCTTCACCTCCCCCTCATCTCTCCCGACTCCTACTGGAGCTGGCCAAAATAGCTCAACCAACCCCGAGCTGTGACACGAGCACGAGTCACGTCACCGACCCTCCCCGGCCCTAGCTTATTTTATTTTGTTATACTTTTATTTTACACTTTTACCTTTCATTTATTTTATTTCATTTATATATATGCATATATATATGCACCCACGCATATAAATATACATTTATATATAGTGCCGTCACCCTCAAGCTCTAACTCCCGCAGGAGTGGTCCCGAGCATCGACCCCCGCAGGGGTCATCGCCCAACTGCCATTCACCCTTCAGCTGGGGCCTTCACCTGCCCTTCCTCTTCCCGATTCCAGCTGGAGATGGCACATACAGCTCTATCTCCCGCAGGAGTGTCCAGGAGCTTCGACTCCCGCAGGAGTCCAAAAAATCGCCCCCCCAAGGCACTAGATTACCCCATTATATATTTATATATCTATATATTTTCATATATACATATATTTATATATAGCGCTGCCACCTCCCAGCTCTATCTCCGCAAGGAGTGTTCCTTGAGCAATTCACTCCTTTGGAGTCCATGCCCCACCCCAGCCCCCTTCACCCCCCACTATCCAGCTGGAGTCCTCACTTGCCCTTCCCCATTTTTACTACCCCAGCAGGATTCCTGTCCACCCCATGGCTCTAACCCCCGCAGGGGTCTCCCAGAGTCTATACTCCCGCAGGAGTATTCATAGCCCACGCCAACCCTGCTCGGGCTCCCGCAGGAGTCTGTATCACCCTTTGCTCCCACAGGAGCCCCCTTTACCTTTCCTTCTGAAAAACCACTATATCCAGCAGCCGGATATAGCCATCCAAGCCTTTTGGGGAGTTTCTTCGAATACACGGCTGCTGTCCCGAGTCTCCTGCATTTGGGGAGCTCTCGAGAACCACCTGATCTCGTACTCCCCGCATATGCTCTATGGACCAGGCGGGAGCCCTGGGCTCACCTATCTCCGAGCTCAGGGTTCTCTCCCGGGACAGCATGCCAAACCTGCTAACAGTTGTCAAACAATATCTAAGTGTGAACTCTTGAAGTGAAGTTTTCAAACTAATTTCGAGAGGAGCACGTGATATGATTAACCGCAGCTGGCCACTCATTTACATTCACTAGTTAGCCAATCAGATTAACCCCAACTCACTATAAGTAGCCTAGCTAGAACTACTCTCTTATCTTCGTTTTCCGAAGAAACCCCCCATCCACCCCTTCTCCTCCTTTTCTTCCTCTTACCACGGGGAGCTCTCGAGAACCACCTGATCTCGTACTCCCCGCATATGCTCTATGGACCAGGCGGGAGCCCTGGGCTCACCTATCTCCGAGCTCAGGGTTCTCTCCCGGGACAGCATGCCAAACCTGCTAACAGTTGTCAAACAATATCTAAGTGTGAACTCTTGAATAAGTTATTTGTCAATATAATCTGCGCAGTATCAGACAGCACACATGAGAACAGCACCGTTATTATTGTCAACTCAGTTCATCTCATTCACATCTAGCAGTGCGTGCAGGGCCGGTGCGTGCGTGCAGATTTTTGCTTATTTGTTAGTTTTAATTAGAGTTGATTTCAAATGCAATAAATCTGTTAATATAAAACGTGTAGTAACGGTGCTCATAATTTTTGGTGGGTGCGACTAAATTTTGTCTGATGCGCCTACATTTTTGAAGTTAGGACCACCGGTGCTACCAAGAAAAAAGGTTAATTTCGAGCCCTGTGACACCATGCTTTCTAAAGTGTGGAGTAATTGTGTGTGATGAAAGTGAGGGCCCGCAAGTAGTGTTTTTACAACAGAAATGGGATCTGCTTTTATAGGTACCTGTTTGGAAAGGGGATGGATGGGACTGCTTTTGTGACGTTTGGTGTGATGGACGGTGAGAGGAAAAACTGTTTCCCTGACTCTGTACAAAGAGCTCAGGTGAGAGACGTTTAACATCTAGTAGGTTATTGTTTCTTGTGGGAAGGGAGGTATGGTGGCTAGGTGAGTAGCGATGTCTAGGCCCACACGGAATCTGTGCGCGCAGAATTTCGCAGATTTTTAGCCCATCATTAATTCTGTTTATTCACTTGAGTAAACGTGTGTAAATCTATATTTATTCACTTTTTAAATTAGTTACAGTAATATTATTGACTAATATGAAAATGTTGATCTGATTTCTGTACAATACAGTTTGTACAGTAATATTTTACAGAGATATTATATGAGAGACTTGCTTTGTTTACCAAATAAAGTGAATCTAATTGGATTTGCATTTTAAACATTAAATAAAAGTTAAAAAGATCTTATTTTTTATTTCACATATTAAGGTTTTAGTTATGATACTCCCAAAATAATTTCGTAGAAATCTGCAGATTTTTACCAAAATTCTCCACAGAAATAGCTAAAAACGTCCACAGATTCCGTCTGGCCCTAGCGATGTCACATCACAGCAAAAAGGTCGCTGGGTCGTGTCATGGCTGGGTCAGCTGGCTTTTCTGTGTGGAGTTTGCATGTTCTCCTCGTGTTCCTCCGGTATCCCACACAGTCCAAAGTACTGAGTGTATGTATGTGCGTGTATGAGTGTTTCCCAGTACTAGGTTGCAGCTGTGTAAACATATGCCGAGATAGTTGGCGGTTTATTCTGCTGTGGCACCCTCTGATAAATCAGAGACTTAACTGGAGGAAAATGAATGCATGTTTCTTGTGGGTTGATGTCTTTCTCATTTACGAACAGATTGTGAAAGGAGCAGGAGTTGCAGAACTGACCAGAGAGATGATCACTAAGAACTTTGACATTAACCTGCTGGTTGGAAAATCTGTCTATATTTCCGTCAGTCTTTTATCTGAAAGTGGTAAGACTCAACCGATGCTGTATGTTTCCATGCATCCCTGTATGTCTGTAATCGTTTTATTGTGTGCTTCAGGCAGTGAGATGGTGGAAGCAGAAAAGAGAGGCATTCAGATTGTGACGTCTCCATACTCCATCTCTTTCAAGAAAACACCACAGTTCTTCAAACCTGGACTGCTCTTCGATGTCTCGGTATTAGGGCTGCTCGATTATGGGAAAAATCATAATCACGATTATTTTGGTCAGAATTGTAATCACGATTATTCAAAACGATTATCAGTTGAAGTCAAAATTATTCACCCTCCTGTAATTTTTTAAAAATAAATTCAGGAATTTTTCACAGTATTTCCTATAATATTTTTTCTTCTGGAGAAAGTCTGATTTGATTTATTTCGGCTAGAATAAAAGCAGTTTTTAATATTTTGAAACCTATTTTAAAGTCAATATTATTAGCCCCTTTAAGCAATATATTTTTTGATTGTTGCAGGAGAAACCACTGTTTTACAATGACTTGCCTAATAACCCTAATGAAGCCTTTGAATCTCACTTTAATCTGAATACTAGTATCTTGAAAAATATCTAGTAAAATAGCATGTGCTGTCATCGTAGCAGAGATAAAAGAAAGAGTTATTAAAACTATTATGTGTAGAAATGGGTTGAAAAAAAAATAGTTCCATTAAAGCAAATTGGGGGAAAAGATTCGCTAATAATTCAGGAGGGCTAATAACTCTGACTTCAACTGTATATATTAGGGGTGTCACGATTCTCCAAATCCTCGATTCGATTACATTTTCGATTCTAAAGTCACGATTCGATTCTCGATTTTTAACAAAAAAAAATTTTAAAGCACAAGCTATGCCATTTTAAGACGTATATGCAATATAATAACATCTGACCTTTGTTCACAATGTACCACACACTACATTGTCAAATATAAAATGTTTATTAACATTTCTAGCACGGTTCTAGCACGTTAATTAAATGCTGAAAACCGGAGTTTTCTATCACTGAATAAGGTTGCATGTCCGCGGCTATAAATACTCCTATCGCGCTTGTAATTGCCTTTGCACGTGTTGAGTTGCTTGGAAGTTTTATTCCAAATGAAGACGGGAGAGTAGTTTGTGTTACACTTGTCGGTTTACCAGATACATCTATGTTTTTGTGGTGCCTGCGGAGATGCCCGGCCATGTTAGTCGTGCTGCCGGTGGAATAATGTGGTATATGCACATTGCAGAGCTTGCAAACTGTGTTTTTTCTGTCGACAACACGAACGTTGTCAACATAACTCACTGGAAATCCAAAATACTTCCACACCGGCGACTTCAGTGAAAGAGGAGGGGGTTCAATTTCTTTCGATGGGTCTCCTGCGTCTGCAGTTGCCATGCTGTCTCGTGGCTGTTGTAGCTGTTAGGTTGACGCGCATGCGTGAGTTTTTTCCGCTTGGCAAGTCAAGCTGCTGCTGACGTGACATAGGGGCGGGGCAGCATCGACGATTCCATTTTTTGATTCGATAATCGAGATTAAGCATGAATTTCGATCGATTTCGATTAAAAATCGAAATCGTGACACCCTTAGAATATATGCACAGTTATTTTCCTCCCTGCAAAGAGAAACAAATACAATAGAATAAAAATATGAAACAAACTGTGCTTTAAGCATCTTCACTGCAAGAAAAACACTTTAGCTACAAAAGTCTGAGGGATTTTCTCCTTTTGTTGTTTGATTAATGCTAAAAACAGGCGGCAGCAGGAATATTGTGCGCTGTCCCTTTCACGAGTTCACACTTGCAATAGTTTCAGAATAAAGCGTATTTGGCGTGCTGTCCGGGGAGAGGGCTCAGAGCTCGGGGAAGACACCCAAACTCGAGTTATTCCTCTTATCAGGAAACAGAGAGGAATAGGGATTCGAGCGAAGTATCTAGCCCGGCCCCAGAACGCTCCCCCCGGGATTGTAATGCTTAAGAGGTGAGGTGACGGGGTGGTGAAGGGATGCTAAAGTCGTAAGATGCTGCAGGTAAGACAGCTTTGGTATATATAGGGTTTGGTCAAGAACTGATTGGATAATAGAATAATTGTCAATGACGTATTTGATACTGAAACTTCTGCGCGTGCTCCTCCTGAAATTTGGTTATAAAACATCACTTAATGGTTTCTCTTTCACATGTCTTATTGATTCTCAACTTGTTTGTTTATTACACAAATGAGGGTTAAAATGAGTAGTCACTAAACACCACGTTTTGACACCTACTTGACCATTAAAGTGCTCACATTAGGATGACTTGTGATGTGTGCTCTGCTTGTCTCTGAGGCGTAGCGCACGGTGTGCGAATGAGACCGAATGCTGACCACAAGCTGTGTGTGTACACCGGCAGCATGCGGTCTCATTCACACTTTTAAAACATGAATGATTCGAATGTACATCAATGAATGATGCGCATCCCGTGCTGCAGACGTTACATGCTTTTAGTAATGTTCACGTGGAACTGAGCTTTGCAGAGCAACAAATGTGTACAACTGGAAATGGGGCGGTACATGATGCAATAATCGTTTATCTCCATTTATGCTTTTTCATAATCGTTAGAAGCCAAAATCGAAATCGAAACCGAGTTTTCGATTAATTGCACAGCCCTACTCGCTATACGTCATTTTAATATAACGCTACAGAGAAGAGCTCAAGAACACTATGATCAAAGTATTCACAGAGATTCCTTTACTATCTGCTTTCATAAAAGGTCTACATAACAAATCCTGATGAGACGCCTGCTGAAAATGTGGTAGTGGAGGTCAATCCTGGAGGAGTCATAGGCCGAACAACAGCCAATGGTATTGCAAAAGTGAGAGTCAACACTCGGGGAGACATTTCCACACTGGATATCACTGTAAGACATCAGTTAAATGATGTGGAACAAGCTGTGTGTTTATGATTATCTGTAGTCTGTGTAAAAACCCAGTGACGTTTCTATATTTATTACAGGCACGAACCAACGATCCAGAATTAACAGACCAAGAGCAAGCAGTGAAGAAGATGACGGCTCATGCGTATGTTTCCAAAGGCAACTCCAAAAACTACCTGCACATCGGCATTGATGCTGCGGAGCTTGAGATCGGTGATCAAATGAAAGTTTATCTGATGACTAGACAAAGTCCAGGAGTCAAAGATCAAGATTACACATACATGGTAATGATTATTTGATATTCAGGTACACCACCAATGTACCATTTACACCAGTCATTTACTTCTACAACAGCTTGTGTCTTCATTTGTGCTTCATTTCCAGATCTTGAGTAAAGGTCAGATTGTTAAAATAGACAGGTTTAAGAGACAAGGACAACCTCTAGACATTCTGTCTCTACCTGTGACCAAAGAAATGGTGCCGTCCTTCCGCTTTGTGGCTTATTACCATGTGGGCTCAGATGAGGTGGTGTCTGATTCAGTCTGGGTCGATGTGAAGGACACGTGCATGGGAAAGGTGGGTCAACCATCACAAGAAATGTTTGATTTGCCTAATCTGTTTTTCTGACACATTATCTCTCCGTTTGATGACAGCTCAAGCTTCAGGTGAAGAACATGTGGAATACCTATAGCACAGGAGAGGAGGTCAAGCTGCAAATAAGTGGAGATCCTGGAGCCAGAGTTGGTCTGGTGGTGGTTGACAAGGCTGTGCACGTCCTTAACAAGAACAGGCTCACTCAGACAAAGGTGAAGGGTCTTCATGAACGTAATCTGACAATCAGGTCTAACATAAAACAAGCTTAACTGCTGTCAATATTTGCCTCTAGATCTGGGACGTCATAGAGAAGCATGACACTGGCTGTACAGCAGGAGGTGGAAAAGACAGTATGGGGGTTTTCAGTGACGCTGGTCTGATGTTTGAGTCAAACACTGCAGGAGGAACTGAAACCAGAACAGGTATTTTTAAATTCATATTAGTTTTATTCTTTGAGCAGCCATATCCCTATGTTGTTCCCTTGAATTTTATACCATGGCTTGCTTGCTTGCTTTCTTGCTTTCTTTCTTTCTTTCTTTCTTTCTTTCTTTCTTTCTTTCTTTCTTTCTTTCTTTCTTTCTTTCTTTCTTTCTTTCTTTCTTTCTTTCTTTCTTTCTTTCTTTCTTTCTTTCTTTCTTTCTTTCTTTCTTCCTTCCTTCCTTCCTTCCTTCCTTCCTTTCCTTCCTTCCTTCCTTCCTTCCTTCCTTCCTTCCTTCCTTCCTTCCTTCCTTCCTTCCTTCCTTCCTTCCTTCGCCTCTCTGTCCTTAAATAAATTGGTACAGTAATCAAAATCAAGGAAATGTTGAACAAGTGTTGAACAAATAGGAGGAGGCCAACCCAGACTGAACTGCTAAGTTAGGTTAAGCTTCTTCCCATTTGTCAACGTACCTGAACAAAGTTTTTACTTTGCAAGCAAGTGCTCTCTCTCTCACGTTCCTTTTCTTCAACAGGTTTTATTCTTCTAGTTTTATTGGAGGATGCTTTTAAAGTGAATGACATACGTAGATGTTACAGCTAAATGTTCTGTAAACCGCCACCTGCTAATGTGGCATCCCTATCAATTGCAGCCAAATACGGGATGAATATGGAAAAACATTTAAACAGAATGAAAGCGAGATTGAAATGTAAATCATAGGACACTGCCAGACGTGGATGAAGTGTCAAGCATGAGTGATTTACATGTTAAGTCAAAGCATAGACACAATCAGACGTCCTGCGGTGCTATTCGCGCAAATGACACTGCACAAATTGATGTTTTAGCAATTTAATGGGCTTAACGGTGATTTGCGCAGAACGCTCATGTTGGCAAACTTTGGCAGACATTCGCGCCGCATTAACCAATCAGCAAGTTCTGCTGCATTTTGCTCAGGAGTCTTTAAACTGATAAAACCTGAAGCATGTGAGTTAGCAGCATTAACCGTGAACTAGCCGATATAAACAGTTAAGCCATGATGGTTTAAAAAGCCCCTATTATATATAAAATAGGGTCATATTTAGGTTGTAAGGGTCTCCAACAACAGTCTAATATGCATGCAAGGTCAAAAAGCACTTTGATGGTTTTATAATCTGCATTTATTTTTACCTAATTATCCCAGCGACTCCCATATGATTCGTTCAGTGATTCATTTGTTCCCAAACCCCTCTTTAGCGCGAAGCTAATCTGTGCTGATCGGACCGATGACAGCCTGCCATTGGTCGACAATGACAGCTTTCAGCGCAAGACAGAGTGAAATGCCCAGCTGCTAATCAACAATATAAAAGTAGTCACAGACGCCACCTTCTCTTTTCTGCTGCCTTAGGCGCCAATATAACTGCTAAGGACGTGGGTGGTGAGGGAGGTGTCGCGGATGCCACCAGGGCCGGCGCGTCCATAAAGGCGACTGCCTAGGCAGCAGAATAGAGAGGGCAGCGTCCTTGACACCTCCCTCACCACCCGCGTCCTCCGTTATATCCGCGACCACAGTTATATCCAGAGTAGCTGAACTATTTTGAAACTTGACCGTTGCATGTGTGTAGGAACAGCTGACGATCCGTAAACAAAGCGGCACGTGTCGCGATTTTAATGTGGCTTTACACGCGATATGAGAATATAGAGTTAACCTGATACAGCACACACGGTTACAAGTAACAAAACACAACTTAATACATAATTTGCAACACCTAATGACTCGTTATCAAGATGACTCATTTGAAGCACTATGAGTCGACTCTTTTATAGATGAATCAATAGTTTTAAACACTGTACACTTACAGATTTAAGCCTTAGCTGGATATTTCACTTCTACCAGATCAACATTGCATTCCTCGAAAAAAACACTTGCAGTCTAGACAGTCACCTCATGCTTGTAATGCGGTACAGTCCGTAAACTCCGCTCATTAAAATGGTCTTGGTCTTTATACTGTAAAATCGTGACAATATTGAATTATTGATCGTGGGCCACAAATATTGTTATTGTGATAATAATACGATTAATCGTACAGTGCTAATCTGTTCATTTATTTAACAAAATATACTAAGCATTTAATGGTGCACTAATTTATTCAAATTAATTATGTTCTAGAGGCTGAGTGTCCAGTCCCTGCAAAGAGAAAACGAAGAGGTGAGACACTGTGTGAAAGCTGGACTTTTCTCAGGTTTACTATTTAAATGAGAAGCAATATGTTTGGGTTTAATGCAGATCTTGAGCCCTTCTTAGGGCCCTGTTGTCCTTACAATAGTTCTCACCATGTACTCATGCTTACCTACACTGAACATATTTACATGCACACTACTATTATAATAGAAATCAGTTAGCTGAAATAGCCAGTTTTGCTAGCTTTTTACATGAAAATCAGTAACCTGACAACATAATTAAACTATGCTGTTTATTATTAAATCAGGCTACTTGCTGGTAGTGATGTTAAAGGTGTCCTATAAAGAAAATCTGCCTATGCCTAGACTTAGTCAAATAATAAGAGATGAGTAAATTCCACAAGTGTAAAACCATGGTGGACGACAGGCCAATTAGAAAACAAAACAGACTGTTGCGTGACTCACCGTCTTCATTATTTGCATGTATTTGATGTCATTCAGACCTGACAAGCTGCTGTGTCATTAGATCACTAACCAAAACAGACTGATATGTTGGTCCGAGATTAATAAAATGCACGCCTCAGGCTGTGTTTGATACGCCACAACATTTCCTAGTGAGACAACAATAATTGTTTTCCTCCCTTAGTTATGTTTAAGTTTAAATTTACCTTACTATGTATGTGAGACTTATATTTTGAAAACAAGAGACATAGATTGTTTACTGAGCAACAACGAACGCACGAGACATCGGTTCAATCGCTGGTCAAGAAGCAAAATGCGGGATTTACAGATTATACGTTTATTCAGCTCCACTCCAAAGAGGCATGAGGTATGTTTAATTGTATTTTTTGTTAATGTATCGTGTTTATTGTGAAATTTGAAGTGTATTAAATTATAACGCGCAAAAGCTGAAAGTAAATGCAGAATAAAAAACAACGAGGTCTGCAAAAACCCCATTGGCATTCGGCAATTGCTTATATCCAAAACGATTTACATTGCATCAAATGTACACATTTGTATGAGTTCTCTTAATTAAGCACTGACTTCTCAATGTGAACCAGTGGAAAACATTTACACCCATAATGAGAAGCTTGAAATATGGTCATTTTTGGGTAGTCAAGCCAATAGTCATTAGACATAAAATTGGTGATTTTTACTTAATTTAACTTTATTTACTGACATGTTCTTCCCTCATATTTACTTATTGCTTTATCTATTACAACAGCTTATGAGGAAGATGACGACTTTTATACAGACCCTGAAGAGATCGTGTCACGTACACAGTTCCCTGAGAGCTGGCTGTGGGATGAGATTGATCTGTGTGAAAACTGGTGCGTTTCTGTTTCTGTTGGCTTTTTATACACTGATCCCGGTGTCAACATCAGTGACATGGAATTAAATCTACCAATGTCATTCATAAGAAACCATACATTCATATATAGCTCCTCTTATATCAATATATTATATATACACAATACACACACACACACACACACACACACACACACACACACACAAATCAAACTTGCAAATGGAACCATGCGAATTCAAGCAGTATTTCACTCACAAGTAATAATGAATCACTCATTCAAATCACCACTCTTTCCCAGCCTCAGTTTCTCATACATACATTCATTCATTCATTTTATTGTCGGCTTAGTCCCTTTATTAATCTGGGATCGCCACAACGGAATGAACCGCCAACTTATCAAGCATTTGTTTTACACAGCGTATGCCCTTCCAGCTGCAACCCATCTTCCAGCTGCAACATCCACACACACTCATTCACACTCATACACTACGGACAATTTAGCCTACCCAATTCACCTGTATTTGGACTGTGGGGGAAACCGAAGCACCCGGAGGAAACCCACACGAACGCAGGGAGAACATGCAAACTCCACACAAAAACGCCAACTGACCCAGCCGAGGCTCGAACCAGCGACCTTCTTGCTGTGAGGCGACAGCACTACCTACTGCGCCACTGCATCGCCCTCTCACACATACACACATTAATTCCACACACTTATCCCTGTTCAGTTAATCACTCCCTGGTATATTTAAGACCATGTCCACACTAATACGATTTCATTTAAAAGTGCATAGTTTTCTCTCCATTTCTGCCTTCTGTCCACTTTTCTAGGAAATGTAAATGTATCTCGGGTATCTATAAACTATAACCAATCAAATTATTCCAGGTTAATTTTTACAATTGAATTTTCTCTACTACGTGTAGAGTCACATGACCCCGCTCTGTTTACACTTCTGCGTTGAGAACAGCGTATGGTCTGGCGCAGCAGTGACTGATGCTGAACTCTCAAAAAATGTTACTACACGTCGTGACGATGCATATGATTGGTTGGATTGGGATGAGTGTGGGTGGTGCGGAGAGGGAAAAAACGTAAAATAAATAAATAACACAATCGTTCATTAATCAGAATAGAGTTCAAAATCGCCCAGCCCTAACGCCCCATTCACACAGGGCTTCAGCGTCAACGCTTGACAGAGGGTGTGTCTGAATTTGAGGCTGACGCGATCATCATAGCAGCGTCAGCCAATGAGATTAGTCCGCAATCGGATGATGTCTGAGCTGGTGTATTTGCATACAGCGATCTGATTGGCTGACGCTTTTGTCGGCGCTTGAAAAGTTGAGCAAGTCCCAACTTCTGCAGCGAGCAACGCCACTGAAGCGGTGCAAATGGATCCAATGAATGGGGCGAGTATGTATCTTTCTGAAAAAACGCTGTCGAAAGTGGATACATTTGGAAATTGTGTTTTTTGTGTTGCTGTGTGGACTGTGACAACAGATACTTTTTGAAAACGTTGATGCATGTGAGACGGTCATGTGACCAATTCAGTCAACATGGTGGACGAAGTTGTAAAGATGTATTGGATCGCCGATGGACACCACAATGCTGAGCCGGCATCACAATCCTCCACTCCGCCCCCGTTGCAAATTTGCTCGCGAAAAATACACACTCAGGCCCCGTTTACACTAATAGGTCTTAGTTTTTAGATGGCATTTTAGAATGAAAATGATCCACATCCACTCTGGCATTTCATCTAGCATTTCTGAGCAGCCCTCCTTCCACACTACCGCTGAAAACATCACGTGACCACACACACACAGATACACGCACTGTCATGTGCTCGAGACAGCAGGTCCATGCGGTTAGCAGGTCAGTAGACTGGTTCAATCTTTCGCTTTCACTCTTGTACTTAGTAATTTTAGTGAAAAGAAAACCTCAGAGACTGATGGTTGGTTCCTGTTGGTTGTGCACCTTTTTTACCAACCAAGTTTGTCGACGCCATTATAACAACACCAATCACTCTGCCTATTCACGTCTATTCACGAGTCCCGCAGAAAAAGTGATTACCAGGTGGTAATTATGTGTGTAACTTATCTTTATTCATTTATGAGTTGGTTATGGTAAAACAAAGACCATGCAGGTCAAGTAGTTAAAACGGTAGGCTACAAATAATTAATTAGCTATAAATTAATTAATTATTCATAGTTAATTCACCGCCGCCTATGACGACGATGCTATCGTCCATCGCGATGTTTCATATTAGACATTGTACGATGCCAAATTGGTCGACATAGCCCAACCCTAGTTTGTAGATGGTCCATATTGCCTCTCTTCAAAGCACAATGATTACAGGAAGCTGTTGTTCAGTGGCAGAAGCAGCTCACAGGTCACACATGTTGACACGACAGAAAGTAGGTAAACGCCAGGCAGAAATGATGCAGGTAAATGTATTTTAAATCTGTGTGGATGCGCAGTACATGAAGGACAGCATTTCAGTCATTTTAGTATGGATGACAGAGACAATTGAAAACTGTAGTGTGGACATGGTCATTTTTCAGACAAAAACAGTTTCTTCAAATTTATCCGGATTAGTGTTGAAGTGTTTAGTTCCTCATAGAGTCTAAAATGTCAGTTATGTGTGTGTTCTTGTGTTAAAGTATTTGCTATTAAAGACGCATTAGTGCATAGCCTTGGTTTACTTCAGACCTTCTTGTTCTGACATGCTCTTCTCTCATATTTCAGTCCAGCGCCATCCATTGATAAAGCCATGTACCTGAAAGACTCTGCTTCTTCCTGGCAAGTTTTGGCTGTCAGTCTATCTCCAACATTGGGTATGGTAAAGCTAGTTAGTGGATGGTCTGATGAAAAAAATGATTATTATTATTATTATTATTATTATTATTATTAACAAAAGGGATGCACCGAAATCAGAATTCTGGGCGGAAACCGTAATTTGTGGAAGCACTAGGCTGAAAACCGAAACTGATTTGTAATAATCATTTATTATTTTATTAAGTACAGTGGTCCCTAGCTATAACGCGGTTCACCTTTCGGTGCCTTGCAGTTTCGCAGAATTTTTTTAAGTGCAATTTGACATGCTTACTTTCATTTTTTAACAGCGTTTTTAACAGTGTCTCCTGTACAGTACAAAATGCGTTCAGCTTGCCAAATTAACATAAATAACCGTTCGCTAGCAGTGTGAGTTCCAAGGATGCAAAAAGGGTTGTAAATGTCCGCAGCAAGACCATCGTAAAGGGGTCGCACCGAATGCGCCACACAGCAACATGCCTTTTAGAACTGTAAACATAGGTTAAATATTAGGGTACTCACACTAGCGCCGCAGGTCGGTGGCTGTCTGAGGTGCCCAGCTACAACTCAGGACACTGTTCATATTTCTGCCACACCATCTGAATAATTTCATTTTAAATAATATGCGAAAGTGTTCGTCTGGAGTGTGTTATTTCCAAATGTCATCTTCTGTGAGACCCCCTTAAGGATGGAGTCTGCTTTGGCTTTGTAGATCAGTGACTGCAGAATAAAGTACATTACGCTGGATGCCAACTTTATCCACACAAAAGCTTAAAAGCTTTATGAACCTTTTACTGAAAGCAACGAATATTTGCTTCTGACAACAGGTTTGGATCTTTAGTTTCATTCTACTGCTCTATTTTGACGATCCAGGCGCAAAGTGCAAAGCGCAGGGCGCAAACGCATTAAGGGCAATTCCGAATCCACTTTTGCTATTTTAAGGACATAAAAATCCGCTTTGCGCAGTGGCGCATGGTCTAACAGGGTTGAGCTTATTCTCTTAATGAGTTATAGGTGTGTTTTGAGTATAAACCAATCAGAGTCTCATCTCCCATTCCCTTTAAGAGTCAGTTGCGCCACGCCCTAGCGCATTTGCTATTTACATGACGGACTTTGTAAGTGGAAAAACTGAACGCTTCTCTAGAGAGAAAACAGTTAAATAGAGCATCTGCAGCATGAGAATGAGAGATGAGCCTCCTCATTCTTTACTTTAACTCTCGTGGATAGGGAAACCTCTTGTACGCACAGACATCCATTAGCCTGTACATAATTAATATAGTTTGTTAAGCGCAAAGATTCATTTCAAAACTATTTCTAAATTCAGTTCTAATTTCCAGCAAATGAATAAATGAACAATAATAACGAAGTGTGATCATATACAAATACACATGCTGTGCCCCATATGGTCTAAAACCTGAGAGGTGGGCAAATCTAAGCTTGTTTTTAATAAAACAAATATAAATATACAGATAATAAATAATACTGCTAATAATAATAACATTATACAAAAGCAAATTGTCATGAATGAACTGAAAAAGCCCCGTGAGATGAAGAAGGCATGAAATTATGGTTTTTATATTGATGTAGGCTAGAAAATAATAATTTTTGTACTATTTTATTCCTTTAATTCTTTTTCATTTGTAAAGATATTTGTGTATTGCTGTACATCCTGTGTGTATTAAGCAAAGTGTAAGCGAGGCACACAACTAATGCGCTCTGCGCTGGATTTTAGACCTGCTTTGATCTGGTCTATTGTGCGTCTATTATAGTCCCTCAAAATAGCCACGCGCCAGCAATAAGGATGCAACGATCAATTGGTTTCACTATTAACCATGCTTTAATTCGTCACAATTACTTAATCGTAAAGGCTTCTCAACACCGTGTTTCTTCACGGAACAAAACTGCTGCAACTAAACTGCGCTAGTTTGTCGCACACTAGATTAACTATGACTGAAGCTATTAACTAAGGCAAGCTCGTGCAAGTTCGTTATTTCCACTGGAGGGACGCAGCGCTTACGCTTTTCAGGCGCACCTTGTTGGGATGACAGGGGTCTTTTGTGGCTGAAGTCTGAGAAAGAAGCAGTATATGAAAAGTACACATGTTTGCAAACCCACTTAAAGTTATACATAATGACGTCAATAAGAGCGATCATGTAGTGAATGTTAATCCACCAGCCGAGATCAACCGAGTGATTTCGGAGAGAGCGTTGAAAGACTCGAAGTGGATCAGCTGTTTAATGGCCTGAATCTCGATGCGTTGCATTCACCGCAAATGTCCGCTAAATTTAAAATCTAACACTGTACACATCATCGGCAAAGAAGCTCGCCTTTACTACAGTATTGCGCCGGTGGTCATCGTGAGAATCCTACTCTGCCCCGCTTATATGGGCCGGATGACTCGCCAGCTTTTTTTTTTCACACACACAGAGAGAGGAAAATCTGAGCATAATGAGACTGAGCATTTACAATGACCAAACCGAAACCAAACAGTAGGACTTTTTATAGCAGATAACTCAAACATTTAAGGCAGAATGATAATGAGAAATTTTATTCATTGTTAGTATTATTGTCATCTTTTTCATCATTAATATTTTATAATTATTAGACATTCATTTTGGAATTATTGCGCAAATATCAATAAGTCATCGCAGCATTAGTTAGACAGTTGTTTCTGGTTTTTGTTCGTCCTAATTGATGTTGTTTTCAAATACAATAAATCCTCTAATATACAAGTAGGCATGTGCCGGTATCACATTTTCATGCTGCGATTAATTTATTGAGCTTTTATCACGGTATACGGTATTATCACGATATTGTAATTTTACTAGAGAAACAGGTAAAAAAACACAAAAAACTTCAGTTTCGTCAACTTAGTAACTTTAATAACTTTTTAATTAACTAAAAGTACTTCAAACATTTAAATACAAATAAATATAAATAAAACAATACACAATATAAAAGTAAACTTGAGCAATTATATCAAAGTGAATGTGCAAAGAGAAACCGTCTTCGATCAGCAATCCCTCTGCATTTTTTGGAACCCAAAATATTTCCAAACCTCTGACTTTTTTTTTTGAAGGGGGATAAATTGTCGGCAGCGTTCCTCCTTCCGCCATGCTTCTTCTTCGTGTGAGGATTAGAGAGCGGGGCAGCGGCGGCGCGCACTGCGTGCACACAGTGCTTCTACATGCGGGGATTGTTTACATCAGAGTGCGCATCAGTTCTGCGCAGCATATACGCAGTGTTTCTTCAAGCGGTTGATGGAAAATAAGCTGAGGCGCGTTCTAAGAATATAAATTCGGATCTATTATTTTTCACGGTATTTTGAAGTGCCCGCGATAACAATATCGTGCATATTCATTACCGTGATTTATCGCATTACCGAATACCGGCACAAGCCTATATACAAGTTGTAGTGGTGCTCGTTAATTTTTGGTGGGTGCTCCTAAATTTTTTCTGGTGCTCCTAAATTTTATAAGTTGGGAGCACTGGCAATTTCAAGCCCTGCATTAGACAAATACTGTTTTTATTTATTAACCTAATAAATAAACATTTTATTCTTATTTTTATTTATTTATTGTTCTGTCATTTATTTACAGTGTAAAATTATTGCTGTTTAAATGTCGAAAACATTCACTTATTTTAAAGCACAAAGACAGAAATGGACTATTATTTGTTTTTAATATTATTATGTGCTGTATTAATTAGTTACTGAGCAGCAATAAATAACACTGTAAAATATAAGGAGTTTTCATCTTATTCTCTAAACTAGTGGGGTTTGAAATTATTGAATGCATAATAATCATGATAACCGTGATTATTTCTCAGACTATAATCGTACAACCAAAATCTAAAATCGTTGCATCCCTAGCCAGCAATGCGCCTTAACACGCCTCCTTTTTTAGACCAGAACGCCTATGCGCGCACATATGAGCGTAAATGCATTTGCTATTTAAAAAAAGTCAAAACGACTCTTGCGCTGCGCTGAAACTAGCAAACACCTATTGCGTCGTGCCTTGCGCAGCATTGCGCTGGGTATATGGCAGGGCCCTATAACACTGAACTTTGACACTGAACTGTGACGATGTTAATGGCTGTCTGAAAAAAGTGTATAAAGTTTGTAGTGAGTGCCTTTACAGCCTTAAAACATCTATAATAATTGTAAAAAATAGAGCTGACTACTACGCGGATTTCGCCCAACGCTGTTTTTTTTAGAACATGACACCCGCAATAAACGAGGGACTACTGTATTGATTATTGTGACAGGCATAGTTTCAGTATCCAACCTAGTGCTTGGCGATAAAATCGTTATCAATATTTATTGACCGTACACCACTGTCAATAATGATAAAAAAATTTTTTTGCTATGAAGCGCTATAGTTTTATTAAAATGTGTCTGCTGGGTGTGGTGCAGCGTAACCATTGGTCCATATTTTTGGTCATTTTACTCTTTCAGCGAATAAACAAAAAAGCCATTTACAGCTGATAATTTTCAACCGCAGAACATTTGGTGCATCTCTATTTAAAAGGCCGGTTTAACTTTTCTATGCATTTGTTCCTCTAAGGCATCTGTGTGGCAGAACCTGAGGAGATGGTTGTTTTTAAGGGTCTTTTAATTGACCTCAAGATGCCTTACTCAGCTAGACGAGGCGAACAACTGGAAATCAAGGCCATTATTCACAACTACACTCCAATGAAGCATAAGGTAAATCTGATTATTTGCTATAAATGCTTGTGTTGTTTAAAGGGCACCTATGGTGAAAAATCTACTTTTCAAGCTGTTTGGACAGACATGTGTGTAGATATAGTGTGTAGACCATCATATTGGGGTGATATAAGCACACCCAGTGCTTTTTTTTTCAAATTTAACAACATAAAAACGGGGTGACCAATTGGAGCGGTTTTGAGACTGACCGCAACTTTACGTAGGAGAGCGGTCCCCCCGCCCACCAATATTGATTGACAGCTGCACGCATTAACATGTCCGGTAGTCACGTGTATAATCATATCATCAAGACAGGACGAGCGCAAAGCAGCCGGGAATAAAAGGTGTGTTCAGTTCGCTAGAGTCATAAATCATCATCAAACGTGATCAAGAGTGAGTTTCACAAGTTTAACATGTTTTAAAACAGAGCATGTGTGTCATGAATTACAGCGATTCACTTCAGATGCACTTAATCAGCACAGCCGCGTGTCTGAACAATTATAAAAGACGCTTCAATCGCAGTTTGTGGACGTTAAATCAGGTTTATTTTGTACATTAATATAAGAGATTTCCATACAGCAGTGGAGATTTACCAGTATCATGTCACATATGCGTACAAAATGAGTGCGAAGCTTAACGCGCTGTCTCTCTCTCTCTCTCTCTGCGTGTGTGTGTCTGCGTGTGTGAGCTATGTGTGTGCGTGTATGTCTGCGCTACGTTTGTGTGTGTGTATGTGTGTGCGCTATGTGTATGTGTGTCTGTGCTATGTGTGTGTGTCCTCGCTGTGTGTGTGCGTGAACTTTGTAATGACATTGTGTGTGACTCATTGTTGCAAATCCACAAAATTGCATCAAATACTGATTGTTAAAGTTCTTACTGTAGTATTTCTCACACACGTTATGCGAGATCTGCTTCCTGAGGCAGCCGAGGGCGGCGATTGCTGACAGGCACGTGGGAACGGTGGGCAGGGAGGACTAGCATTAAAGGTTCAGTACAAAAAAACAGCAAAACCTTTTTTCCAGCTATAACATAGACACTTCAGACAGCTATAATCAATAATCTGATGGGTGTTTTGAGCTGAAACTTTACAGACACATTCTGGGGACACAAAAGACTTATATTAAATATGACAAAAGGGGTAACCTATTACCTATGCCCTTTAAAGATACAGTTTATATCTGACTGTTTGTATTAAATGACAAAATTGTATTACAAATAGTAAATAAATATCAATATATTCATACATTTTAATACAAGAATTGCTGCTGTGAAGAAAATATAAAACTGTGTATGGAAAGCATCGTCAATGCACCGCGATGCACCGAGATATCAAATTGAACCGAATCGATGGTATGATAATTGTAACCGAACTGTGAGACCAGTGTAGGTTCACACCTCTAATACACGTTGCAGCATTCTTGGTTTCTAGGACTTTATTTTGGCTCAAAATAAAAATTAGTGTTAGAATACTGCCCTGTGTCTAAACTAATGTCCTCCATCATCACACATTTAATATTCATTGTGAATGCTTTCTAGATGTTGAAGTTATTTCTATTTTCTCCAGGTGCGTGTGGAGTTCATGGAGTCAGCGGATGTTTGCAGTCTTGCCAGTAAGAAAGAAAAATACACAACAATAGTAACCGTCCCAAAAGACTCCAGCATATCGGTTCCATATGTGATCATTCCCATGACGCTGGGCAATCACATGATTGAGGTGAAAGCTGCGGCGTATGATGGTGTCTACACTGATGGAGTGAGAAAGAGCCTGAAGGTGGTGGTACGTTTGAATTTTTCTGAATAGATTTCTGTCGCTTTTCATTTTATTTGGTCATTTGCAGCACATATTGTTCAGTGTGTTTGACAGATGCTGAACAGATAAACTAGAGCACTGCTAGTTAAAAGTGCACTAAGCAATATTTCAAACACCAATCAGCATCAAGGCTCGAAATTAACCTTTTTTCTTGGTAGCACCGGTGCTCCTAACTTAAAAAATGTAGGTGCATCAGACAAAATTTTGTCGCACCCACCAATTATGAGCACCGTTACTACACGTTATATTGACCTTATTCTTCAATGCGGAAGTGCGCTCGTTTTTGCGATTGTTTTAGAACTTCCGATTCAGCTGCCTATGGGAGAAATGACTAGGAATAATAAACGTCAGAAAACAGTCAAACTAAGTAATCTACAAACAAGTGTTTGCATGACAATACAGACAAAGTAGAATAATATAATAAGAAAATATCAGTTTGCAACACCAAGCAGCAAAACAAGCTTTTTTTAACGTCTAAAAATGAATGGAAGTGAATGAAACCGGAAGTCTCGAGCCAAAATGATTCAAATGGCTGCGCCCACTCGTACACGAATAAGGTGAATATGAACAGATTTAATGCATTTGAAATGAACTCTAATTAAAACTAACAAATAAAGAAAAATCATGCGTTGGGGCGTAAGCAATCGATATGATTGTGTCACAGCAGCTAAAATATACACAGATGCGGTGCGACCTGTTTAAATAGTCTATTGGCACGACTCGTGTGAGTGATGCTCTCTTTGCTGCAAGTGCAGCCTTTGTATTTCCACTGTTTTGAGCTGCTGTGACGCGAGCAAAGCGATCATCCCTATCTAGTGTCTCATCCAAACTTTTGACCTCTCCCAGAAGCTCCGCGAGTCTCCCGCAAATTTATACCGGCACTGTGATCCCCAAAATGAGTTAAAATAGCCAGAAATCATGGCGGCGAAAGTGAATAAGCAAGAGAACAGATCGCGAGAGGCACAGTGATGTTCTAATGTACATTTCTTCGGTTAAATGAATAGAGCTGTTAAGATATCGTGAGTGCAAATCCCTCTCATTGAGGGATCTGCTGTCAATAGTTGGAGACGAGCAAAATATTTGAATGATCTTGCATGTATTTAGGCCTTTTTTACATATAACAACTGAAAGTTCTGTGTTCTCGACAATATTGCGAGTTCACTAAAAGCTGGCTGGAATTATTAGATAAATAAAACTTAAAAATATATTTTAACATGACTATTTAATAATATAACTTCTTGTAATAAACTCATTGCTATAAACCAGGGGTGTCCAAACTACGGCCCGCGGGCCATCTGCGGCCCGCTATCAGTTTTGTGGCGGCCCGCAAGGCTTCTTAGAAACATTAATAGAATCTGACTAGCTATACAAAAATTAATGTAATTCAATAAATAACCACTGGGTGTCGCTATGACATGCCTTCAATTAGGCAGGAGTTCCTGTTATGAAGGAAAACGAGCCGAACAAACTGAAGGAAACATAATTGATAATCACGTTTTGGCGAGCCGTGGCGCAACCAAGAAAAAGGAAAATCAACAGTGAGTGCAGGAAATTTCAGTCTTGTTGGGGCGAAGAATATTTCTTCACAGAGGTCAGCGGAATATGTGTCTGTTTAATTTGCCAGGAATCAGTTGCAGTAATGAAGAAATATAATATTAAAAGACATTATGAAACAAAACATCAGGCCTTCAGCTGGTGCCGAACGAGATCAAAAAGTCAAATAATTAGCAGCTGCCCTCTCAGTTCAACAACAGATGTTTTTTCCATGTTAATAATGTGCAAGAAAATTCTACGCTGGCTAGTTATATAAGAGAGCTGGCTAGCTAGAGCTAATGTTAGCTCAGCTAATCGCACAGCACGGGAAACCCTTCACTGAAGGAGAATTTATAAAGGAGTGTTTGATGAGTGTTCCAACTAATTTGCCCAGAGAAGTTTCAAGATTATAAAAATGTGAGTCTTTCTAGAGACACAGTTGGACGACAAATCAAAGTAATTCCATAATAATACACAAGCACACACACATGCATATCTATATATCTATATCTATCTATATATATATATATATCTATCTATACATATATATATATATATATATATATATATATATATATATATATATATATATATATATATATATATATATATATATATATATATACACACATACGTATATATACACACATACACACACACACACATACATACATACATACATATATATACATATATATATATATACTACATATATATTAATATATATATATATAATATACATATACATATATATATATATAATATAATATATATATATATACATATATATATATATAATATATAATATATATATATATTATATATATATATATATATAAGTATATAGTATACATATACATATACATTTCTAAATATATAATATATATATATATATATATATATATATATATATATCTATATATATATAATATATATATATATATATATATATGCGTGTCTAGTGATGTATGTAAATTTGGCCCGGGACAAAGTTATTTTTTTTGCAATCTGGCCCTCGGCCCAAAAACTTTGGGACACCCCTGAGACCCCTTATAAGGCTTTTCCTTTAGTAAGTATTTGATTTATAGGTGTGGATTTTAACTTCGTATGGGACAAATATGCACTCCAAACTTTTTCTCGTCTCAGACATGTTGAATTCTTCTTCATTTGCATTCTTTGTCATTTTACAATGAATCACATTAATTTTAAGTAATGTAAAAGCTGCACACTTTGTGGATAAAAAAAAGATATAAAAATAAATCTTAATGTTTAGCTTGTACGATTTTACAGTTCAAATAGTTGTTCAGTTATTTACTACTGTCAATAAAAGAAATAAATTAACACCATGACACCTTGTGTTTGTTTGCATCGGTGTCAGTCTGAACAGCCGTGCCACGCCGCACAACACCCCCCCCCCCATCCAAAAAATGTAAACTTAGGGGAAAAACTGCTTTAACGCACTGTTCTATCTCTGTTTCTCTTTCAGTATGAGGGCGAGCTGTTACCCTGGCACAAACCAAATGTGGAGCTCAATCCTCATGGTGAGATTTACTGTGAACTATGGAAACTTCAACTAACAAAATACATATGTATCATTACATATAGGGCTGCACGATTAATCGAAAAAAGATCACGATCTCGATTCGACCCTACACACGAACTTAATTCAGCTATTCTATGATTCAGCCAATTATATTTTCAAGGTCAGGAGAGAAGGGTAAAGGCGGACACACGAGTCTTCACAGCAACACGAACACCTTCAAATGGCGTTAAAGTGTCACGTACTGTTTTCATAAAGTATAATTCACCCAGAAATGTCACTTCTGTCTTAATGTAATGATGTATTCGTGGCTGCAAAATCACATGAGGCGACCGTGACGTGTTTGTTTACTACTGAGAACGCGCGCGTGCACACCAATCACGCCTACTTTAGTGAACACAACCTGCGTAGGCTGTAAATAACAAATAATGAAGTTGTAAATAACAGTTTGTTGCACATAGCGATCGTTTGAGAGCTGCGCTGAAAGAATAATTTGCATGGGGAAGTGAAAGTGAAGGTGGTGTTACACCAAATTCTGTGATGATCGTATGTGACTCTAATAGGCACTGTTCTCACTGTTCGGCTTGAACTCACTCCCACAGGCACTAGCGCGCATATCATTCAAATGATCATATCGCATTTTAGAGTTATGATTACGACAAGCATTTGATATGTTTTTTCTTTCATAGCTAACACAAAATGTTGCGCATGAAAATAAATGTTTACTCTCAGTATAACTACTCTAGCCTATATAATGTTGAATGTAATGCAAGAAGGAATCTGATAATGACAAATGTCTCATTTTACCCGTGAAAACAAATGGTCTATAATGCTGTCAATGACAAATCGTCACCTTGGAATTATAAGGTTGTGTCTGCGTTCTGAATGATATTGAGATATTGAGCTTCAAAGTTTTTGCATTCCATATAGCAAACAGTATGTGTGTAACATCAGTTTTTTTAAATAAAAAGACTTAAAATGTAAACAACTTATAAAGAAACATCCCATAATGTAAATAAGTTTTCAATTATTAAGAATGTCATTGAAGGGCACATAGTTTAACTCTTTTTTGTGATTTAATATTAATATGATGGTTCTTCTGAGTGTGCCAGTTTAGGTTCAGTTTAAAACACAATTCAGATTTGTTTAATTATAATGTGTTAAAAAGTGTCATGTTGGGGGCGTGTCCACAGCTTCCTGATTTAGGGGTGTGTTGCTTTACATGTAAATTAGTTTCAGCTTCCCGCCCAACGTAACAAGGGGGCGGAGCCATAAGCTCACCCGCTCTGTGTTTGCAACAGAGTCAGACAGGCAGACTGAGAGGAGGAGCAGGAGTGAGAGGTTCAGCATTCAGTCGTACATGTATGACTCTGACACAGACCAAGCAGAGAGTACAAAATCATTTGTGTCTTTGTACAGTTTTACAGTCAACTGTGTGTTAGTTTCAAGTGCCGAGCTTGTACACCGAGACTAATAACCACGGACACTGAAATAACTTTGACTGAGGCAACCGGATGCGCCGCTCAAAGCCGCGACACGGCACACCAGACACTCTCTGTGGCGCGGCAGAAAGCATGAAGTGTCCCGAATCGTCGCGCCACACATTTTAAAATTCTTAAACATAGGTTTCTATCAGGGTACACACAACGGTGCCCAGTCGCCGACTTGAAGCGCCGTTGTGTGTGCCCTGATAGAAACCTATGTTTAGAATTCTAAAATGCATGGCACAGCGTCAGGTACAGCCTTTAGTGATATCGCTTCGACTCACGCTGAAAATGGCGGATGTGAATCAACAAACTGAGGATATGATGACGCGCCTGTCAATCAATATTGGTGGGCGGGGGGACCGCTCTCCTACGTAAAGTTGCGGTCGATCTGAAAACCGCTCCAATTGGTCCACCATTTTTTATGTTGTTAAATTGAAAAAAAAAAGCAATGGGTGTGTTTATATCACCCCAATATGACGCTCTATACACCATACATGCACATATGTCTGTCCAAACAGCTTGAAAAGTAGATTTTTCACCATAGGTGCCCTTTAACTCAACTTTGACAAAAATCTCAGATAGAACCTTATAATTCTAAGGTGACGAAATGACAAGCACATGTCTCAAACATATACAAAATCAACTTTATAATTATAAATAGTTATATTCTGATGTCATCATTTTACTGTGAATTAACAAACAGGACATTTTGAAAGTCTGTTCAAGTCCACCATAATGACTGTACAAAATTTAGCATTTTAAGCAACAGTAGACCTACACACAGGCCTAACATTATTATTGTTGCTTTATCAAATGTTTGAGAATCAACAATAATAATAGGCTACCAATATTAACCTTTATTTTACATCTACAGAATCGTGAGAAAAATTGTGATAAAAAAAAAAACAGGATTCACATTTTAGCCAGAATCGTGCAGCCCTAATTGCATCTTATATAAAGTCAGACGAGGTAAAATCTCCCATGAATATCTTCATAGTTTCAGCCGTTGAATGAATCACAATCAGGTCCTGCTCTTTTCATGCTCAGTACTCACCACAGCGTCCAGAAATATGACTACTGACTCTTTCATTTCATTTTCATTGTTTTTCATTTCAAAATGAACAGGGAGAAATCAAGTAACTGTTAGAGCTGATATTCCAGCTGACCGGATCCCAGACACTCCTGCTTACGCATACGTTATAATTACTGGTAAGTTACAAATATACTTCTGTGAATTCACAGTGATTCATTTATATGAAGAAGTATTCATATTTTATTGAGACAGATGAAGTCTATACTAAAAATTAATTGTATTTTTGTGGCACGTCCAGTTGAACTGCACTGATGAAGCCTTTCTTGGCCATTCTGAAAAGCATTTGTAAACATATGCATCTGATTTAAAATAATATTTCCCTACATTTCTATACCACTTTTCTGGGTACTCAAATCGCTTTACGCATTCATTGGGGGAATCTCCTCATCCACCACCAATCTGTATCATCTACTCGGATGATGCAGCGACAGCCGTTCTGCGTCAGATTGCACACCGGCTGATTGGTGGAGAGGAGACAGAGTGATGAAGCCAATTATGATATGGAGATGGTTAAGAGGCCATGATAGACAGAGGCCAGTAGGAGGGAATGTCCCGATCCGGTATTGATATCGGAAGTAGGTCCAATATCAGCCCCCAAAAAAACTCTTTTGGACCGTAGTAAAAATCTCCGATATAAGCAGTCCATTCCGCTTTAAACTCCATTACAGCTATTCTATCCAGCAGCGTCCAGAGGCAGCATGCGAAGCCCACATGATCACAAAACTGCTTGCTAGTGAAGTAGCAAAGAAAAAGAGCGATGTCAGCCGTGTGGCAGTATTTCCCATAAAAGTCCGAAAAAGATAGAGGTAAAGTTGGTTTTATATTCGGATATTCAGACTTTCTCCTTAATTATATAATATCAGAAAAGTATTCTTTGCAAATTCTGAATAGGGAAATCATTTTAACAGCAAATGACTATCAAAGTACAGCATTGTTCAAAGTGAATTAGATAGTGTTAATGTTGTTTAGAAGTCATACTTGCATGCTAATTCCGATCGAATATTCAAAGTAACATGGTAAACAATAAAGAGACTGCTAAATGAACGAATGATCGAATATAAAACTAACTTCTATCCGAAAAAGACAGTGTGGCTTAGTGCAACACTTGGTGTTGGAACAGAACCGGGAAAGTTTAATACGTCCAACTTCATCGTGCATTTGAAGCAGCATCACAAAACTCCGCATGAGGACTTTCACAAGACCACTGAGTTAAAGAAACAATCCTTTGGCAACTTCAAGCAACCAACGCTGCCTGAAACCCTTGCAAAGCGTGACAAATTCCATCGTAAGAACAATCCTTTACATTACTGGAGAGCCAACCAAGTTCGACTACCCACCCTGGCCGCAACAGCAGCTAAGTTCCTTTGTGCTCCCTGCACAAGCGTTGAGAGCGAAAGGCTCTTTAGCACAGCATCAATTATTGTTGACTCACTGCTCAGCATGCAGAAATGCTTATCTTCTTAAAAAAAGATCTCCACATCATGCTCGGACTGCAGAAAGTTGAGTTGGAGGAGTAGGAAGTGTCGTCCTCCTTTAATACAGGGCAGAGAACAAAAACCTAACTTAGAGTTATATTTATTTTGTTTGCACTATTGTTTGTGGATAGTAAATGCAACGATCTCATACTTTCGGGCAGTGTGTGTGAAATTGAAACTTTGGACACTCAACCTTTAGCAGTTGGTCAATAAGCAATTTATTTTTTCTTATGTTCCTGCTCTCAGCTGTTCCTACCATTTGTGACCTTAAATTAGTGTTTTGCACTTAAAAAATATATATTTTTTTTGTTTATTCAAATAAGATATTTTTTTTAGGGTCTTCATATTTATTCTTTAATTTTTATATATTTATATATATATATATATATATATATATATATATATATATATATATATATATATATATATATATATATATATATATATATATATATATATATATATTCTTATGTAAAAGGTTCACATTTATGCAACCAATAGTTAATAAATTGGTCGTTTTTTTCCATACTTACTGTTGCTGACTTTTGTTCTCAGTTTGATCTAGACGCTCATACATTCCACTCAACAATATACAGTTCAAGTCAGAGTTTTTAGCCCCCCTTTGAATTATTTTTCTTTTTTAAATATTTCCCAAATGATGTTTAACAGAGCAAGGAAATTTTCACAGTATGTCTGATAATATTTTTTCTTCTGGAGAAAGTATTATTTATTTTATTTCGGCTAATATAAAAGCAGTTTTTAATTTTTTAAGAAACATTTAAAGGTCAAAATTATTAGCCCCTTTAAGCCATATTTCTTTCCAATAGTCTACAGAACAGACCATCATTATACAATAACTTGCCTAATTACCCTAACTTGCCTAGTTAACTTAATTAACCTAGTTAAGCCTTTAAATGTCACTTTAAGCTGTATAGCCTAATATTATTTACTGTCATCATGACAAAGATAAAATAAATCAGTTATTAGAAATGTGCTGAAAATCTTCTTTCTGTTAAACAGAAATTGGGGAAAAAACTAAATAATTCTAATAATAATTATATTGTTAGAATTATTTCTAATAATATAGGAGGGCTAATAATTCAGAAGGGCTAATAGTTCTGACTTCAACTGTAGGTAAAAGTTCATGATATGTGCTGATTATTGTATCGGATTTGTATTGGTATCGGTTAGTACTGAAGGCTGCAATATCGGTCTCGTATCGGAAGTTAAAACGTTGTATCGGGACATCCCTAGTTGTGGTGGTTTATTTGGGATGTGGTGGGTTTCTTAGGTTATTAAAGGTGTTTTCTGTCACTACATGTTTAGCCTGCATTAATGCATTCAGTGTATGCTACACGATTAATCATTAAAAGATCAGAATCTCAACACCCACACAACATAAATTGTAAATGATGGTGATTTGCATATGTTTATTAAACCTTCCGATCGCTGCATTCAAGTCTGTGTTTGAAAAACACAAAAATCAAGAAAGAGATCGAGTCTTTAGTCTTTTGAGTTAGTTATGAAGATACAAACAGTCAAATAACATAGCAGTACTGGGAGAACAGTTTATAGTTTAGATAAAACCACTGATGTTTATGGTAAAGATTAAAATCACAATCATACGCATTTCACTTGACGCTCAAAAATGAAAGTTGTAGGCAGCAATTACATTATTAACCCAATACGTGGCAACAACTAGCCATCAAAAATATGCCACTGAATAATTCTTCAATAATGATCATCTAGCAATGAAACATGCAGTTTTCATGAGTGAAGAACTGAATCGTTTATTGAAAATGAGACTAAAATAAATATGGGTTGTACAAACTATAATGTTAGATATCTTCATGTAGCATTCATTTTCCACAGTACTGAACTGAGTATTTTACAATATTTATTTTTTTTTCAGCTGATTATTTCTTTATTTTATTTTTAATAAAATTACAGGATCTTCTGTTTGTTAAAACCAAAAGTTTCTTGCAGTGTTTTTTTTGTAATAAATGGAAAGCAAATTACATTTGTCTCCTCCACTTTTTGCCTGATCTGAAAATGGTCCGATCCGTGACTAAGAAACCATAATGTGATCCAAACCATGAGATTTGTGATCTGTTACATTTACATTTAGCAGACGCTTTTATCCAAAGCGACTTACAAATGAGGACAAGGAAGCAATTTACACAACTATAAGAGCAGCAGTGAACAAGTGCTATAGACAAGTTTCAGGTGTGTAAAGTCTAAGAAGCAAACATTAGTAATGTGTGTTTTTTTTTTTGAGAGAGAGAGAGAGAGTACAGTTAGTGGTATAGCCAGAGAGGCAGTTACAGATTAGGAAGGAAAGTGGAGACTAAATAGTTGAGTTTTTAGTCGTTTCTTGAAGACAGCAAGTGACTCTGCTGTTCTGATGTAGTTAGGGAGTTCATTCCACCAACTGGGCAGATTGAATGCGAGAGTTCGGGAAAGTGATTTCTTCCCTCTTAGGGATGGAACCACGAGGCGACGTTCATTCACAGAACGCAAGTTTCTGAAGGGCACATATATCTGCAGAAGTGAGAGCAGATACGAAGGAGCAAAGCCAGAGGTCGCTTTGTAAGCAAACATCAGAGCTTTGAATTTGATGCGAGCAGCAACTGGCAGCCAGTGCAAACGGGTGAGTAGCGGAGTGACATGTGCTCTTTTGGGTTCATCAAAGACCACTCGTGCTGCTGCGTTCTGAAGCAGCTGAAGAGGTTTGATAGAATTAGCTGGAAGCCCGGCTAGCAGAGAGTTGCAATAGTCCAGTTTGGAGAGAACAAGAGCTTGAACAATGAGTTGAGCTGCATGTTCAGATAGGAAGGGTCGGACCTTTCTGATGTTATAGAGTGCGAATCTGCAAGATCGAGCAGTTCTAGAAATGTGGTCAGAGAAGTTTAGTTGGTCATCAATCGTTACTCCAAGGCTTTTTACCATTTTGGATGCAGTAATGGTTGCCCCATCCATCTGGATTGAAAAGTTATGGTGTAGAGTCGGGTTGGCAGAAACTTCAAGCATTTCCGTTTTCGCGAGGTTAAGCTGGAGATCATGATCTTTCATCCAGTATGAAATATCTGACAGGCAGGCTGAAATGCGAGCTGGAACCGAGGGATCACCACAAGTATCCATGTAAACATAGTCATTGTGCTGAGAGTGTTACATACAAAACACCTCTGCATAACAAATACATACATTTAAAAAATCTCAAGCTGCATTGCTACTTTGGTTGCTCCAGGTGAAGAGATCGCCCAGACTGTGGAGCAGGCCATCAGTGGAAGCTTCATGGGTCAACTTATTGTCCAGCCTCAGGGCAATGGAGAGCAGAACATGATCTTCATGACTTTACCAGTCATCGCCACTCATTACCTGGACAGCACCAATCAGTGGGATGCTATAGGCATGAAGCGCCGTGCTGAAGCCATTTACCATATCAAGACAGGTCAGTAGGGTACAAGAGATGTACAGAATCTGGCCACTGACATTAAAAAAAAACATAGACATCTTTTTTAATCCTTTTTGTATTAAGGTTATGACCAACAGCAGGCCTATCGTAAACCAGATGGATCCTACGCTGCCTTGATAGACAGACCGAGCAGTGCATGGTAGAATATTTTGATTTCATTTTTTCACTAAAAATATATTGCTTATTTGCAAAATAACGTATCAAGGCCTGCTCACACTGTGAGATTTCAGCAAGGATTTTGTCATCTGAGACAAATTTGGGAAATCCTAAAAGATTTCTGAAATCCTAGACTAAAATCGGTGATCTTTGATCGTGGGTTCGGCATGTTCATTGACAGCCCGTTGCGATCAGATTTTTCCTCCGATGAAGTTCTGGCAGTGTCAGAAGATTTCAGACACTTTCCTGCAGTGCGATGAGCGTCAATCCAAGAACCAATAGGAGCTCTGAATCTGATGACGTAATCCATGCGACAATTCAAATAACCGTCGGGAAATGTCAAAACTGTTTTTGTCTTTCTGGTTTTATTATTGAGACACGCCGTGTGCAAAATTGCCGCTACAAATTGTTTACGTTTGCTGTGAGGAATCATTTTAGAACGCAGGATAGTGAAAGTGTCACGCATACCTGTCAACCCTCCCGTTTTTCCCGGGATTCTCCTGTATTTTACAGTTTTATCCTGCTGTCATCCTGTAAAGGTATTTCCCGTATTTTTTATCTTTCTGTGAAGAGCCGATCCTCCCTATATGCAACCCATACCGCCGAACCACCAGGGGCCGCCCCTTGCTCTTAAATTTGAATCTGTTCTGTGCTTTAATTTCATTTAGACATGAAAACAAAAACGGCGTGATTCATTTTCTTTTCATTACAGGGGCCATTGCCCCTATGCAATCCTCAAAACAATCAGTTCATGTAATGACTGTCTGATGTGCTCCATAGTGATAAATAAATCACTATCACTGTTTCCCAAGCGGATTCTGTACGGACGCAATTGAATGCGGAGCTCAAGTGGACACTGGGTTTTGGGTGCGTGTTTGAACAGACAAATACACATCATCATCATAATGATAATGATAATAATAATAATGGCGGTTCATTCCGCTGTGGTGACCCCAGATTAATAAAGGGACTAAGCTTAAAAGAAAATGAATGAATATTAATAACAACAACATCTGACATGTCGATCTTGTTGGGTTTTCTTTTAAACACAACCCATTTGGTCTTAAATGAGCTTAAACAGTTAGGAAAGCAATTAAATGCTTTCATTATAGATCTGTCCATTTTAAAGTGACACCTCTGTTAATGTATACAGAATGTTCAAATTATACAGTGAAGAATAGATGAATGAGATTTGATAACTTGATTCAATTTCTTTATAATAGCTAATCATTTTAATGAGCTGAACTGTTTGCTAATTCATTTGCAGCTTTTCCTAACGTATACTAATTATTATATCTTTTGTAAATAATAATAAAAACGTATTACTGACCGTTTCAGCAGTTTATTTACAATGAAACGGCTCTGGATGAACATATTTATTGTTGTTTTTTAGGGTGGTGGGGGGTGTTATCCCTTATTTTCACATCCTAATGTTGACAGGTATGGATCACGCATGGATGACGTCAAACTCTCGGGGCATTTTCTTTCGTGCTTGGCGCATCTTCATTGTCGTTCAGTCGGACTTTATGACAGCTGAGATCTTACAGTGTGACATGGGAGCCATGTTCGTGCAGTCTGACATGCTACAATCGTTCAGGATTATAAAAAAAATCTCACAGTGTGAGCCGGCCTTTAATTGTGTTTCCATGTGAGCCTGGTAGAGTGCAACACGAATACGGACTGCTCTGTGCCTTGAATTGAAGGTACATTAAGATAACCGTGCTGTCATCGGTCACACAGTCTATGTACTGTACTCTTACTAATGCTAAATAAGTATGGTATAGTTTAGTTTCTAAAATTTTTAGAGCACTTTCAAAACAGCTTGGGCTGACCACAATGCTATACATAAAATGCAAATAACAACAATAAGAAGTGAAGAAATGATATATCAATCAGCCAGCGAAGATTGTTGACTTTTAATAAAACGCACCTTCAACATGCCGATTTTGTAACTGCACACAGGTCACCGGAAGCGCTTGAACCAGGTTACTGAAAATGAAAATTCCTTCTGCAAATACCCCATTGCATTCTGTTAGAACTGCATTTTCAATTTGGTCTGATTATTTTTCTGTGGTTATCTGTTAAAGGCTGACCGCATATGTGGCCAAAATCTTCACCATGGCCAATAACCTTATTAGTGTAGATGAACGAGTGCTCTGCAGCGCCCTCAAGTGGCTGGTTTATAACAAACAACTGGCAGATGGCTCTTTTAAAGAGGACACCGCTGTAATTCGTGGAGAGATGGTGGTAAGTGGATGCAACTGACTGTATTTGTGCTTATCTCTACTTACAAAAGAAGATATAAACAATGAGAAAGAATGATTTTTTACTCTGGTTTCCATAAATATAATAACATAATAATATAATAAATAAATAAATACAATGATTAGAATATAATCGGAATTTAAGTCAATATGCAATAACAGAGCAGAATGCAGAGCTAAATGTGTGATAATGTAAATGTAAAGAAGAGAACGTCATGTGATAAATACAGAAATATAATCAGTCAATTTGAGGTGGTTTCACTTTCGAAATGCTGTTTCTGCGGTTTAATTCTTTTAAACACGTTCAGGTGCTGCTTGTCAATTTGATAAGGCTTCAACATTCGTTCTTGCTGTCAATTGCGGAAGAAATGATCGATAAAAGGTTTCTGCTAAATCGCTGTGACAGCCGCCGGCGCTGTGTGACATGCGAGTACGCAAGGGGGAGTCAGATTTGTCTGGGGAATCAGATTTCGATACAACACCAGCAATGCATGTTTCTCCATGTGGCATCAGTGCTGGGTCGTTCTTGACCGATTCGTTTATTTTGAACAAATCTTTTGTATGACTTGTTGTGCAAGACGAGCTTGCATGCTACCTTGGAGTGGTCTGTTTCGCGCAGAATGCGCACGCGTTGCGTCAAACCATAACGATATGATAGATATTGTATAATCCCGCATCGCGTTGGGGAATCACATCGATATATCACCAGAACATGATATACCGTCCAGCCCTACCATACAGCAGTGGACATTAATGTGTCTCCTGTCACATTTGCCATGCAAAAACAGTGCAAAGTTAAAAGCCCACAATGTGTGTGTCTGTTGTGTGCGTGAACGACATTGTGTGTGACTCAACGTTGCAGAAATGCTTGAATTAATTCCACAACAAATACATCAAATAATAATCATTGGGAAAGTTCTTACTGCAGTATTTCACACAAACATTATGCGAGATCTGCTTCCGTCATGTCTGTCACTGTGCTGTTTATCCGACGCAGCCGAGGCGGAGATTGAGGCACAGGAGGCAGGGAGATCTTAATTAGAGAGCTATTTAGAAATGCTAATTTTTTTTCCTGAAATGTTCATCTTCTTCATTCAATTTCAAGCAATCGAGTATGTATCCTCTCCATTGGATTTGAAAAGGTTTAAACCAACCCTATTATGACCCAAAAAGACTTTAATCAGATTTGATCGATTAATTTCGATTGACGTTGTTCTGTGTCTTTTTTATTCATATTTGGCTACTTGTCGGATTACACGCCAATGATTTGGTTCCATGTTCACACAAATTTTTGGAGATATTGCATTAGTCACTATTGCATGAATATCAGCAATTTTTGATCAATTATTAATTAACAATTGTTTATTCCAGGGAGGTTTACCGGACAAAGATGAAGTCTCTCTGACGGCCTTTGTCACAATTGCCCTGCAGGAGGGCAGAGAGATCTGTGCTGCAACAGTTGGTGTAAGTACACTTCTTCCACCAAATGCAGCTTTGGAGCACCAAACAGCAGAATCCTTCGCCTTCAGAATAATTTGCCAGCCACTTCACATTTTAAAGATGTAACATTTGAATATCGTCTGTCATAATATATTTAAATCATTTCAAATTGCAGTAACTAATAAGCAGTGACAAAGGCGTTGCACCATTACATACTTCATCGTCAGGAAAATTACAAGAAGAACTCACAAACCATGTTGTCGTGCATGTGTTTATTAATATTTATCAAATTATTATCATTGTATTATTATTATTATATCATTGGGTGTATTTGGTTGTTCTGTGTAACGAGTGCGAGAGAGCGCCCTCTGGCCTTCTGGAGGAGATTTACTGCTGATCCCCATACTTTCCTCACAATCACAGCTTTTTGCTAAAATGCCCATGTGATTATGTCAATTTATCCTTCAGTTCTAATTTCAAAACCCAAACACAGAAAAAAAAAACAACGCATGCTTTCGGATATTCAGAGATTGGTTTCAGGCCTTCATATGTGGAAATAAAGCCGATATGAATCTGATATGTGACAACGCGACTATCATGTAAACAGGCAGATCGGACTTATTGAGGCATTCCGTTAAACTTGCGACAATGTGGTGTCCGCGGTTTAATGACGTAAACGGAAGAGTGTATGTGGAGACGCTGATGCAGTAAACAACAACAGAGGAAACATTGAGGAGGAAAGTGGTCAGTCGCCACAATTTGTTCCCACCAGACCTGAGGTATCTCTCGTACCCACAAATTTCTCTGAATGGTGGAGGACACCATATTTAAACCATAGGCACAAGCTGCGAAGACGGCCTTTTCCCTCCTCCTCCGCCTCAAAATCATTTTAAAGTTGGGTGAACTTCGCATATTTCAAGAGCTAAAAGCAAGACAATTTCTTCCATCGTGAATAGTGTGGAGCAGATGCTAGAACCCGCCTTTATGCATGCACGACATTGTAAATTGTATGACAAGTGTAAACAGATGAATCTGATATGGGTCACTATTAAAAGAACGTGTAAACGCACAGGCAAAAAAAATCAGATATAGGCAACAAATCAGAATTGGGCATCAAGACCTGACGGTGTAAACGGGGCCTACATTACATTTTCCGAGGTTATATCCCTAAAATCATAATACATCCCAATGTTTTATTTTACACTATATGCTTATATTTATTTCTATTTCTGCAAGAAGTTCTAAGAAGTTCCACCATTTGTTGTTGTTTTTGAGATAGTATTTAAAAAAATCCACAAATTTACAGAAGCTTTAGCATGCCTGTAGCACATACAGTAGCTGCACCTTCAAAAGTCCGTCAATTATTGTGACTGTTTTAGTGTGTAGTGGGAAGATCTTAGATTAAACTTGTCGCGCGCACTTTTACAGGTTCTGCATGAAAGCATCAGGAAGGCTGTTGCTTTTTTAGAAGGTCGAATTACAAGACTGAGCAATCCTTATGCTGTTGCATTGACATCCTATGCCATGGCCAATGCTGACAAACTCAATACAGAAATCTTGATGAAACACTCCACCTTAGGAGAAGGTCAGTAACAATTCAACAAAATGTATGGAAAGAACCGACTTACAAATACTCGTGTTATTGTAATTGAGTAGTTTTGTGTGTGTGTGTGTGTGTGTGTGTGTGTGTGTGTGTGTGTGTACATTTTAGAGTAGTGTTTAAAAGCTGTAATTTTACTTTTACTTAAAGGGCATCTATGGTAAAAAATCTACTTTTCAAGCTGTTTGGACAGACATATGTGCATGTATGGTGTATAGACCGTCATATTGGGGTGATATAAACACACCCAGTGCTTTTTTTTTCAATTTAACAAGATAAAAAACGGTGGACCAATTGGAGCTGTTTTCAAATCGACCGCAACCTGACGTAGGAGAGCGGTCCCCCCGCCCACCAATATTGATTGACATGCGCGTCATCATATCCTCAGTTTGTTGATTCACGTCCGCCATTTTCAGCGCGAGTCGAAGCGATATCACTAAAGGAACACGCTAGCTCTATTTTTAGATGCAAGGCTCATTGGGCTCAACACAAGATCAATATTCTCCACATTATCGCTCTAATCGGAATTATTGGTTGTATCTTTAGGTAGGTTTGCAAACATGTGTACTTCTCATTGAGTCTACCTTATACTTCAGCCGTTTGCATTTCTCGCGATCCCAGAAGCTCCCTGTGATCTTAACTAGCATGCGTTTTAGAATTCTAAACATCGGTTTCTATCAGGGTACACTCAAGTCGACGGCTGGGCGCTGCGGACCGCTGCAGAAACCTATGTTTAGAATTCAAAAATGCGTGGCGCGACGATTCGGGACACTTCATGTTTCTGCCGCGCCACAGAGAGTGTCTGGTGTGCCGTGTCGCAGCTTCGAGCGGCGCATCTGGTGCCTCAGTCAAAGTTATTTCAGTGTCCGTGGTTATTAGTCTCGGTGTTCAAGCTCGGCACTTGAAACTAGCACACAGTTGGCTGTAAAACTGTACAAAGACACAAATGATTTTGTACTCTCTGCTTGGTCTGTGTCCGAGTCGTACATGTACGATCTTCTCTCTCCTTCTCCAACTGCCTGTCAGACTTTTGCAAACGCAGAGCGGGTGAGCTCATGGCCCCGCCCCCTTGTTACGTTGGCGGGAAGCCGAAACTAATTTACATGTGAAGTAACACACTCCTAAATCAGCGAGCTGTGGACACGCCCCCAACAGGACACTTTTTAACACATTATAATAAAAAATCTGAATTGTGTTTTAAACTGAACCTAAACTGCACACTCAGAAGAACCATAATATTAATATTAAATCTTAAAAAAGAGGTAAACTATGTGCCCTTTAAGTATATTTTGCCTTAAGTATTGTACGACCCTACATTTGAAATGATATCTGTCAACTGAGTAAAAAATAAGATGACGTTACTGCAGTGATTGATGAGCAAGTCATTCACGCTGCATGCACCAGAGAGAGAAACAAATCTGTGTGTAAGATTAGTATGTTTATTCACTGTTGCTGGAGTTTGATGTAGGTTTATCAGAAAAATCCCTGTCAAACCCAGCAATGACAAGGTAAGCTATGTGGCTTATTGTAAAGTAAGCTATGCCTGTGCTCTTATAGGTGGAATTTGGAACTTTACATTGTAAAAAATAAATATACATAAATAAATAATATGTGGAAGGTTTAGGATGCCAAGTATAAAAGCATTTCCAATCCATTATAGATGGATAAAAACTATAATATAGACGATATAGACCAGGGGTGACCAACCCTGTTTCTGGAGATCTACCTCCCTGCAGATTTCAGTTGCAACCCATATCAAACATACCTGCCTGTTCAGGTTCTAATTAATTGGTTCTGGTGGGCTTGATCAGGGTGGGAGCTGAACTCTGCAGGAAGGTAGATCTCCAGGAACAGGGTTGAGCACCCCTGATATAGAATATCAACCTTGTCATATACATAGACACTGCAGTCGGTATAGCCCAGGGGTCTCAAACTCAAATTGGTAGAGGGTCAGTGACTGAAAATTTATAAGAGAGCAGCTTTAACATTCAAGGACAACAAAAAAGTGGAAACCTGATGTAACTGATGCACTCAGACAGTCTTCCCCAGAGTATATGCAGTCAAAGCTGCTTCTCTTTGTTTCTTATTGAACATATTGAAGGGGGAGTTTAAATTGCTCTGAAAATACTACAATTTAATAATAGGTATATCAATAATTATTACTCTGTCCCAATCGTTGCCTAACCAAAAGTTTAACAGCTAGTGCAAGAACAGCAGAAAACCGATTATGTAACTTTAGTGACCAGCTATCCTGCCATTGTGGATGGTGTATTTTTTTTTTTTTTTTTTAGGGGTTTTCACCTTTAATGTGATAGGACAGTGAAGGACAGACAGGAAAGCATTGGGAGCAGAGAGAGGGAAAGGATCGGCATATGACCTTGAGCCGGGAATCGAACTCGGGTAGCTGTTAGCATCTTGGTGCTTTATGTCAGCGCACTTAACCACTAGGCCAGTGTTTCTTAACCCTGTTCCTGAAGGCACACCAACATTACACATTTTCAACCTCTCCCTAATCAAACACACCTGAATCAACTCATCAGAACATTAGAAAAGACCCCAAAACCTGACATGAATGGGTCAGATAAGGGAGACATACAAAATATGTACTGTTGGTGTGCCTCCAGGAACAGGGTTGGGTAACACTGCACTAGGCTATTGGTGTCAACATGGCTGGTGTGTTCTGAGAAATTTTCTCACCCCTTGGTTTCGAGTGTGGTCCTGAAAAATCTCAGTTTGAAGGGGTATCTAAACCTTCCCCTTAGCCCTAGCTAAAGAAAATTGGGAAAATTAGTAAGGGGAAGGGCTAAGGGGTAGAATTTGGATTGGGTCTAAATCTTCATCATACTGTACAGTATGTGCGATTCCCCATCATGCTCCAGCCTCATTTCCATGCAAAGTTTCTGTTGAATTTTTTTATTTGAACCAGCTATTAGGTTCTGGAATGTCCCCGGACAGCTGCATCATTCACTTGAGGCGACGGCCTATGCTGTGCTGGCACTTGTGAAGGCCAGAGATTTCAATAAAACAGGAGAGGCAGTGCGGTGGCTGGCCAGACAATATTACTCTTATGGAGGATCCGGCACCACACAGGTACATCAAAACCAAACTTAAACAATGGGTTAAGTTATAGAGGAAATACAAATTAAGAACTACTTGTATATGATTGTGATTGCATGCGAAGCTTATGTGGTATTTCTAGGGGTCTTTGGGGTGTTTAAGTCCACCCTAGGAACTTTTTGATTGCCCTCCAAATGCCTTAAATCAGGGAAGTCAAACTGAACTCCTGGAGGGCCGCAGCCCTGCACAGTTTAGTTCCAACCCTGCTTCAACACACTAAAGCTGCGGTCACACAGGGCTTTTCCTCCCATAGACTTCCATTCATACGCACGCGAATGCGTCAGACCGGAAACGAGAGGTCATGCATCAAGTTTCGCATGTTGCTGCGGTGCAAAGTTCAAGCTTGGTGAACTCTGACCTGCGAAATCGCATCACTTGGCTGCGTGAGACCAATCGAGGATTAAAACAGGACCTCTCTGGACAGAAATTTAAAACATGGAGCAATCGCTCACTTTTTTAAATGTCTAATAATCTTATTTAATCCCGCCCCTTTTCGCAGCGCCGCAAGACAGAATTTCGCACGCACAAAGCCCAGTGTGACTGTAGCTTTACTGGTAGGTTTCAAACAAGCCTGAAGGGCTTAATTAGTTTGATCAGGTGTGTTTAATTAGGGTTGGAACTAAACTGTGCAGAGCTGCGGCCCTTTAAAAATTGAGTTTAACATCCCTGCCTTAAATTTACAAATAAAAATATTAACATTGCACGATCAGATTTAAGACTATTATTGGTATTGGGTGTGCCCAAATGTTTCTCTTTCAATACTGAGCTGCTTTCTGAGTTTGAAAATGATTCTTTAAGTCATTAAGAATAGGAATAAGCTATTCTTTATCAAGAAAAGCAACATTTTCTCTTATTAATAAGTTTATTTCCTCAATAATGGATTTATTTGTACTTTAATGCTGTTCTGAATATAAATTGATATTTTCTGTTATATGTAAATGTTCCAGCATGGGTATAATTCTTTACTAATTCTTCTTATATTACCTGGTATGTATGTCTTTAAATGCAACCAGTTTCATCATTTAATATTTACTGATCTATTAATGTTTTGTTCCGTTTCTCCATTTGAATGAATAAATTATGTCCTACTGCCACCTTTTGGGTGGATTTAATTAGATATTAGTACTACCTTTTTAATTAACAATGCTACAAATAAATTCATAATCTAATCATACTGAATTAAAATGTTGTCTTATTTTTGCAATTGTACATTTTTTTATGATGATTTTGTTTGATTATTAAGAGTCAAATACAAAATTGTTATTCTATTTCATTTAATTTGAATATTAAATAGGCAGAAATGTTTAATGTTCATAAATAAAATACCAATATAGAATAAAATGGCAGAGAACTGAGCAGTAGAATATGGATAATAAGAATGTGTTCGTGAATCAGCTGTCCACTGTATACAACCACAGTATTTATTTTTTATTCTTCAGGACACACACGCACACACGCACACACACACACACAAAATAATAATTCTGACATTAAAAAAAAAATGTGCAGCACCCATTTAAACATCTGAAATCTTTATTTGACGAATACTGACAAGTCCATACCAACTTCATCTGCAGTAAACACAGCAACACAAAGCAACAGACTCTGTTTAAAGTCTCATTTTCTTGGTTCAAGCAGAAATCTGGATGATCCGTACATTTTTTTTAGATGTCAGATGTCTCACCTTAAAAGCAGACAACAGAAACAGCCGTGGACACACAGTCTAACCATTTCTGTAGTAAATATCCAGCTGACTGGGTGAGTCCTCTATGGGGATTTCTATGTAGACGGAAGTAACAATACACTTCGTGGAGTGCAACCGGAAACCGCGAGACGCCATGTGAAAAGTGTCTATTGTTTGCATCTATGCATTTAGCACCGTTGTCAAATATAAAATGTTTGCTTACAACCAGACTTCACCTTTTGTGTTGCACATCGTGTATGTGCGAGTAAATCTGTTTCTCTTCGAAGGCAATCCTCCTGGTGTTCCAGGCTGTGGCAGAGTACCGTACGCAGGTGAAAGAGCAAGACTTCAATTTAGAAGTTGAACTGGCCGTAGCAGGAAGACGTCCTTTGAAATATAATATCAAGAGAAATAATATGCATGTTCCACAGTCAAAAAAGGTGAGGACTGGAGTGACTCTACTTGCTTGTCGTCTTAGTTGGTCATGGTTGTTCATTGGCTATTCTTAAAGGTTTTGATTCAAATCCTCAGGTATCTCTGTTACAGCATGAATTAGATTTTTCGATGACTATATCATGTCTGCTTCCATTCAACAGGTGGAGATAAACAAGGACATTCAAGTGACTACGAAAGGAACCGGAAAGGCCACTCTCTCGGTGAGTGTTCATGAGCATTTATGCAATCAATATAAAATCATCTGAAACCTGCTGCTGTTTACAGGTTAGGATGCTGTACTACGTCAGACCTGTTGAGAAGAAGTCCGACTGCACACTGTTTGATCTGAGTGTTAAAATAGAGAAAGAGCCTGAAAGTTAGTAACCCCTAACATGCATCTGTATGCTCTGAATCTTCCTTCACTGGTTTAATTATTGTTCTCTTCTTTTAGCAACACAAGGAGCCATAGAAACATTCAAGCTTACACTGGATTTCTTGTATGTAAACGAATATCAGATATTTGTATTTCAAGAAAGCACTTTATTAGTGGTTTATTAGCATGTGCTTTCACACTTGGTTTGTTCGCCAGAGTTGATGTTGCATGTTTGAATTGTATTAGTGGCAGCTGATTACCAACTGAACAAGCTGATGAATAGATAACCATTAGGCTGTATTATGCCACAGACAAGCAGCTCTATATTATTCTCCAGCATAATAGTTTTGAATTGTCAGAAATAAGATTGCCTTTGGTTTGCACCAAAAGCTCTAGTGTGAAAGCAACTTCAAATTTATAGAGAGTAAAAATGAAGGCCTGTGAAATCTATTCATTTTTTTACCAGCTACAAAAACCAGAAAAGCGATGCCACCATGACTATTCTGGACATTGGCATTCCCACAGGATTTACTGTGGAAATCAAAGATCTTAAACAGGTATTGTGATGATGCATCAGTATGTAATTATTGCATCATTAGTATTATTCCAGTAGAGCGTTTCATTTGTTTATTTACAGACAGGATTTCAAGTGTTTTGATGACATCACATATTGATTTTTAATACATTCTCATTTTGATGTCTACAGTTGTTGAAAGAGAAGGAGAAATACATTCAGACATACGAGTTGGACAAAGCGCTGTCAGATCGAGGATCCCTCATCTTTTACTTAAACAAGGTATTTCAGCGTACTGCGCAGACCAATCAATCAAACAGCTTCGGTCTTATTTTTGATTCTAGGGCTGATCTCAATCAAAATTCAAGATGAGATCTATTTAACTCGATATTTTCAATAAAATGTAATAAATGTTTATTTGCCAATCAAAGCTTCATGTGATGCCATTTATGGAAAAAATAATAATAAACCATTCCCTGTTTGAAAATATATAGCGGCAAATCCTTTAAATGTGTGAATTGTAAACATAAATCTAAATAATATAGATCTTTCTTTGAGAATATGCTGACAAAACTGGTTCAATTAAACAGAGTGCCATTTTTCCTGCTTGAATAAGTACTCGTGTCTGATGTGCAAATAATGCAAGTAATAAAACAATCTTTGTTTCTGTCAGCTTTTTATCTGCTGCGTATTTTTATTACACATTCTTATTGCTAATTTCCAGTCTACAGTATATATAATCATGAATTCACTTTGATTTCTTCTTCATTAGGTTTCTAATGATCAATCGGAAAGAATTGCCTTCAGAATGCACAAGACTTTTAATGTGGGTTTGCTTCAACCTGCTGCAGTCACCATATATGAGTATTACTCACCCAGTAAGCTGCTGCGCATTTTACATAACACACACAAATTCATGGAACTAAACTCGAACTGTCAAATTCACATGCTCATTTAGCGTGTTTAGTCATTTGAAATATGTCAATCCATTCAGTGATTTACAAAGTTGCCAAGTTAATGTCTTCTAGAATAATTGATTTGGGTACTTTTCTCTAAGGATGTCCCGATCCGATATTGATATCGGAAATAGGTTCGATATCAGTCCAAAAATATATACCGGACTGCTTATAATCTCCGATATAAGCAGTCCGATGCACTCTAAACTCCGTTATAGCTATTTTATCCAGCAGCGTCCAGAGCATCCAGCAGGCAAAGCCCAAGTGATCACAACACTGCTTGCTAGCAAAGTCCCTTTAAGATTTTAAAAGCTCTTCACACTAAGTTTGGGTGTATTACAACAGAAATCTAATGTGATGGTAGCACATGCTGACGCGATAAACAACGGCACACGTCAAGCAATCTTTACGTTGTTTTGTATACGCTGCTAAGCAACGCACTGAATGGCGACGTATCGGTTCGTACTGAAGGCTGCAATATCGGTATCGGAAGTTAAAACGTAAGTTGTATCGGGACATCCCTACTTTTCTCCTTTAATATTATGACTGAATTTTAAAGAAAAGAGGTCACACTGCATCAATATTTCATTGTTGACAGAAAGGCATACTGAAGAGCATTCCTAGTTCACCTTACTACAAAACATTCACTTCTTTTTTTTTAATTGCCACACATTTCCCGCATATTTTGGACAGCCGGGACACTGTCATACCATTGAACGCCATATGCATGTGTAACAGAGGCCAGCTAGCGAAGTGCTATGCAGGTAAACCTCTAAAGGTGCTCTAGCGGCAGATGTTAGATGCGGCCTCCTTGTTAGAGCAACTGACTCCTATACAAAGAATCGCTGGTTCGATCCCAACTCAGAGCAGTTTGGGTGCAGTAAGACCGATGGGTATGGCCAGATGGAATCTGCGTGTTTTTTTGCAATTTCTGCAGAGAGTTTTGGTAAAAACCTGCGGATTTCTGCTGAATTATTTTGGGAGTATCATAACTAAAACCTTAATATGTGAAATAAAAAATTTATTATATATTATTTATAAAATTTTATAAAATATATGAACATATGATTTAATGTTTCAAATGCAAATCCAATTAGATTCACTTTATTTGGTAAACAAAGCAAGTCTCTCATATAATCTCTACTAAAAGACAGAAAATATTACTGTACACACTGCATTGTACATAAATCAGATGAACATTTTCATATTAGTCAATAATATTACTGTAATTATTTAAAAACTGAATAAATGTGAATTTACACACATTTACTCAAGTAAACAAACACAATTAAAATCTGTGGAATTCTGTGCGGGCAGATTCCGTGTGGGCCCACCGATGGGTTACACGTGGGGGCTCGTCTGGATGGGAGTGAGGTTTAGGTAGGTGAGTGTAACGGAGGCCGGCTAGCAAGGTGCTATGTAGGTAAACCTCACTCCTCTGACCTCTAAAGGTGCTCTAGCGACAGACGCTAGAGGCCATGGTCTTTAGCCTCCTTGCTAGAGCAACCGACTCCCAAACAAAGAATCGCTTGTTTGATTCCAACTTAGAGCGAGTTGGGTGTAGTAGGTAGGGGTGGGCGGTACACCGGTGTCATAGTCATCACCGGTGTGACATTGCGCCACGACATGGATTTTCTAATACCGTCAATACCATGATAAATCAATTATGCGCCTTGAATGGCTGCATTTACATCAATAATAGCTAATTCTAAATAATAAGGCATTCAATTTTCTTCAAACATTCAGTTGTGGTCTGAATACATGTCCTTATACTACAGGGCTCGAAATTGCAACCATTTTGGTCGCATGAGCGCGCGAAATTTAATCTATGCGCCCTCATAATATATTTGGGAGCATTTGTGTGTCTGAATTAGGGCTGTGATGGTAATGGAAGAAATCCTGCGGTATGTCGGTTAACCGCGCAGATATATAAAAATAAGCATTTTTAACGCACCGCTGTAATTTCTATATCCCAGTCCCTTTATCAACATTTTTATACAAGTCATTATTTTAAAGATTATGACTTGAGAATATGATTTTACCTCAGCGCTGCACTTTTTCTCCTTCGCCCTCGCGCTGAGTTCAGGTGACGGAGTGTTGTGAAGTAGTTAAACTCTCCTCAGTTTAATTTACAGTGTCAAACTGGCACAGGAATATCAGTATATTAATATAGGCTTGCTAAAATGCTGGTCAAATGTGGGTCTTTTTTTACAGAAGCTATTAACAGATGCGCATGCTGCGACCGGTGATGAGTCAACAATCGCAAATATTTTGACTTATTTAAAGTAGGCTATAGGCTATAGCATATAGTAATTGTGTGTAAAGACATTTATAAAAAAATGTAGCTAATATATCACAGGGGTTTGTGTAGCAATTACAGTGGACCATTAATTAATCCTTTTTTTCCCGTGGAGCGAAACAAACACTGCAGTTGTGTAGCAGATGGAGACGCACAAAATATACAATTCAGATATTTTCGTCGGCAGAAAAATATTCTTTGAACAAATTTGTTTTGTACAATTTGTATCTTAGTTTTTGTCGGTCAGTTATTTACAAAATAAACAAGAATAACTAATAAACTGAAGTGAAGCGATGTGCCTCAGGGTCCGCTATAATGCCGCGGCCAAAACACAAACTAAATACAATCGTAATATAAATAAAATAAAAGTGAAATATTCAGTTTCGAATATTCGAATAGGCTGCTCTTTTAATTTTGATCATACAGTTAACAAAGATTCCATATTCGAAACTGAATATTTCACTTTTATTTATATTACGATTGTATTTAACAGACCAGTTTGTGTTTTGGCTGTGGCATATAGCGGACCCTGAGGCACATCGCTTCACTTCAGTTTATTAGTTATTCTTGTTTATTTTGTAAATAACTGACTGACAAAAACTAAGATACAAATTGTACAAAACTAAATTCGTTCAAAGAATATTTTTCTGCCGACGAAAATATCTGAATTGTATATTTTGTGCGTCTCCATCCGCTACACAACTGTGTGTTTGTTTTGCTCCATGGAAAAAAAGGATTTAATTAATGCTCCACTGTAATTGCAACACAAACCCCTGTGATATATTAGCTACATTTTTAATAAACTTCTTTACACACAATTATTATATGCTATAGCCTATAGCCTACTTAAATAAGTCAAATATTTGCGATTGTTGACTCATCACCGGTCGCAGCATGCGCGTCTGTTTATAGCTTCTGTAAAAAAAGACCCACATTTGACCAGCCTTTTAGCAAAGCCTATATTAATATTAATTAATATATTAATTAACACTGTAAATTAAACTGAGGAGAGTTTAACTACTTCACAACACTCCGTCACCTGAACTCAGCGCGAGGGAGAAGAAGAAAAGTGCAGCGCTGAGGTAAAATCATATTCTCAAGTCATAATCTTTAAAATAATGACTTGTATTAAACATGTTGATAAAGGGATTGGGATAGAGAAATTACAGCGGTGTGTTAAAAATGCTTATTTTCTGTGGAGCGATTGATTTGAGTTAGGTCTGCTTTATTAAAATAAGCTTAAAATAAAACAGCCTATGCTGGTTATAAAAAGGATTCAGTGTTTTCGTTTTGTAATCTAAATTTGTAATTTAAATGGAAATACTCAGGGCAGGCCTTTATTCCTTTTATTTAGTTTATTCTGTTTTTCTATACAATCCTAAAAGATTCACAAGCAAAAATCAATACTAAACTAAAATGGGCGGTGATGACTGTAATAACCACATCACTGCGGTTGACATCTCATTATGGCAGTAATGCGGTTACCGTCACACCCCTAGTCTGAATATAATGGTTGTAGTGCAATCTGATTTGATTTTCTCTAAAAACTTGCTGAATCGCTCGACCCTGCTGAAGTATTGGTTATTAGCTGTCAGTCACTCAACGCTTCCCGCTGTCAGATAACAAGGAGCTTTTGCTACTGCAGGAAATGCAAACGGCTGAAGAGTGAAAAGTGCACAGGTTTGCAAACCTCAGCTAAAGTTATAATAATAATAATAATGGCGCAGATGACAGCGATCATAACATGAGGTAAATGTTGATCCGCCAGCTGAGATCAATCGAGTGTTTTAGGAGAAGGTGCCCGAATCTCGATGCGTTGCATTCACCGCGTGTTCAGCGCAAATGTCCGCTAAATATAAAGTCTAATACTGTACATCATCGCCAAAGAAACTCACCTTACTAACCTACTAAGTTTTACACTGAAACTACAGCTCATAACAAAGAGCGGAATTGCGCTGGTGGTCATCATGAGAATCCGGCTCTGTCTGCTCATAAATTGGTGCGGCTGACTCGCCTGCTTTATTCCACCAACACAGAGAAATGAAGATCAGCTCATAACGAGACTGAGCATTACAATGACCCAAACCAAAACTTTAAAGAGTGATAGAAGTGAGACTTTCTTTTGTCCGTTCTTCCTTGAGATGTATATTATTTTGCTATTGAAGTAATACCGTGATATTATACCGTCACCGTTCAAAGATGAAAAATACCGTGATATTAATTTTAGGTCATATCGCCCACCCCTAGTAGTAGGACCAATGGGTTACACATAGATTTCCATTCAAAAACATTTTAGTATTTGCATTCAATTCCAGTGTGTGATCCATGTCATGAGCCATTAATGCGCATTCAAAGCCTGATAAACAAGGCTACATGAGTTGAATAAACTGCTAAACTTCTACATATTGTATATATGCATCCTGTTGTCATATGCGTAGCCCTCTCTCTCTCTCACACACATACTGTACTGTGAGCATGCATCATATCCACCTCTGTGTCAGTCAAACAACACAGATGCATTATTTCGAAGTGGTTGGTTTCGTTTACAAATATGGTCTAGCAGTTTTAGGGATAAAGTTTAGTTTCTCTCTGTTTATGTAAATAACAGAAATCAAGCATTAAGGTGTACATTTGTGTATATTTTCACAGATAAACAAGAGAAATGCAGTGAAAATCACCACAAATTTAGAAAAAAACTTGCCACATAATCATTTGTCACTAAAAAAAATCTTTTTTTTTTTTTTAAATCACGAAACTTCAGAGGAACTGATAATGACTTTAAAATCAGGAATGTAAAGTATTTATAACAAATGTTTTTGGGGTTTTTTTAACAAACACCCATTTTTTTTCTTTTCCAGAGCACGCTGTACAAAGTACTACCACCCTGAAAGAGATGGAGTAATATACAGACTGTGCAAAGGAGACATGTGCCAGTGTGCTGAAGGTATTATTATAATAATTAACAATTATTATTACCACAATCTGCAACACTGCATTGAAGTAAAAGATTAAAGATTTAGTCAAAGCTTCTGTAAAAAACAGACCAATTTGTAATTAAAACAGCATTGTTTTAAATGAGCTGAAAGAACTATTTTTAACCCTCTGAAATTATTGTTATGATTTATTATATTCTTCAAGATTGATAAAGAACAAATGTGTTTACAGGGCTCGAAATTGCAACCAATTGGTCGCATATGCGCCCGAAATGTAACCTATGCGACCTTATAATATATTGGGAGCATTTGTGCGACTGCATATAATGGTTGTAGTGCGACCTGTTTTGATTTTTGAATCGGTCTTCCATGCCTCTATATTGGTTAATATTAGCTGTCAATCACTTAAGGCTTTTTGCTGTCAGATGACCGGGAGCTTTTGTGACCGCGGGAAATGCAAACGGCTGAAGAGTGAAAAGTCCACAGGTTTGCAAACCCCACCTAAAGTTACAAATAATGACATCCATGAGAGCGATCATGACATGTGGTGAATGTTGATCCGCCCAGCCAGAGATCCATCGAGTGTTTTCGGAGAAGGTGCCAGAATATCCAACACAGGCTCATTCTGAAACGTACCTCCACGGACGTTTCTGGAGACCGCGAAATACATCTCGGCGGCACGTTTTTCTGGAGTTTTTGTTTTCGTGAGTCCACAAGAGGTCGCCGTGTACGCTTTGAGATCTCAAATTTCCCATCGCGAGTGCCATTCGCGCCTGCTGTTCTCGCGTAAACCCACCAGAGGCTGCTGTCGACTCACTTTTGGACAGACTTTCTGACTGACTGAGCGAACGATCGGCTGACCCACCCTCCCCCTTCCCTAACCCAACCAACACGTTTCAAAAGCAATCCAAACAAATAAAAGCCCTCGTCTGACTTTTTTGTTTTTTTTACCACATCATCACCCTGCTATTCACTTGTTTGTTTTATATTTTGGATTCTGTTTTGTCTTATCTGCTTTCTGGAACCGCTCTCCACCGGACTCGAACCCCCGTCTTCGTGGTCAACTCCTCTCTGCATCTCAAATTCGCCGACGGACGTGGCGCGCTAACGGGACAAACTGGTTGCAGCCGGAATGCCGTCCATACGGAGGCAAGCGGTCAGCTGGTAAGCGCGAAAAGGAACCGCCCCCGTAGCGTTCAATTAAAAAAATGAATGCAGCCATACGTACCTCCGCCTACGTAATTCGCTGTCTCCAGAAACGTCCGCAGGGCTACGTTTTCACAATGAGCCTGTGTTGAGAATCTCAATACGTTGCATTTACTGCGCGTTCGGCGCAAATGTCCGCTAAATGTAAAATATAACACTGTACACTTAATATAACACTGTAACACAAGCTTAAACTGATGCGGCTTATAACAAAGAAACAGTATTGCGCAGGTGATCATCACGAGAATCCTGCTCTGCCCCGCTCATATATTGGTCCGGCTGAGTCGCCTGCTTTCCACAAACACAGAAAAATGACAATCAGCTCATAACAAGACTGAGCATTTAAAATGAGACAAACCCAAATCAAAACTTTTAAAGAGTGATAGAAGTGAGACTTTCTTCCTTTTCTTTTGTCCATTCTTTCTTGAGATGTTTATTATTTTCCTATTTAATTACTGATGACTGCTTTGCAGCTTTCATCCTTGAATTGGATGATTTATTATAGTCTTTCGATTGTTTTGTAGCGGAAATATTATTTATTAAATTGACATGCTATATAAAACAATAGTGCAATTAAATATTCCTCACTGCAATGCTTCATTTGTGCTTGATGCAAACCATACATTTATTTTTCATAAAGTAACAGTAAGAATTTTTATAGCACATAACTTACATTAAAGCACACTCAGGGCAGCATGATCATGAGAAATGTAATTCATTCATTATTATTATTGTCATCATCCTCATCATTAATATTTTATAGTTATTAGACATTCATTTAGGAATTATTGCACAAATATTAAGTCATCACTAACACTAGTTAGATAGTGTTTCTGTTTATGTGAGTCCTAATTGATGTTGTTTTCAAATACAATAAATCCCTTAATATACTATTTTGCAGCGATGATCTCATTCATTTTTGATGGGTGCTTCCACATTTTTTTCTGCGCTCCTTAATTTTCCTGTGCTCCTAAATATTGAAGTTAGAAGCACCGGTGCTACAAGTTAACAAAGTCATTTCGAGCCTGGCTTATGTGAATATGAACAGTCTCTATAACATAAGTTCTCTGAACACAGAAAACTGCAGTTACCAGAAGAAAAACACTATCAAAGATGACGAGCGTTTCGTAATTGCCTGCGAATCGAACACAGATTATGGTAAATATATCAGCTCTCTACGTTAATTCATGCTCATGACTTCTTGAAATGAATGAAATTTCAAATGTTGACATACACATATATCTATATATATATATATATGCTCTTTTCATGCTCAGTACTCACCAAAGCGTCCAGAAATATGACTACTGACTCTTTCATTTCATTTTCATTGTTTTTCATTTCAAAATGAACAGGGAGAAATCAAGTAACTGTTAGAGCTGATATTCCAGCTGACCGGATCCCAGACACTCCTGCTTACGCATACGTTATAATTACTGGTAAGTTACAAATATACTTCTGTGAATTCACAGTGATTTATTTATATGAAGAAGTATTCATATTTTATTGAGACAGATGAAGTCTATACTAAAAATTAATTGTATTTTTGTGGCACGTCCAGTTGAACTGCACTGATGAAGCCTTTCTTGGCCATTCTGAAAAGCATTTGTAAACATATGCATCTGATTTAAAATAATATTTCCCTACATTCTATACCACTTTTCTGGGTACTCAAAGCGCTTTACGCATTCATTGGGGGAATCTCCTCATCCACCACCAATCTGTATCATCTACTCGGATGATGCAGCGACAGCCGTTCTGCGTCAGATTGCACACCGGCTGATTGGTGGAGAGGAGACAGAGTGATGAAGCCAATTATGATATGGAGATGGTTAAGAGGCCATGATAGACAGAGGCCAGTAGTAGGGAATGTCCCGATCCGATATTGATATCGGAAGTAGGTCCAATATCAGCCCCAAAAAAACTCTTTTGGACCGCGGTAAAAATATCCGATATAAGCAGTCCGTTCCGCTTTAAACTTCATTAGAGCTATTCTATCCAGCAGCGTCCAGAGGCAGCGTGCGAAGCCCACATGATCACAAAACTGCTTGCTAGTGAAGTAGCAAAGAAAAAGAGCGATGTCAGCCGTGTGGCAGTATTTCACATAAAAGTCCAAAAAAGATAGAGGTAAAGTTGGTTTTATATTCACACATTCAGACTTTCTCCTTAATTATATAATATCAGAAAAGTATTCTTTGCAAATTCTGAATAGGGAAATCATTTTAACAGCAAATGACTATCAAAGTACAGCATTGTTCAAAGTGAATTAGATAGTGTTAATGTTGTTTAGAAGTCATACTTGCATGCTAATTCCGATCGAATATTCAAAGTAACATGGTAAACAATATAGAGACTGCTAAATGAACGAATGTGCAAATATAAAACCAACTTCTATCCGAAAAGACAGTGTGGCTCAGTGCAACACTTGGTGGTGGAACAGAACCGGGAAAGTTTAATACGTACAACTTCATCGCGCATTTGAAGCAGCATCACAAAACTCTGCATGAGGACTTTCACAAGACCACTGAGTTAAAGAAACAATCCTTTGGCAACTTCAAGCAACCAACGCTGCCTGAAACCCTTGCAAAGCGTGACAAATTCCATCGTAAGAACAATCCTTTACATTACTGGAGAGCCAACCAAGTTCGACTACCCACCCTGGCCGCAACAGCAGCTAAGTTCCTTTGTGCTCCCTGCACAAGCGTTGAGAGCGAAAGGCTCTTAGCACAGCATCAATTATTGTTGACTCACTGCTCAGCATGCAGAAATGCTTATCTTCTTAAAAAAAGATCTCCACATCATGCTCGACTGCAGAAAGTTGAGTTGGAGGAGTAGGAAGTGTCGTCCTCCTTTAATACAGGGCAGAGAACAAAAACCTAACTTAGAGTTATATTTATTTTGTTTGCACTATTGTTTGTGGATAGTAAATGCAACGATCTCATACTTTCGGGCAGTGTGTGTGAAATTGAAACTTTGGACACTCAACCTTTAGCAGTTGGTCAATAAGCAATTTATTTTTTCTTATGTTCCTGCTCTCAGCTGTTCCTACCATTTGTGACCTTAAATTAGTGTTTTGCACTTAAAAATATATTTTTTTTTGTTTATTCAAATAAGATATTTTTTTAGGGTCTTCATATTTATTCTTTAATTATATATTATATATATATATATATATATATAGATATATATATATATATATATTATATATATATAATATATATATATATATATATATATATATATATATTCTTATGTAAAAGGTTCACATTTATGCAACCAATAGTTAATAAATTGGTCGTTTTTTTCCATACTTACTGTTGCTGACTTTTGTTCTCAGTTTGATCTAGACGCTCATACATTCCACTCAACAAAACAGTTCAAGTCAGAGTTTTTAGCCCCCCTTTGAATTATTTTTCTTTTTTAAATATTCCCAAATGATGTTTAAAGAGCAAGGAAATTTTCACAGTATGTCTGATAATATTTTTTCTTCTGGAGAAAGTATTATTTATTTTATTTCGGCTAATATAAAAGCAGTTTTTAATTTTTTAAGAAACATTTAAAGGTCAAAATTATTAGCCCCTTTAAGCCATATTTCTTTACAATAGTCTACAGAACAGACCATCATTATACAATAACTTGCCTAATTACCCTAACTTGCCTAGTTAACTTAATTAACCTAGTTAAGCCTTTAAATGTCACTTTAAGCTGTATAGCCTAATATTATTTACTGTCATCATGACAAAGATAAAATAAATCAGTTATTAGAAATGTGCTGAAAATCTTCTTTCTGTTAAACAGAAATTGGGGAAAAAACTAAATAATTCTAATAATAATTATATTGTTAGAATTATTTCTAATAATATAGGAGGACTTCAACTGTAGGTAAAAGTTCATGATATGTGCTGATTATTGTATCGGATTTGTATTGGTATCGGTTAGTACTGAAGGCTGCAATATCGGTCTCGTATCGGAAGTTAAAACGTTGTATCGGGACATCCCTAGTTGTGGTGGTTTATTTGGGATGTGGTGGGTTTCTTAGGTTATTAAAGGTGTTTTCTGTCACTACATGTTTAGCCTGCATTAATGCATTCAGTGTATGCTACACGATTAATCATTAAAAGATCAGAATCTCAACACCCACACAACATAAATTGTAAATGATGGTGATTTGCATATGTTTATTAAACCTTCCGATCGCTGCATTCAAATCTGTGTTTGAAAAACAAAAAAATCAAGAAAAAGGAGTCTTTAGTCTTTTGAGTTAGTTATGAAGATACAAACAGTCAAATAACATAGCAGTACTGGGAGAACAGTTTATAGTTTAGATAAAAGCACTGATGTTTATGGTAAAGATTAAAATCACAATCATACGCATTTCACTTGACGCTCAAAAATGAAAGTTGTAGGCAGCAATTACATTATTAACCCAATACGTGGCAACAACTAGCCATCAAAAATATGCCACTGAATAATTCTTCAATAATGATCATCTAGCAATGAAACATGCAGTTTCATGAGTGAAGAACTGAATCGTTTATTGAAAATGAGACTAAAATAAATATGGGTTGTACAAACTATAATGTTAGATATCTTCATGTAGCATTCATTTTCCACAGTACTGAACTGAGTATTTTACAATATTTATTTTTTTTCAGCTGATTATTTCTTATTTTATTTTAATAAAATTACAGGATCTTCTGTTTGTTAAAACCAAAAGTTTCTTGCAGTGTTTTTTTTGTAATAAATGGAAAGCAAATTACATTTGTCTCCTCCACTTTTTGCCTGATCTGAAAATGGTCCGATCCGTGACTAAGAAACCATAATGTGATCCAAACCATGAGATTTGTGATCTGTTACATTTACATTTAGCAGACGCTTTTATCCAAAGCGACTTACAAATGAGGACAAGGAAGCAATTTACACAACTATAAGAGCAGCAGTGAACAAGTGCTATAGACAAGTTTCAGGTGTGTAAAGTCTAAGAAGCAAACATTAGTAATGTGTGTTTTTTTTTTGAGAGAGAGAGAGAGAGTACAGTTAGTGGTATAGCCAGAGAGGCAGTTACAGATTAGGAAGGAAAGTGGAGACTAAATAGTTGAGTTTTTAGTCGTTTCTTGAAGACAGCAAGTGACTCTGCTGTTCTGATGTAGTTAGGGAAGTTTCATTCCACAACTGGGCAGATTGAATGCGAGAGTCGGGAAAGTGATTTTCTTCCCTCTTAGGGATGGAACACGAGGCGACGTTCATTCACAGAACGCAAGTTTCTGAAGGGGACATCTATCTGCAGAAGTGAGAGCAGATACGAAGGAGCAAAGCCAGAGGGGCGCTTTGTAAGCAAAACATCAGAGTTTGAATTTGATGCGAGCAGCAACTGGCAGCCAGTGCAAACGGGTGAGTAGCGGTCTAAGATTGACATGTGCTCTTTTGGGTTCATCAAAGACACTCGTGCTGCTGCGTCTGAAGCAGCGAAGAGGTTTGATAGAATTAGCTGGAAGCTCCGGCTAGCAGAGAGTTGCACTAGTCCAGTTTGGAGAGAACAAGAGCTTGAACAATGAGTTGAGCTGCATGTTCAGATAGGAAGGGTCGGACCTTTTTTGATGTTATAGAGTGCGAATCTGCAAGATCGAGCAGTTCTAGAAATGTGGTCAGAGAAGTTAGTTGGTCATCAATCGTTACTCCAAGGCTTTTTACCATTTTGGATGCAGTAATGGTTGCCCCATCCATCTGGATTGAAAAGTTATGGTGTAGAGTCGGGTTGGCAGAAACTTCAAGCATTTCCGTTTTCGCGAGGTTAAGCTGAAGATATGATCTTTCATCCAGTATGAAATATCTGACGGCAGGCTGAAATGCGAGCTGGAACCGAGGATCACCCACAAGTATCCATGTAAACATAGTCATTGTGCTGAGAGTGTTACATACAAACACCTCTGCATAACAAATACATACATTTAAAAAATCTCAAGCTGCATTGCTACTTTGGTTGCTCCAGGTGAAGAGATCGCCCAGACTGTGGAGCAGGCATCAGTGGAAGCTTCATGGGTCAACTTATTGTCCAGCCTCAGGGCAATGGAGAGCAGAACATGATCTTCATGACTTTACCAGTCATCGCCACTCATTACCTGGACAGCACCAATCAGTGGGATGCTATAGGCATGAAGCGTCGTGATGAAGCCATTTACCATATCAAGACAGGTCAGTAGGGTACAAGAGATGTACAGAATCTGGCCACTGACATTAAAAAAAAACATAGACATCTTTTTAAATCCTTTTTGTATTAAGGTTATGACCAACAGCAGGCCTATCGTAAACCAGATGGATCCTACGCTGCCTTGATAGGACAGACCGAGCAGTGCATGGTAGAATATTTTGATTTCATTTTTTCACTAAAAATATATTGCTTATTTGCAAAATAACGTATCAAGGCCTGCTCACACTGTGAGATTTCAGCAAGGATTTTGTCATCTGAGACAATTTGGGAAATCCTAAAGATTTCTGAAATCCTAGACTAAATCGGTGATCTTTGATCGTGGGTGTCGGCATGTTCATTGACAGCCCGTTGCGATCAGATTTTTCCTCCGATGAAGTTCTGGCAGTGTCAGAAGATTTCAGACACTTTCCTGCAGTGCGATGAGCGTCAATCCAGAACAATAGGAGCTCTGAATTCTGATGACGTAATCCATGCGACAATTCAAATAACCGTCGGGAAATGTCAAACTGTTTTTGTCTTTTCTGGTTTTTATTATGAGACACGCCGTGTGCAAAATTGCCGCTACAAATTGTTTACGTTTGCTGTGAGGAATCATTTTAGAACGCAGGATAGTGAAAGTGTCACGCATACCTGTCAACCCTCCCGTTTTTCCCGGGATTCTCCTGTATTTTACAGTTTTATCCTGCTGTCATCCTGTAAAGGTATTTCCCGTATTTTTTATCTTTCTGTGAAGAGCCGATCCTCCCTATATGCAACCCATACCGCCGAACCACCAGGGGCCGCCCCTTGCTCTTAAATTTGAATCTGTTCTGTGCTTTAATTTCATTTAGACATGAAAACAAAACGGCGTGATTCATTTTCTTTCATTACAGGGGCCATTGCCCCTATGCAATCCTCAAAACAATCAGTTCATGTAATGACTGTCTGATGTGCTCCATAGTGATAAATAAATCACTATCACTGTTTCCCAAGCGGATTCTGTACGGACGCGATTGAATGCGGAGCTCAAGTGGACACTGGGTTTTGGGTGCGTGTTTGAACAGACAATTACACATCATCATCATAATGATAATGATAATAATAACTGGCGGTTCATTCCGCTGTGGTGACCCCAGATTAATAAAGGGACTAAGCTTAAAGAAAATGATGAATATTAATAACAACAACATCTGACATGTCGATCTTGTTGGGTTTTCTTTTAAACACAACCCATTTGGTCTTAAATGAGCTTAAACAGTTAGGAAAGCAATTAAATGCTTTCATTATAGATCTGTCCATTTTAAAGTGACACCTCTGTTAATGTATACAGAATGTTCAAATTTATACAGTGAAGAATAGATGAATGAGATTTGATAACTTGATTCAATTTCTTTATAATAGCTAATCATTTAATGAGCTGAACTGTTTGCTAATTCATTTGCAGCTTTTCCTAACGTATACTAATATTATATCTTTTGTAAATAATAATAAAAACGTATTACTGACCGTTTCAGCAGTTTATTTACAATGAAACGGCTCTGGATGAACATATTTATTGTTGTTTTTTAGGGTGGTGGGGGTTGTTATCCCTTATTTCACATCTAATGTTGACAGGTATGGATCACGCATGGATGACGTCAAACTCTCGGGGCATTTTCTTTCGTGCTTGGCGCATCTTCATTGTCATTCAGTCTGACTTTATGACAGCTGAGGTATTACAGTGTGACATGAGTGCCATTTTCGTGCAGTCTGACATGCTACAATCGTTCAGGATTATAAAATATCCCACAGCGTGAGCCGGCCTTTAATTGTGTTCCATGTGAGCCTGGTAGAGTGCAACACGAATACGGACTGCTCTGTGCCTTGAATTGAAGGTACATTAAGATAACCGTGCTGTCATCGGTCACACAGTCTATGTACTGTACTCTTACTAATGCTAAATAAGTATGGTATAGTTTAGTTTCTAAAATTTTTAGAGCACTTTCAAACAGCTTGGGCTGACACAATGCTATACATAAAATGCAAATAACAACAATAAGAAGTGAAGAAATGATATATCAATCAGCCAGCGAAGATTGTTGACTTTTAATAAAACGCACCTTCAACATGCCGATTTTGTAACTGCACACAGGTCACCGGAAGCGCTTGAACAGGTTACTGAAAATGAAAATTCCTTCTGCAATAACCCCATGCATTCTGTTAGAACTGCATTTTCAATTTGGTCTGATTATTTTTTCTGTGGTTATCTGTTAAAGGCTGACCGCATATGTGGCCAAAATCTTCACCATGGCCAATACCTTATTAGTGTAGATGAACGAGTGCTCTGCAGCGCCCTCAAGTGGCTGGTTTATAACAAACAACTGGCAGATGGCTCTTTTAAAGAGGACACCGCTGTAATTCGTGGAGAGATGGTGGTAAGTGGATGCAACTGACTGTATTTGTGCCTATCTCTACTTACAAAAGAAGATATAATAATGAGAAAGAATGAATTTTTTACTCTGGTTTCCATAAATATAATAACATAATAATATAATAAATAAATAAATACAATGATTAGAATATAATCGGAATTTAAGTCAATATGCAATAATCAGAGGCAGAATGCAGAGCTAAATGTGTGATAATGTAAATGTAAAGAAGAGAACGTCATGTGAATAAATACCGAAATATAATCAGTGAATTTGAGGTGGTTTCACTTTCGAAATGCGTATAAATCTCCATTTGGCGGTTTAATTCTTTTAAACACGTTCAGGTGCTGCTTGCAATTTGATAAGGCTTCAACATTCGTTATTGCTGTCAATTGCGGAAGAAATGATCGATAAAAGGTTCTTGCTAATCGCTGTGACAGCCGCCGGCGCTGTGTGACATGCGATGTATGCAAGGGGGGAGTCAGATTTGTCTGGGGAATCAGATTTCGATACAACACCAGCAATGCATGTTTCTCCATGTGGCATCAGTGCTGGGTCGTTCTTGACCGATTCGTTTATTTTGAACAATCTTTTGTATGACTTGTTGTGCAAGACGAGCTTGCATGCTACCTTGGAGTGGTCTGTTTTGCGCAGAATGCGCACGCGTTGCGTCAAACCATAACGATATGACAGATATTGTATAATCCCGCATCGCGTTGGGGAATCACATCGATATATCACCAGAACATGATATACCATCCAGCCCTACCATACAGCAGTGGACATAAATGTGTCTCCTGTCACATTTGCCATGCAAAAACAGTGCAAAGTTAAAAGCCCACAATGTGTGTGTCTGTTGTGTGCGTGAACGACATTGTGTGTGACTCAACGTTGCAGAAATGCTGAATAACTTCCACAAACAAATACATCAAATAATAATCATTGGGAAAGTTCTTACTGCAGTATTTCACACAAACATTATGCGAGATCTGCTTCCGTCATGTCTGTCACTGTGCTGTTTATCCGACGCAGCCGAGGCGGAGATTGAGGCACAGGAGGCAGGGAGATCTTAATTAGAGAGCTATTTAGAAATGCTAATTTTTTTCCTGAAATGTTCATCTTCTTCATTCAATTTCAAGCAATCGAGTATGTATCCTCTCCATTGGATTTGAAAAGGTTTAAACCAACCCTATTATGACCCAAAAAGACTTTAATCAGATTTGATCGATTAATTTCGATTGACGTTGTTCTGTGTCTTTTTTATTCATATTTGGCTACTTGTCGGATTACACGCAAATGATTTGGTTCCATGTTCACACAAATTTTTGGAGATATTGCATTAGTCACTATTGCATGAATATCAGCAATTTTGATCAATTATTAATTAACAATTGTTTATTCCAGGGAGGTTTACCGGACAAAGATGAAGTCTCTCTGACGGCCTTTGTCACAATTGCCTGCAGGAGGGCAGAGAGATCTGTGCTGCAACAGTTGGTGTAAGTACACTTCTTCCACCAAATGCAGCTTTGGAGCACCAAACAGCAGAATCCTTCGCCTTCAGAATAATTTGCCAGCCACTTCACATTTTTAAAGATGTAACATTTTGAATATCGTCTGTCATAATATATTTAAATCATTTCAAATTGCAGTAACTAATAAGCAGTGACAAAGGCGTTGCACCATTACATACTTCATCGTCAGGAAAATTACAAGAAGAACTCACAAACCATGTTGTCGTGCATGTGTTTATTAATATTTATCAAATTATTATCATTGTATTATTATTATTATATCATTGGGTGTATTTGGTTGTTCTGTGTAACGAGTGCGAGAGAGCGCCCTCTGGCCTTCTGGAGGAGATTTACTGCTGATCTCCATACTTTCCTCACAATCACAGCTCTTCGCTAAAATGCCCATGTGATTATGTCAATTTATCCTTCAGTTCTAATTTCAAACCCAAACACAGAAAAAAAAAACAACGCATGCTTTCGGATATTCAGAGATTGGTTTCAGGGCCTTCATATGTGGAAATAAAGCCGATATGAATCTGATATGTGACAACGCGACTATCATGTAAACAGGCAGATCGGACTTATTGAGGCATTCCGTTAAACTTGCGACAATGTGGTGTCCGCGGTTTAATGACGTAGACGGAAGAGTGTATGTGGAGACGCTGATGCGGTAAACAACAACAGAGGAAACATTGAGGAGGAAAGTGGTCAGTCGCCACAATTTGTTCCCACCAGACCTGAGGTATCTCTCGTACCCACAAATTTCTCTGAATGGTGGAGGACACCATATTTAAACCATAGGCACAAGCTGCGAAGACGGCCTTTTCCCTCCTCCTCCGCCTCAAAATCATTTTAAAGTTGGGTGAACTTCGCATATTTCAAGAGCTAAAAGCAAGACAATTTCTTCCATCGTGAATAGTGTGGAGCAGATGCTAGAACCCGCCTTTATGCATGCACGACATTGTAAATTGTATGACAAGTGTAAACAGATGAATCTGATATGGGTCACTATTAAAAGAACGTGTAAACGCACAGGCAAAAAAAATCAGATATAGGCAACAAATCAGAATTGGGCATCAAGACCTGACGGTGTAAACGGGGCCTACATTACATTTTCCGAGGTTATATCCCTAAAATCATAATACATCCCAATGTTTTATTTTACACTATATGCTTATATTTATTTCTATTTCTGCAAGAAGTTCTAAGAAGTTCCACCATTTGTTGTTGTTTTTGAGATAGTATTTAAAAAAATCCACAAATTTACAGAAGCTTTAGCATGCCTGTAGCACATACAGTAGCTGCACCTTCAAAAGTCCGTCAATTATTGTGACTGTTTTAGTGTGTAGTGGGAAGATCTTAGATTAAACTTGTCGCGCGCACTTTTACAGGTTCTGCATGAAAGCATCAGGAAGGCTGTTGCTTTTTTAGAAGGTCGAATTACAAGACTGAGCAATCCTTATGCTGTTGCATTGACATCCTATGCCATGGCCAATGCTGACAAACTCAATACAGAAATCTTGATGAAACACTCCACCTTAGGAGAAGGTCAGTAACAATTCAACAAAATGTATGGAAAGAACCGACTTACAAATACTCGTGTTATTGTAATTGAGTAGTTTTGTGTGTGTGTGTGTGTGTGTGTGTGTGTGTGTGTGTGTACATTTTAGAGTAGTGTTTAAAAGCTGTAATTTTACTTTTACTTAAAGGGCATCTATGGTAAAAAATCTACTTTTCAAGCTGTTTGGACAGACATATGTGCATGTATGGTGTATAGACCGTCATATTGGGGTGATATAAACACACCCAGTGCTTTTTTTTCAATTTAACAAGATAAAAAACGGTGGACCAATTGGAGCTGTTTTCAAATCGACCGCAACCTGACGTAGGAGAGCGGTCCCCCCGCCCACCAATATTGATTGACATGCGCGTCATCATATCCTCAGTTTGTTGATTCACGTCCGCCATTTTCAGCGCGAGTCGAAGCGATATCACTAAAGGAACACGCTAGCTCTATTTTTAGATGCAAGGCTCATTGGGCTCAACACAAGATCAATATTCTCCACATTATCGCTCTAATCGGAATTATTGGTTGTATCTTTAGGTAGGTTTGCAAACATGTGTACTTCTCATTGAGTCTACCTTATACTTCAGCCGTTTGCATTTCTCGCGATCCCAGAAGCTCCCTGTGATCTTAACTAGCATGCGTTTTAGAATTCTAACATCGGTTTCTATCAGGGTACACTCAAGTCGACGGCTGGGCGCTGCGGACCGCTGCAGAAACCTATGTTTAGAATTCAAAAATGCGTGGCGCGACGATTCGGGACACTTCATGTTTCTGCCGCGCCACAGAGAGTGTCTGGTGTGCCGTGTCGCAGCTTCGAGCGGCGCATCTGGGTGCCTCAGTCAAAGTTATTTCAGTGTCCGTGGTATTAGTCTCGGTGTTCAAGCTCGGCACTTGAAACTAGCACACAGTTGGCTGTAAAACTGTACAAAGACACAAATGATTTTGTACTCTCTGCTTGGTCTGTGTCCGAGTCGTACATGTACGATCTTCTCTCTCCTTCTCCAACTGCCTGTCAGACTTTTGCAAACGCAGAGCGGGTGAGCTCATGGCCCCGCCCCCTTGTTACGTTGGCGGGAAGCCGAAACTAATTTACATGTGAAGTAACACACTCCTAAATCAGCGAGCTGTGGACACGCCCCCAACAGGACACTTTTTAACACATTATAATAAAAAATCTGAATTGTGTTTTAAACTGAACCTAAACTGCACACTCAGAAGAACCATAATATTAATATTAAATCTTAAAAAAGAGGTAAACTATGTGCCCTTTAAGTATATTTTGCCTTAAGTATTGTACGACCCTACATTTGAAATGATATCTGTCAACTGAGTAAAAAATAAGATGACGTTACTGCAGTGATTGATGAGCAAGTCATTCACGCTGCATGCACCAGAGAGAGAAACAAATCTGTGTGTAAGATTAGTATGTTTATTCACTGTTGCTGGAGTTTGATGTAGGTTTATCAGAAAATCCCTGTCAAACCCAGCAATGACAAGGTAAGCTATGTGGCTTATTGTAAAGTAAGCTATGCCTGTGCTCTTATAGGTGGAATTTGGAACTTTACATTGTAAAAAATAAATATACATAAATAAATAATATGTGGAAGGTTTAGGATGCCAAGTATAAAAGCATTTCCAATCCATTATAGATGGATAAAAACTATAATATAGACGATATAGACCAGGGGTGACCAACCCTGTTTCTGGAGATCTACCTCCCTGCAGATTTCAGTTGCAACCCATATCAAACATACCTGCCTGTTCAGGTTCTAATTAATTGGTTCTGGTGGGCTTGATCAGGGGTGGGAGCTGAACTCTGCAGGAAGGTAGATCTCCAGGAACAGGGTTGAGCACCCCTGATATAGAATATCAACCTTGTCATATACATAGACACTGCAGTTCGGTATAGCCCAGGGGGTCTCAAACTCAATTGGTAGAGGGTCAGTGACTGAAAATTTATAAGAGAGCAGCTTTAACATTCAAGGACAACAAAAAAGTGGAAACCTGATGTAACTGATGCACTCAGACAGTCTTCCCCGAGTATATGCAGTCAAAGCTGCTTCTCTTGTTTCTTATTGAACATATTGAAGGGGGGAGTTTAAATTGCTCTGAAAATACTACAATTTAATAATAGGTATATCAATAATTATTACTCTGTCCCAATCGTTGCCTAACCAAAAGTTTAACAGCTAGTGCAAGAACAGCAGAAAACCGATTATGTAACTTTAGTGACCAGCTATCCTGCCATTGTGGATGGTGTATTTTTTTTTTTTTTTTTAGGGGTTTTCACCTTAATGTGATAGGACAGTGAAGGACAGACAGGAAAGCATTGGGAGCATAGAGAGGGAAAGGATCGGCATATGACCTTGAGCCGGGAATCGAACTCGGGTAGCTGTTAGCATCTTGGTGCTTTATGTCAGCGCACTTAACCACTAGGCCAGTGTTTCTTAACCCTGTTCCTGAAGGCACACCAACATTACACATTTTCAACCTCTCCCTAATCAAACACACCTGAATCAACTCATCAGAACATTAGAAAAGACCCCAAAACCTGACATGAATGGGTCAGATAAGGGAGACATACAAAATATGTACTGTTGGTGTGCCTCCAGGACAGGGTTGGGTAACACCTGCACTAGGCTATTGGTGTCAACATGGCTGGTGTGTTCTGAGAAATTTTCTCACCCCTTGGTTTCGAGTGTGGTCCTGAAAAATCTCAGTTTGAAGGGGTATCTAAACCTTCCCCTTAGCCCTAGCTAAAGAAAATTGGGAAAATTAGTAAGGGGAAGGGCTAAGGGGTAGAATTTGGATTGGGTCTAAATCTTCATCATACTGTACAGTATGTGCGATTCCCCATCATGCTCCAGCCTCATTTCCATGCAAAGTTTCTGTTGAATTTTTTTATTTGAACCAGCTATTAGGTTCTGGAATGTCCCCGGACAGCTGCATCATTCACTTGAGGCGACGGCCTATGCTGTGCTGGCACTTGTGAAGGCCAGAGATTTCAATAAAACAGGAGGGCAGTGCGGTGGCTGGCCAGGACAATATTACTCTTATGGAGGATCCGGCACCACACAGGTACATCAAAACCAAACTTAAACAATGGGTTAAGTTATAGAGGAAATACAAATTAAGAACTACTTGTATATGATGTGATTGCATGCGAAGCTTATGTGGTATTTCTAGGGGTCTTTGGGGTGTTTAAGTCCACCCTAGGAACTTTTTGATTGCCCTCCAAATGCCTTAAATCAGGGAAGTCAAACTGAACTCCTGGAGGGCCGCAGCCCTGCACAGTTTAGTTCCAACCCTGCTCCAACACACTAAAGCTGCGGTCACACAGGGCTTTTCCTCCCATAGACTTCCATTCATACGCACGCGAATGCGTCAGACCGGAAACGAGAGGTCATGCATCAAGTTTCGCATGTTGCTGCGGTGCAAAGTTCAAGCTTGGTGAACTCTGACCTGCGAAATCGCATCACTTGGCTGCGTGAGACCAATCGAGGATTAAAACAGGACCTCTCTGGACAGAAATTTAAAACATGGAGCAATCGCTCACTTTTTTAAATGTCTAATAATCTTATTTAATCCCGCCCCTTTTCGCAGCGCCGCAAGACAGAATTTCGCACGCACAAAGCCCAGTGTGACTGTAGCTTTACTGGTAGGTTTCAAACAAGCCTGAAGGGCTTAATTAGTTTGATCAGGTGTGTTTAATTAGGGTTGGAACTAAACTGTGCAGAGCTGCGGCCCTTTAAAAATTGAGTTTAACATCCCTGCCTTAAATTTACAAATAAAAATATTAACATTGCACGATCAGATTTAAGACTATTATTGGTATTGGGTGTGCCCAAATGTTCCTCTTTCAATACTGAGCTGCTTTCTGAGTTTGAAACATGATTCTTTAAGTCATTAAGAATAGGAATAAGCTATTCTTTATCAAGAAAAGCAACATTTTCTCTATTAATAAGTTTATTTCCTCAATAATGGATTTATTTGTACTTAATGCTGTTCTGAATATAATTGATATTTTCTGTTATATGTAATGTTCCAGCATGGGTATAATTCTTTACTAATTCTTCTTATATTACCTGGTATGTATGTCTTTAAATGCAACCAGTTTCATCATTTAATATTTACTGATCTATTAATGTTTTGTTCCGTTTCTCCATTTGAATGAATAAATTATGTCCTACTGCCACCTTTTGGGTGGATTTAATTAGATATTAGTACTGACCTTTTTAATTAACAATGCTACAAATAAATTCATAATCTAATCATACTGAATTAAAATGTTGTCTTATTTTTTGCAATTGTACATTTTTTTATGATGATTTTGTTTGATTATTAAGAGTCAAATACAAAATTGTTATTCTATTTCATTTAATTTGAATATTAAATAGGCAGAAATGTTTAATGTTCATAATAAAATACCAATATAGAATAAATGGCAGAGAACTGAGCAGTAGAATATGGATAATAAGAATGTGTTCGTGAATCAGCTGTCCACTGTATACAACCACAGTATTTATTTTTTATTCTTCAGGACACACACGCACACACGCACACACACACACACAAAATAATAATTCTGACATTAAAAAAAAAAATGTGCAGCACCCATTTAAACATCTGAAATCTTTATTTGACGAATACTGACAAGTCCATACCAACTTCATCTGCAGTAAACACAGCAACACAAAGCAACAGACTCTGTTTAAAGTCTCATTTTCTTGGTTCAAGCAGAAATCTGGATGATCCGTACATTTTTTTAGATGTCAGATGTCTCACCTTAAAAGCAGACAACAGAAACAGCCGTGGACACACAGTCTAACCATTTCTGTAGTAAATATCCAGCTGACTGGGTGAGTCCTCTATGGGGATTTCTATGTAGACGGAAGTAACAATACACTTCGTGGAGTGCAACCGGAAACCGCGAGACGCCATGTGAAAAAGTGTCTATTGTTTGCATCTATGCATTTAGCACCGTTGTCAAATATAAAATGTTTGCTTACAACCAGACTTCACCTTTTGTGTTGCACATCGTGTATGTGCGAGTAAATCTGTTTCTCTTCGAAGGCAATCCTCCTGGTGTTCCAGGCTGTGGCAGAGTACCGTACGCAGGGTGAAAGAGCAAGACTTCAATTTAGAAGTTGAACTGGCCGTAGCAGGAAGACGTCCTTTGAAATATAATATCAAGAGAAATATATGCATGTTCCACAGTCAAAAAAGGTGAGGACTGGAGTGACTCTACTTGCTTGTCGTCGTAGTTGGTCATGGTTGTTCATTGGCTATTCTTAAAGGTTTTGATTCAAATCCTCAGGTATCTCTGTTACAGCATGAATTAGATTTTTCGATGACTATATCATGTCTGCTTCCATTCAACAGGTGGAGATAAACAAGGACATTCAAGTGACTACGAAAGGAACCGGAAAGGCCACTCTCTCGGTGAGTGTTCATGAGCATTTATGCAATCAATATAAAATCATCTGAAACCTGCTGCTGTTTACAGGTTAGGATGCTGTACTACGTCAGACCTGTTGAGAAGAAGTCCGACTGCACACTGTTTGATCTGAGTGTTAAAATAGAGAAAGAGCCTGAAAGTTAGTAACCCCTAACATGCATCTGTATGCTCTGAATCTTCCTTCACTGGTATAATTATTGTTCTCTTCTTTTAGCAACACAAGGAGCCATAGAAACATTCAAGCTTACACTGGATTTCTTGTATGTAAACGAATATCAGATATTTGTATTTCAAGAAAGCACTTTATTAGTGGTTTATTAGCATGTGCTTTCACACTTGGTTTGTTCGGCCAGAGTTGATGTTGCATGTTTGAATTGTATTAGTGGCAGCTGATTACCAACTGAACAAGCTGATGAATAGATAACCATTAGGCTGTATTATGCCACAGACAAGCAGCTCTATATTATTCTCCAGCATAATAGTTTTGAATTGTCAGAAATAAGATTGCCTTTGGTTTGCACCAAAAGCTCTAGTGTGAAAGCAACTTCAAATTTATAGAGAGTAAAAATGAAGGCCTGTGAAATCTATTCATTTTTTTACCAGCTACAAAAAACCAGAAAAGCGATGCCACCATGACTATTCTGGACATTGGCATTCCCACAGGATTTACTGTGGAAATCAAAGATCTTAAACAGGTATTGTGATGATGCATCAGTATGTAATTATTGCATCATTAGTATTATTCCAGTAGAGCGTTTCATTTGTTTATTTACAGACAGGATTTCAAGTGTTTTGATGACATCACATATTGATTTTTATACATTCTCATTTTGATGTCTACAGTTGTTGAAAGAGAAGGAGAAATACATTCAGACATACGAGTTGGACAAAGCGCTGTCAGATCGAGGATCCCTCATCTTTTACTTAAACAAGGTATTTCAGCGTACTGCGCAGACCAATCAATCAAACAGCTTCGGTCTTATTTTTGATTCTAGGGCTGATCTCAATCAAATTCAAGATGAGATCTATTTAACTCGATATTTTCAATAAAATGTAATAAATGTTTATTTGCCAATCAAAGCTTCATGTGATGCCATTTATGGAAAAAATAATAATAACCATTCCCTGTTTGAAAATATATAGCGGCAAATCCGTTAAATGTGTGAATTGTAAACATAAATCTAAATAATATAGATCTTTCTTGAGAATATGCTGACAAAACTGGTTCAATTAAACAGAGTGCCATTTTCCTGCTTGAATAAGTACTCGTGTCTGATGTGCAAATAATGCAAGTAATAAAACAATCTTTGTTTCTGTCAGCTTTTTATCTGCTGCGTATTTTTATTACACATTCTTATTGCTAATTTCCAGTCTACAGTATATATAATCATGAATTCACTTTGATTTCTTCTTCATTAGGTTTCTAATGATCAATCGGAAAGAATTGCCTTCAGAATGCACAAGACTTTTAATGTGGGTTTGCTTCAACCTGCTGCAGTCACCATATATGAGTATTACTCACCCAGTAAGCTGCTGCGCATTTTACATAACACACACAAATTCATGGAACTAAACTCGAACTGTCAAATTCACATGCTCATTTAGCGTGTTTAGTCATTTGAAATATGTCAATCCATTCAGTGATTTACAAAGTTGCCAAGTTAATGTCTTCTAGAATAATTGATTTGGGTACTTTTCTCTAAGGATGTCCCGATCCGATATTGATATCGGAAATAGGTTCGATATCAGTCCAAAAATATATACCGGACTGCTTATAATCTCCGATATAAGCAGTCCGATGCACTCTAAAACTCCGTTATAGCTATTTTATCCAGCAGCGTCCAGAGCATCCAGCAGGCAAAGCCCAAGTGATCACAACACTGCTTGCTAGCAAAGTCCCTTTAAGATTTTAAAAGCTCTTCACACTAAGTTTGGGTGTATTACAACAGAAATCTAATGTGATGGTAGCACATGCTGACGCGATAAACACGGCACACGTCAAGCAATCTTTACGTTGTTTTGTATACGCTGCTAAGCAACGCACTGAATGGCGACGTATCGGTTCGTACTGAAGGCTGCAATATCGGTATCGGAAGTTAAAACGTAAGTTGTATCGGGACATCCCTACTTTCTCCTTTAATATTATGACTGAATTTTAAAGAAAAGAGGTCACACTGCATCAATATTTCATTGTTGACAGAAAGGCATACTGAAGAGCATTCCTAGTTCACCTTACTACAAAACATTCACTTCTTTTTTTTAATTGCCACACATTTCCCGCATATTTTGGACAGCCGGGACACTGTCATACCATTGAACGCCATATGCATGTGTAACAGAGGCCAGCTAGCGAAGTGCTATGCAGGTAAACCTCTAAAGGTGCTCTAGCGGCAGATGTTAGATGCGGCCTCCTTGTTAGAGCAACTGACTCCTATACAAAGAATCGCTGGTTCGATCCCAACTCAGAGCAGTTTGGGTGCAGTAAGACCGATGGGTATGGCCAGATGGAATCTGCGTGTTTTTTTGCAATTTCTGCAGAGAGTTTTGGTAAAAACCTGCGGATTTCTGCTGAATTATTTTGGGAGTATCATAACTAAAACCTTAATATGTGAAATAAAAAATTTATTATATATTATTTATAAAATTTTATAAAATATATGAACATATGATTTAATGTTTCAAATGCAAATCCAATTAGATTCACTTTATTTGGTAAACAAAGCAAGTCTCTCATATAATCTCTACTAAAAGACAGAAAATATTACTGTACACACTGCATTGTACATAAATCAGATGAACATTTTCATATTAGTCAATAATATTACTGTAATTATTTAAAAACTGAATAAATGTGAATTTACACACATTTACTCAAGTAAACAAACACAATTAAAAATCTGTGGAATTCTGTGCGGGCAGATTCCGTGTGGGCCCACCGATGGGTTACACGTGGGGGCTCGTTCTGGATGGGAGTGAGGTTTAGGTAGGTGAGTGTAACGGAGGCCGGCTAGCAAGGTGCTATGTAGGTAAACCTCACTCCTCTGACCTCTAAAGGTGCTCTAGCGACAGACGCTAGAGGCCATGGTCTTTAGCCTCCTTGCTAGAGCAACCGACTCCCAAACAAAGAATCGCTTGTTTGATTCCAACTTAGAGCGAGTTGGGTGTAGTAGGTAGGGGTGGGCGGTACACCGGTGTCATAGTCATCACCGGTGTGACATTGCGCCACGACATGGATTTTCTAATACCGTCAATACCATGATAAATCAATTATGCGCCTTGAATGGCTGCATTTACATCAATAATAGCTAATTCTAAATAATAAGGCATTCAATTTTCTTCAAACATTCAGTTGTGGTCTGAATACATGTCCTTATACTACAGGGCTCGAAATTGCAACCATTTTGGTCGCATGAGCGCGCGAAATTTAATCTATGCGCCCTCATAATATATTTGGGAGCATTTGTGTGTCTGAATTAGGGCTGTGATGGTAATGGAAGAAATCCTGCGGTATGTCGGTTAACCGCGCAGATATATAAAAATAAGCATTTTTAACGCACCGCTGTAATTTCTATATCCCAGTCCCTTTATCAACATTTTTAATACAAGTCATTATTTTAAAGATTATGACTTGAGAATATGATTTTACCTCAGCGCTGCACTTTTCTCCTTCGCCCTCGCGCTGAGTTCAGGTGACGGAGTGTTGTGAAGTAGTTAAACTCTCCTCAGTTTAATTTACAGTGTCAAACTGGCACAGGAATATCAGTATATTAATATAGGCTTTGCTAAAATGCTGGTCAAATGTGGGTCTTTTTTTACAGAAGCTATTAACAGATGCGCATGCTGCGACCGGTGATGAGTCAACAATCGCAAATATTTTGACTTATTTAAAGTAGGCTATAGGCTATAGCATATAGTAATTGTGTGTAAAGACATTTATAAAAAAATGTAGCTAATATATCACAGGGGTTTGTGTAGCAATTACAGTGGACCATTAATTAAATCCTTTTTTTCCCGTGGAGCGAAACAAACACTGCAGTTGTGTAGCAGATGGAGACGCACAAAAATATACAATTCAGATATTTTCGTCGGCAGAAAAATATTCTTTGAACAAATTTTGTTTTGTACAATTTGTATCTTAGTTTTTGTCGGTCAGTTATTTACAAAATAAACAAGAATAACTAATAAACTGAAGTGAAGCGATGTGCCTCAGGGTCCGCTATATGCCGCGGCCAAAACACAAACTAAATACAATCGTAATATAAATAAAATAAAAGTGAAATATTCAGTTTCGAATATTTCGAATAGGCTGCTCTTTTAATTTTGATCATACAGTTAACAAAGATTCCATATTCGAAACTGAATATTTCACTTTTATTTATATTACGATTGTATTTAACAGACCAGTTTGTGTTTTGGCTGTGGCATATAGCGGACCCTGAGGCACATCGCTTCACTTCAGTTTATTAGTTATTCTTGTTTATTTTGTAAATAACTGACTGACAAAAACTAAGATACAAATTGTACAAAACTAAATTCGTTCAAAGAATATTTTTCTGCCGACGAAAATATCTGAATTGTATATTTTTGTGCGTCTCCATCCGCTACACAACTGTGTGTTTGTTTTGCTCCATGGAAAAAAAGGATTTAATTAATGCTCCACTGTAATTGCAACACAAACCCCTGTGATATATTAGCTACATTTTTAATAAACTTCTTTACACACAATTATTATATGCTATAGCCTATAGCCTACTTTAAATAAGTCAAAATATTTGCGATTGTTGACTCATCACCGGTCGCAGCATGCGCGTCTGTTTATAGCTTCTGTAAAAAAAGACCCACATTTGACCAGCCTTTTAGCAAAGCCTATATTAATATTAATTAATATATTAATTAACACTGTAAATTAAACTGAGGAGAGTTTAACTACTTCACAACACTCCGTCACCTGAACTCAGCGCGAGGGAGAAGAAGAAAAGTGCAGCGCTGAGGTAAAATCATATTCTCAAGTCATAATCTTTAAAATAATGACTTGTATTAAACATGTTGATAAAGGGATTGGGATAGAGAAATTACAGCGGTGTGTTAAAAATGCTTATTTTCTGTGGAGCGATTGATTTGAGTTAGGTCTGCTTTATTAAAATAAGCTTAAAATAAAAACAGCCTATGCTGGTTATAAAAAGGATTCAGTGTTTTCGTTTTGTAATCTAAATTTGTAATTTAAATGGAAAATACTCAGGGCAGGCCTTTTATTCCTTTTATTTAGTTTATTCTGTTTTTCTATACAATCCTAAAAGATTCACAAGCAAAAATCAATACTAAACTAAAATGGGCGGTGATGACTGTAATAACCACATCACTGCGGTTGACATCTCATTATGGCAGTAATGCGGTTACCGTCACACCCCTAGTCTGAATATAATGGTTGTAGTGCAATCTGATTTGATTTTCTCTAAAAACTTGCTGAATCGCTCGACCCTGCTGAAGTATTGGTTATTAGCTGTCAGTCACTCAACGCTTCCCGCTGTCAGATAACAAGGAGCTTTTGCTACTGCAGGAAATGCAAACGGCTGAAGAGTGAAAAGTGCACAGGTTTGCAAACCTCAGCTAAAGTTATAATAATAATAATAATGGCGCAGATGACAGCGATCATAACATGAGGTAAATGTTGATCCGCCAGCTGAGATCAATCGAGTGTTTTAGGAGAAGGTGCCCGAATCTCGATGCGTTGCATTCACCGCGTGTTCAGCGCAAATGTCCGCTAAATATAAAGTCTAATACTGTACACATCATCGCCAAAGAAACTCACCTTACTAACCTACTAAGTTTACACTGAAACTACAGCTCATAACAAAGAGCGGAATTGCGCTGGTGGTCATCATGAGAATCCGGCTCTGTCTGCTCATAAATTGGTGCGGCTGACTCGCCTGCTTTATTCCACCAACACAGAGAAATGAAGATCAGCTCATAACGAGACTGAGCATTTACAATGACCCAAACCAAAACTTTAAAGAGTGATAGAAGTGAGACTTTCTTTTGTCCGTTCTTCCTTGAGATGTATATTATTTTGCTATTGAAAGTAATACCGTGATATTATACCGTCACCGTTCAAAAGATGAAAAATACCGTGATATTAATTTTAGGTCATATCGCCCACCCCTAGTAGTAGGACCAATGGGTTACACATAGATTTCCATTCAAAAACATTTTAGTATTTGCATTTCAATTCCAGTGTGTGATCCATGTCATGAGCCATTAATGCGCATTCAAAGCCTGATAAACAAGGCTACATGAGTTGAATAAACTGCTAAACTTCTACATATTGTATATATGCATCCTGTTGTCATATGCGTAGCCCTCTCTCTCTCTCACACACATACTGTACTGTGAGCATGCATCATATCCACCTCTGTGTCAGTCAAACAACACAGATGCATTATTTCGAAGTGGTTGGTTTCGTTTACAAATATGGTCTAGCAGTTTTAGGGATAAAGTTTAGTTTCTCTCTGTTTTATGTAAATAACAGAAATCAAGCATTAAGGTGTACATTTGTGTATATTTTCACAGATAAACAAGAGAAATGCAGTGAAAATCACCACAAATTTAGAAAAAACTTGCCACATAATCATTTGTCACTAAAAAAAATCTTTTTTTTTTTTTAAATCACGAAACTTCAGAGGAACTGAATAATGACTTTAAAATCAGGAATGTAAAGTATTTATAACAAATGTTTTTTGGGGTTTTTTTAACAAACACCCATTTTTTTTCTTTTCCAGATGCACGCTGTACAAAGTACTACCACCCTGAAAGAGATGGAGTAATATACAGACTGTGCAAAGGAGACATGTGCCAGTGTGCTGAAGGTATTATTATTAATAATTAACAATTATTATTACCACAATCTGCAACACTG